>NC_065445.1:177180960-177780960 GCF_917563875.1 Diabrotica virgifera virgifera | reverse complement strand
TGATATTCTTTGTGAGTAATTAGATTGTACCACAGACTCACTCTTAAGCTTTGAAACAATTAAAACAAATTATAAACAACGGAGCAATCGTCTATTTACTTTGCTGTTTCATAACTTTTTTGCAAATGGTTGGAAAATTTTTTTAGAGCATTCATTTTCAAGGCCTTTTAAATGTGCATTTTAAGTATTTTTTAAAATTAGAATATAATAAACAATTTCTGAGAAATGTTAATTTGTTTATAACTATTTTTTTTAAACATTTAAAGATTATGCAAAAAAATGAAAAATTTATATTTTGTCGACAAAATATTAAATAGGGATCACATCTTTATAATCTTTCTAAGTTTGATCAAAATGTCATGATTATTTTGGTTGTTATTGCGACTGTAAATTGTTAATTAACAATTGAATTGTTGCTAAAATATTATTTTAATTTTCACCTGCTTCTGCAGTTATAATATATACCAAGAACGCTTTTATTTCACCAAGTTATTTAATTATTGATAAATAATTACTTGCCCAAAAAATTTATTTGAAAATTCGAGATTTTGTTGGGGAAACCCACATTTTCCGAGGAAAATTTTCGTCGGAGCAAATCGGGAAAAACATACCTCTATGTAGAATTAAATTAGGGTGAATTTATATTTGAGTGTTTTTGGTGTAATGTTAAAATCTTCGGAGTTATAGACCAATAATTGAAAAAACACGATTTGGGGCGCCATTTTGTTAATAAAAAAAGTAGCACACTATCTGCGGATTTTGCATACCTATATTATTAATATATAGGATCATAATATTCGATTCCAGCAATAAAATTGCTGGTAAATAACCTTTATTTGTACTTTACTAATTAGACCAACGTATTATAACTATTTTTTTTTAATTTAAAAATTATGCAAAAAAACGAAAAATTTATATTTTGTCGATAAAATATTAAATAAGCATCTCATCTTTATAACCTTTATAAGTTTGATCAATGTATCATGATTATTTTGGTTATTATGGCGATCGTAAATTGTTAATTAACAATTGAATTGTTGCTAAAATATTCGTTTAATTTTCACCGGCTTCTGGAATTACAATCTATACCAAGAAAGCTTTGATGTCACTAAGTTATTTAATTATTGATTAATAATTACTTACCTAAAACTTTAATTGAAAATTAGAGTTTTTGTTGAGAAAACCCGCATTTTCCGAGGAAAATTTTCGTCGGAGCCAATCGGGAAAACATCTCTATGTAGAATTTAATTGCGGTGAATTTTTATTTGGGTGTTTTTGTTGTAAAGTTAAAATCTTCGGAGTTATAGAGCAATAATTGAAAAAAATACGATTTGTCGGCGCCATTTTGTTTATAAAAAAAGTAGCACACTATCTGCGGACTTTGCATACCTATATTATTAATATATAGGATTATAATTCGATTCCAGCAATGAAATTGCTGGTAAAAAACTTTTCCATGAATTTTGCTAATTAGCCCAGAGTAATATCAGAGCTAACAGCTTGATTGAATTGTTGTCGACATTCATTTTCATTAATTTCTGAGTATTATTTGTATTTAATTTTTAATTACCATACAACTTCAAAAATGAAAAAAATTGAATTCTGGTAATGAGGGAGGGTATTATTCGTTCATAAGTGGAAAGTTTGATGCGAAACTGTCGACGCATGTGCTACTAAAAAAGTGACGGCACAGTGTTCATACGTATTCTTTTAGGTTCTACTATTTAAGTTGTAGACTCTTATCGCGTGCCTAAAATGATTAGCACATTTCACCTATACCGGCTCTTAGTGTATCAGACTTGCAAATTTTTTTTGCAGCAAAAGATGCAATTCTGTCCACAGAACAAATTTTCATCAAAATGTCAAACATGAAAAAAATCAACTTAGAACGTTTTTTTTATATCGACTCGATTACTCTACAAGGAAGGATGGAACTAGAGAGAGAAGGCATTTCTCCAGTGTGCAGTCTCAATCTCAAATGTGTTTTCAACCTACCTTTTATTGCGAATTGCTTAACACATTCGCTGCCGCCATTAGGAGTTTATAGGTATATCTCATGTACCAAAAAGAAAAAAATATACATAAACAAAATTTATTACCTGAATAAGTTTACGACGATACAAAGACTTCCAAAATAATACTTTTCCTGGAAAAAGTTTGAGATCTCCGGTGATCCTCGTGGTACCTAAGTAATAGCATTAACCTAACCCTAATAGCACAAGGACGTCCATAGGACGTCCTTCACGGACTTTAAGGACGTCCCTTGGACGTCCGTTTTCGTCCGAGGAACGTCCTTTATACGTCCTATTTTGGTCCAAATGTCGCGCTACCGAACGTCCATTGGACGTCCATCTAAGGTCCGAGGGGACGTAAATTGGACCTTAATCGGACGTAAATTGGACCTTAATCGGACGTCCTAGGGGACGTAAATTGGACCTTAACAGGACGTCCTAGTTTGGTCCAAAGCCACATTGCCAAATGTCCAATGGACGTCCACCTAACGTCCGAGGGGACCTAAATTGGACCTTAATAGGACGTAAATTGGACGTTAATCGAACGTAAATTGGACCTTAATCGGACGTAAATTGGACCTTAATCGGACGTCCTAGGGGACGTAAATTGGACCTTAACAGGACGTCCTAGTTTGGTCCAAATGCCTCGTTGCCAAACGTCCAATGGACGTCCATCTAACGTTCAATGGACGTCCACCTAAAGTCCGAGGGGACGTTCGGTGGACGTCAATTGGACCTTCATAGGACGTCCCAGTTTGGTCCAATGTCGTGCTGCCGAACGTCCATCTAACGTCCTGAGAGGACGTTCGGTGGACGTCTAGCGACGATATTTAGACCTGTGGAGAATGTATTGTGGGAAATAAAAAATACATTTTTTAAGGAACTTCTATTACATCTTATATTAAATTACAATTATTGGATATTACATTATTTACATTAAATTACAATTACACTTCTCCAAGAAATTAACGCACCACCTTAAAAATGATGCATTTTTGATGTCTCGAATTTCCTAAACCTGTTGTCCAATCTCAGTGATTTTTTTATAATATTATAGCCTAGGCTACAGGTTACCTCCTTAAGCTTGTCATGAACGGGGAGCTATACTGTAATATATTATGTATATTATATCATATCACTCCCTATAGTAATGAGTGAGCCTGGAGACACGGAACTAATGGTTCCGTGTGTGCAGGCTCACTCATTACTATAGAGAGCGATGTGATATAATATATATTACAGTATATAGCTCCCCGTACATGACAAGCTTAAGGAGGTAACCTATAGCCTAGGCTATAATATTATAAAAAAATCACTTAGATGGGACAACTGGTTTATGAAATTCGAAACATCAAAAATGCTCAATTTTTAAGGTGGTGCGTAATGGGCTGTATATTATACATATATTTCAAATCGACACCTTGCTCATTTGGAGATAATGGACAATTTCTTAAAAAGAAGATATTCTATCTATGTATACTTATTATATAGTGTAATATTATATTATAATATTATAATAATCATTCAACTTTTGTCTAATTTTTTTTCATCCGCCTTCGCTTTCTGTCTTTAGATAATTCAATATTATAAATAGATTATAAAATACTGAGATAAATACTTTTTGCTTACAATACCAACCCAATCTGTTTGACAAAAGAACCGTTATGGGTAGAGGTAATAAGTTAAGACGAACAAAAGGCGACCGAGGTAGCGAAACTTTCCTTTAACAATTGTAATTCAAAATTCAAGGAAGTCTATACTTTATAGAAAATCAAAAAGATTGGCTAGAATACAAATATGTACTTATACAGAGTGTTTGGTAAAGAATAGGCCATAGATTAACCTTAGATTTCGGAGGGTAAAATAGGTCGATTTAAGTTAACTTACGTTAGTACTAAAGTTGATAATAACCGAAATACAAGGTGGCAAATTTAAACTTTTATTTTATTTATTCTTGAATATTTCCTAACAAGCATGGGATAATATCACGAAATTTGGTAAGCGGGGTTTTTTTGGGACAAGAAATCTAAATTCAACACCAAAAATTATGTATTGCCCAGGAAATAATCAAGAATAAAATAAAAGTTTAAATTTGACACCCTGTATTTCGGTTATTATCATCTTTCGTACTAAAGTAAGTTAGCTTAAATCGACCTATTTTAAGCTCAGTAATCCAAGGTTAAGCTATGGCCCATTTTTTACCAAACACCCATAAGATTGAAAAATGTATGAAAAATATACCAGAAAGAATAAGAAATATATATCAGAGCATGAAAAAATATGTAAATGTAATAAAAAACGTAAATAATACCAATGTTTGGATACCAGTTGTCCTGGCTGGTGGTTTTGTCCATCATTCTCGGTGAGTTTGTCCTCTAGGCCATCAGGGATCGACAGTGCCGCGCCAACACGTGGTAGCGCCTGTGTGCAAAACATTTAATGGATCCCAAAATTAACAATTATTTATTGTAACCAGTGGCGCACCCAGGGCGGTTTTGTTGGGGTTATACGCCCACTACGGCATATGTAAAATATATAAAGAATAGTAGGAAAATGTAACTTGTCTTTCACAAACAATATAAAAAAAATTTTGGTGCCCAAACCAACACCCCCCAGAAGAAAATACTAGGTGCGCTACTGATTATATCCAAACAAAAATAACTAGAAATTCTCACACATTCGACAGGAAAATAAGGTATGATAAAATAATTAAATAAAAATAAATCTTTGGCGTAACAACATAAAAAACTAAAGATATAATATGTAAACATGAAATAGCTATAAGTATAGGTATCAATTTTCATTTAATACTGACTCTATAGAGATGATAGTGATAGATAAATTTGTCAACCGCTCTTTACTAATGGTCGATCTCAAATAATTTTTTATGTTTCAGTTTAGAAAAATATCGTTCAGCAGTGGCATCAGATATGGACAGAGTGAGCAAAATGCTCATTATTGTTAAATTTGGGCAAACTGCAGTAAATTCGTTTTAAACTATTAATTTTAAAATTTTACAAACATCAGTATTTAATTCAGGCCGAAACTGTATAATTTCTTCAAACAAATCGTCTCCGGCTATATCTAGATGATAATTAAATCTCATTTTTTTTTACAAATTTCTAAAAAGTTTTAATAGGGCTTTTCATCGATTGTCATTTGTTTCGAGCTTCTGTCATATGTTGTATAATCTGTGTATAATATTAATATACGCATATTAATATACGTATTATACGACATATGACAGAAGCTCGAAACAAATGACTGTTGTTGAAAAGCCCTATTGTGATTGTGAGTGTTCTGACATGTTGTTCAAATTATATAAAAATTGCCAATTCCCAATATGGAAAATATTTCATTTAGTGAAATTAATGCTTGGCCGAGAACACAATAAAAGAATTGAACTTTGTATGAAATTTTAGGATCCAAAATCAGTTCGTCTTTATGTTCGTAATCGAACTGTCTGCTTTTATTCCGATGCCGTAGCTCTGGCTGGTTGAAAATTGAGCTCCATATCCAGTTTCTATGCAGTTTCATTTGTTGGGATAATAACATCATTAAATTAGCTATCTGTCCGCAACCCCAGCAAGAATTGTTTTAACTCTTGAAAGCATTTTTTTAAGGTCAGCTGCATATTTATTGTTTTGCTTGTAAAATTTTGCTAACTAAGTTAACTTTGATCAGAACTTCATACCATGTTATAATATATGGACTGAGCATATGAATGTAAATGTTGACATTTTATCTTCTTAACATCTGGCTTGATATTTTGAATCAAGATCAAATTTATCCGAATGTGTCGTATCACATAAAGCATCATGAATTTCTGCCAAATTTTTGTACAATGATTTTAAAGCATAAATTCTGCTGGACAGGTGGCTTGATGGCTGCATGTCTATACCTACATGATTTTTTGTTTATGCAGATTGGATAAATCAATACGTAATGTGCCCACCTTTGAAGTTGAGTTATACAGGGTGGCAAGGTCGGTAAATGGGTAAGTGTTGTTTTGGCCGGAGTAAAATTTTTGTAACAACTCTAGTGGCGCCCCTTAATTGCTGGCGCCTGTGTGCGCCCCACACATTGCACACATGGACGGCGCGGCCCTGGGGATCGATAGGCTATGTCCAGACGGTGGTAGCAGCAGAGTCTGAATGCTTTCTCTTTGGCGTTCACTTACCAAGAAGTGACTGGCTGCAACGTGGAGCTCCAGTAGCTGTCTGGGGTTGATGGCTCCGAAAACTCCTCATCTGATCGAGGAATCAGGAACATAGACTGTTTCGGCACTTCAGAAAAACTCCAGTAGCAGGAATCCTCAGGGTGGTAGATTAAAATGTTGTGCGCCTATGTCAAAGGGGCACATAATAATCCATTGGATGGGCTTATGCATTGATGCTCTAAATGGCCCGATGAGGCGGTCGGACTCTGTGTTATGTTGTGAAACAGCGTCTTCATAGTTTTACGTAATATATAGTATATGTATAAGTATATTATACTTTAATTCGTATATAATATAATTTCTTACATTATGAAAATCAGTGGTTAATGAATAAAACTCTACGCGGGAGCCCTAACGACGACAACGACTGAGAGATCAACTCTCCAACTTCGAACTGATATCGGTGGGTGAATCGAAAATCTATCGCCTATCGTTATAGTTTTGTGAACAGAGGAACCAAGTAGTGGGGGTGATTTTCAGACGTCCACAAAAAGTCCGTATTTCGTCCAGTACGGACGTCCGTATTTATTCCACCATCGGAAGTCCGAAGGACGTACATATTTAGTCCACCGTATTCATATTTATTTCACCCGAAGTACGTCCAACGTCGGACGTCCAAAGGACATCCATTTATAGTCCATAGACATTAGGACTAAGACTGGACCTATTTTGGGCAAGGCCACGTATATTAAACTTCAAAAAGATGCTCTTAAGATTCATTTTTAGTACAGATACATTGATAAAAATTATATTTTTGCTTACTAGAATTAATTAGCAAACTTATGTCATCTTGGTAACTAGAATAATAAAACATTGTAACGAATAATTTAAAAATAAGATTTTCACACTTTACAAAAAAAACAAAAACATGTTTAGAATATTAAACTGTGCAATTTTGAATTAAATATAATTATCTTTTCGATGTAAACTATTTTATTAACATAATTAAGTTAATATTTTATTGAATTATTTTGCTATTTTATCCCGTAATTCGTATAATATGTCCAATATGGACGATCAGCAAACGTCTGTATTTCGTCCAGTACGGACGTCCATATTTATTCCACCCGAAGGACGTCCAACATCGGACGTCCGAAGGACGTACATATTTAGTCCACCGCAGGACGTACATATTTAGTCCACCGAAGGACGTCCAACGCCTTACGTCCAAAGGACGTCCATTTATAGTCCATGGACGTTAGGACCAAAAATGGACCTATTTTGGACGTCGTGTGCTATTAGGGAAAGTGCCATGAGGATTACCGGTGAACTTATAGACAAGTATCTTAAAACTAATATTTTATTTAACTCTTAAAAGGGTGGTACAAAAAACGAGTCTAAATTATCATATCAATGCATTTTTCAAAAACAAGGCAGGCATAAGAATTTTTCACACTTTGAACAATACGTGGAAACTATTAGTTTTTTGCCTTCTGCTCTTCCTCCGGTTTAAATTACAGTCCTGTAACACTCTAGACATCTTCTTCTCCTTTTTCTGTTGTTTTCATCTCTCTGTTCTGTAGATAAAAGTTGATTTTTATCAAAAGTTGTCGCTTCTATTCTTTTTACTCCAAGTAATTATTGTAATAAAGAGAATATTGTGTAATTATTGTAATATTGTAAGAGAAAAGAGTCCACCAACAATAGCCGAGATTAGAACAGCAGTAGACAAATTAAAGAACAATAAATCACCGGGATCGTATCAAGTAGCATCAGAATTACTGAAGGAAGGAGGAGACGCACTACAGAAAACAATACATGTATTCATAACAAAGATATGGTCAAATAAACAGCTACCAGCGGAGTGGAATAGTGGTATTTGTTTAATATATATAGCTGTGTAACAGCGTAGCAAGGGGCTGCGTGCTAGACATGACATGGCTAACTTCAAGCCAGTCAACATGGTTGTCACTTGTATGATTTATTGTATGTAAGATGTTTAGTAAGTTTTATAAAAATATATAAGTTTACTCAATACTATGATTGTTTGACTTATAACCCATTAAAGAAAGTAGTTTAAACATGGCGCAGTCAAACAGCTAGTTGGGTTACAGTTTACAGTCGAAAAGCTAAATTTATAGCAACTTGTACACGAGGTACCATACATAACCTACAATGGCAGTGATGGGAATAAATGTAAAATTACCACCAGATTTTGACCTGCAGGATCAAAATGCTGCAAGCGAATGGAAGTTCTGGAAGACTAGTTTCGAAGATTATTTACTAGCAACGGGACAAGACCAGTCAGCAGATAAAATGAAAATGTCAATTTTAAGAAATATAATTGGGGCTGAGTCTGCCAAAATTATGTCCACATTCGAGATCCCAGAAGCCGAAAATAACAAGTATGACTTGATGATATCACTAATCGATAAGTATGTTAATCCAAGGATGAATGAATCATTTGAAAGATACAATTTTATCATGAGGGTCCAGAAAGAAGGAGAGTCGTTTGAGCAGTTTCTTACTAGTTGTAGACATTTGATTCGAACATGTAATTATAATGAAATTGATCCAGAACAAACAGCCGAAGATAAAGCTCTGAGAGACAAAATATTAATGGGCATCAGAGATCCAGTTACTAGAGAAGCTCTATTGAGAGTGGACAAACTTACCCTACAAAAAGCCATCGAATTTTGTAGAACTAGTGAACAAAGTAAGAACCAAAATTTGAAATTTCATACCGAAAGAAAAGATGTAGACATAGGAGAAGTTCGTAAAGATAGGTACCAGGGCCATAGAAATTATAATAACTCTAGAAGTAAAGCGAATACCAATGAAAAATTCAAGTGTAAAAGATGTCAATCAACTCATGGGGCCAGAGAATGTCCAGCGTATGGAAAGAAATGTAAGAAATGTGGGCTTTTAAACCATTTTGCAAAGTCGTGTAGAGTGAAGAATATTGATGTCATAGATGAAGATAGCAGTGATGGATCAGCTGATAGTTTTGTAGGAAATGTCAATAAAGTATACCAAAATGTAAGTAGTCAAAATATTTGGGATGAAATTATAGAAATTGAAAACAAGAGAATTAAAGTAAAACTTGACACAGGTGCAGATGTAAGTATAATTCCATTAAAAATTTTTAAGAAAATTGATAAACAATTTAAAATTAGGGATAATCATTATGTACTGAAAGGGTTTGAGGGTACTCAGGCTAAAACAATGGGTGTCGTAAATTTATTTTGTAAACATAAAAATAAGTATGTTTACGAGGATTTTACAATTATTAATGGGGCAACTCGAGTTCTTTTAAGTGGTAAATTATGTATTGATTTGGGGTTAGTTAAACGAATCAACAATATTGAGAGTTGTGGTACTTTAGAATTAGCAGAAAGGGATAAATTTATAAACCTTAACCCTGAAGTTTTTAGAGGTCATGGTAAATTTTGTGGTAAACATAGGATCACTACAGTAGACAATTTTGAGCCAGTAAGTTACCCACCTGTAAATGTACCTGTCGCAATTAGAGATAATTTAAAAAATGAATTAGATAGGTTGACAAAAAGAGGGGCAATTGTCAAAGTTAACGAAATTGACCCCAGGGCAAGCATAAACCGCATTGTTATTGTGGAAAAGCAAAATGGTAAGTTACGTTTATGCTTAGACCCATTAGATCTAAACAAACAAATAGTCCGCAAACCAAGAGTAGTACATAAATTGGAAGATGTTTGTGCACAAATGATAGGTAAAAAGATATTTTCTGTATTTGATCTCTCTGAAGGGTATCATCATTTAGAACTTGACGAGACATCATCATGGAAATGCTGTTTTGCAACTTCTTATGGAATTTTCAGATATAAAGTATTGCCATATGGATTATCAAATTCCCAAGATCTGTTTCAAGAAGTAGTAGAAGATAAATTTAAAGGTATAGAGAATTTATTGATTTGTCATGATGATATGATTGTTATGGGAACAACAAAAGAAGAACATGATACAACTGTTAAAAAAGTGTTAGAAAGGGCTAAAGAAGTAGGAGCAAAGTTTAATGGGGACAAATTTCAATATTGTCAAGAAGAGGTCAGATTTATGGGTCAAGTTTTTTCACATAAAGGGATGCAAATAGATCCTGACAGAGTGGAATCACTTTGTAAACTTGAAAAACCAAATAGTAAAGTAGAATTACAAAGAATTTTGGGCGCATTTAATTACGTTAGACGGTACATTCCGAACATGGCTGAACATATTCAACCTCTTTGTCAATTACTTAAAAATAATGTAGAATGGGTGTGGCTCCCGTCACATCAAAAATGTTTTGATAATTTAAAGAACATAATTTGTAAATCACCAGCGTTAGTCCCTTATGATCCTAATCAAAAAATTATTTTACAATGTGATGCATCTAAAAATGGTTTAGGTGTTTGTATGTTCCAGAAATATGATTCTATTTTAAAATTAGTAGCTTGTGCATCACGAAATATGAATGATAGTGAAATAAATTATAGTCAGACTGAGAAGGAACTATTGGCAATTTATTATGCTACTCAAAAATTTCACAATTTTATTTATAATTTTGATGTTGACGTTCAATCAGATCACAAACCTATAATCTCCATTATGAAGAAGCCAATTTCCAAAATTGGATCAGTTAGACTCCAACGTTTAAGGCTTAAACTTCTCAAGTACAGATTAAATGTATATTTTGTTCCTGGGAAAGACATACATTTTGCTGATATGCTATCTAGGTCCAGTTTAAATATAGAGACACATGACCCAGAAATGTTTGAAATGGTCCACTCAGTGAGTAAACATTTACCTATGAGCCAGGAAAAGCAATCTGAGTTAAGACTAGCTACTAGCCAGGATGAGGCATTAGCAGTAATTTTTGATTTTTATTATAATGGGTGGCCAAAAGAAAAAAATGTTCCTCAAGTGTGTAAAAAGTACTATGGTATAAGAGATTCACTGTATTTTGAAGCTGGCATCGCATTTATTGATGACAAAATAATTATTCCGAAAAAACTTAGGCTTGACATGATAAAATTGCTTCACAAAGGCCATATAGGAGTCAGTAAAACTATAAACAAAGCCAGGAGTATATATTATTGGCCAGGACTTAATGATGATGTGACAAACTATATAAAAAAATGCAGGATATGTGAGAAATACAGACCAAATAATTTTAAAGAACCAATGATGCCTCGTGACATTCCCAGACTAAGATTCAATAAAGTTGGTACAGACATTTTAGAGTATGGTTCAAAAGCATATTTAGTAATTGTAGACTATTTTTCGCATTGGTTGGACATTTCAATATTAAAAGATAAAACCTCCAGTTCAGTAATAAACTCATTTCAAGATACTTTTAGTAGATTTGGATATCCAGAAATTTTAATTGCAGATAATCTACCATTTACTTCGGTAAAATGTAAAAATTATTATAGAGAAAAAGACATTACAATTATGACATGCACTCCACATTACCACCAGAGTAATGGACTTGCAGAAAAAGCAGTCAATATAAGCAAACAAATTTTAAGAAAGAGTAATGAGGAAAATGTTGATTTTAGAGATTTGGTGATGGAATATAATAATACCTGCATAATAAATCTTGATGCATCTCCAGCTCAAATTTTACAGAGCAGGATCCTGAGAGGACAATTACCAAGTACAGCTAATAAATTAGAACCTACAATCCAGAAACAAGTATATAAGAATTTATGCAAAGAAAAAGAGAAATTACAAGTACGTTATGATAAGACAGCACGAAGAAAACCAGTAGAGTTTAGAAAGGGAGATAGGGTAGTAATAAGAAGTTCAAAAGATAATTATTGGCGTAAAGCAATTGTGTTAGAAAAGGCCAATGAACCTAGATCATATTGGGTGAAAAAAGAAGATAACAATAAAATTATTAGACGGAATTCACACCAAATGAAACATTCATACACCACAACACTTGAAAAAGAACTCATTTTAGAACCCGAGTTGTACCCTGATATTCAGTCACAAAGTGTTCATAAAGATACCACTCACATTAACGTAAATGATAGTGTTAATAAAACCATTAGTTGCCCAAGCCCAAATGTAAAATCAGTACCTACATTGAGTCATAAAGTCAACCCAAATATTGAGACTTCTAACAGTTATAAGACGAGAGTTGGTCGTAATATAAAGACCCCTTATAGATATCGATCTTAGGGGGAAGGTGTTTAATATATATAGCTGTGTAACAGCGTAGCAAGGGGCTGCGTGCTAGACATGACATGGCTAACTTCAAGCCAGTCAACATGGTTGTCACTTGTATGATTTATTGTATGTAAGATGTTTAGTAAGTTTTATAAAAATATATAAGTTTACTCAATACTATGATTGTTTGACTTATAACCCATTAAAGAAAGTAGTTTAAACAGTATTATTGTACCATTACATAAAAAAGGGAATCAGTTAGAATGTGGAAACTACCGTGGAATCACGCTGCTGAATGCAGCATACAAAATAATGTCCAACGTCATTTATGAAAGACTTAGACCACACGCTGAAAAAATAGTTGGCAGGTACCAAAGTGGCTTCTGTAGACAGAAGTCAACAATAGACCAGATATTTGTTCTGCGACAGATCCTTGAAAAAACAAGTGAACATAACATCGACACACATCATCTCTTCATAGACTTCGAAAGCGCGTATGACAATATAAACCGAGAATTCTTAATAAAAGCAATGAAGGAATTTAATATACCAACACAACTAATAGAACTGATAAAAGAATCTCTAAAAGTAGAAAGTAAAATCCGGATACAAAACGAACTAACGGAAACAATAGATGTGAAAAAGGGACTACGCCAGGGAGACGCTCTATCATGCATCTTGTTCAACATTGTACTCGAGAAAATAATGAGGGACACAACAGTCAATACTCGAGGAACAATAATTAATAAAAGCGTGCAAATACTAGCATTTGCAGATGATGTTGACATAATCGCAAGATCAAGAAGAGAAATGATAGAGGCATTCAATCAAATAGAACGAGCTGCACAAAATAGTGGCCTGAAAATCAACCAGAACAAAACAAAATATATGCAGGTAAGTAAAAACACAGAAATAAGGCAGCCACAAAATATAACAATAGGAGAATACAACATTGAGGGGGTAAAAAACTTTACATACTTGGGATCCCTAGTCACATCTGATAATAACGTAGCAGAGGAAGTGAAGAGGTGAATATTTATTGCCAATAAAAGTTATCATGGCTTAATTCGGCAACTAAGATCAGACAACGTAGCAAGGAAAACAAAATGCCAAATATACAAAACCCTAATAAGACCGGTACTCACATACGGCTCAGAAACCTGGACACTCACTAAAAGAGAGGAAACATTGCTAGCCACCTTTGAAAGAAAAATCTTGCGACACATATATAAGGGCACAAAAGAGGATGGAATTTGGCGAAGAAGGTACAACTTTGAACTATACGAAATATACCAGGATCCAGATATCATAACATTCATTAAAATAGGACGGCTGCGTTGGATGGGACATGTAGAAAGAATGGAAGAAGGCGAAATACCAAACAAAATATTCAAACAGATGCCAGTAGGAAAAAGAACAAGAGGAAGACCGAAGCTGAGATATTTAGAACAAATAGAAAATGATATAAAAACCTTAAAAATAAAAAACTGGAGAAAAAAAGCACGAAACAGATCAGAGTGGAGAAGAATCGTGGAACAGGCCAAGACCCAGAAAGGGCTGTCGAGCCAATGATGATGATGATGAATTATTGTAATACCAACTGTTCACGTAATACTGTTATGGCCATGTTTTGTTTTCTATGATAGTTAAAAATTACCCAGCTGTTTAAAACAGACGTATTAAAAAACAACTCAAAAGCAGCCTTATGGTACCACTTTACTGCTTTCCTAAGCGGTGTGATATAGCTGGTCTTTTGATCTGAAAGATCAATCCCATCTTTCCCTTATTATATTCAATAAGCGCTTCTGTTTTTTTTAATCTGCTCCTCTTCTATCATGCTTTCCTGTAGGCAAAATATCTATGGCATGTTTCGTTGATAAAAAATAAACGTCTCATTTGTCTTTCCATTTAGCTACAGTTATTTCCGATTCATGTTCTTTCCCTATTATTTCACCAGCCTTTAATTTACTATCTATTACGTCTTTTGGTAGTTCTTTTTTATTTTTTCTTATGTGTTTAAACAAATGTGTTTTTCTATCTAATAACTTTTTATCCAACGTTAGAGAAGTGTAATTGTAACAATTATTGTCATTTCTTCATCTAAATATCTTTCTGTTAAAGTAAGTACAATCTTTTCGGTTAGTCCTACACCATTAGTGAGAATCTGCCCTGTGTAAATCTGTATGCCTAATGTGTATCGTAATAAATTACACAATTTGAAAAACTTTATTCCGTACCTGTCTTTTGCTCAGAATGTATTTTCGAAACGATAGTCTTCCTAAAAAAAAACCATTGATGAGTCAATAACAAGGAATTCTCCAGGTCATTCTTAATAACGTTTTTTTCTTCCATACGCGAATCCGCCTATATAGGTGCGACTTGCCGTATGACGGTCCGGCACGAAGGGGTTGATAAATAAAAAAACAACTAAACGTTTAAAAAAAGTACATACATTTTAGAACCACTTTTGTAATATATTTATTTAAAAACGCTACAAAACGTTTAATCGTAGTACTCAGTTCTAACATGCAACCAACACTCTACGGCAAGTCCACAATTTACTAAACAAGTGTGGTGGATTCTATAGAGTGCCGTGAAACACCAACTAAGCATTTATCGATGTGCCGAACAGAATAATAAAACGGAAATTAATACGTCTACTGAGGATTCAGTGTGATTCTCACGGCACAGATGGTAAATATTTGTGTGGATCACCGATGATCCTCATGACAGCGAATGTGAACAAATTTGACACTTTTATGATTTTTCTCCAGTTTGAATGTGTATATGTTCATCTAAAGAACTTCTTTGAGTAAATTGCGTAAAAGAAATTTCAGATGTGTAAGGCGTTTGTCCAGTGTGCACTCTCAAATGCTTTTTAAGATTTCCCGTTTCTCTAAATTGCTTAAAACAAATCTCACACTCATAAGGTTTTTCCCCAGTGTGCAATCTCAAATGCTTTTTCAGGCTTCCTGTTTTAATAAATTGCTTAAAATAAATTTTACACTTGTAGGGTTTTTCTCCAGTGTGTAATCTCTTATGTCGTTTCAGACTTCCGGTTTGACTAAATTGCTTAAAACAAAGTTCACACTGGTAAGGCTTTTCTCCAGTATGCAATCTAAAATGCTTTTTCAGACTTTCCATTAAAGTAAATTGTTTCAAACAAATTTCACACTTGTAAAGTGGTTGTACAGCATGCAGTCTCATGTTTTTCAAAATACCGTTTTGGTTAAACTGGTTAAAACAAATTTCGTACTTGTAGGGTTTTTCTCCAGTGTGAACATACACACACCGGCAAAATGAGCCGAACACGTTAAAAATGGGACATGTTTGATGTCTCGTATTTCATAAACCACTGGTCCAATTTGAGTGATTCTTTTAGTATGTTATAGCCTTATTATTTAAGAATATCGGTGTAATAATATTGTTGCTAGACAGGTAAATGTCATTTTATACCGGGTGTAACAAGCATACTGTGTTTTTTTCTTAAAGTTCGGAACACCCTGTGGAATATTCCAGCATATATAAAATATTAAAATTAAAATTTGATTGTAGAATTATGCTTTCTTAACATATTCTTTTTTGATTCATTCGGTTATGTTGGAAATTAAAAAAGTTATGTGATTTAACAACTAACCATGTTTTTTATCAATAAATCCTCATAGTAGGGGAGAAAAGTATGCTTTTGCAATTACTCGAGCGTTCTTGGGACCTGGATTGGATTGTGAAGAGTGGGTGCTACAACCAAAAAAAGTTAAGTTTTCCATGAAGTGTGGGACTCTCCATTTTTCAATTTAATTTTCCATTTCCACCAATCGTTTATTCCGATTATAGCGCCATTTATCCATAACAGAAAAAAATGTTGCGAATAAAAGTTGCTTATTTTTACGTCAAGGATACAAATCTGCAATAAAAATTGGGGGCTCCTATTTAATATTTTAATGTAATACCCCACCTCCGTGGGGGGTCGTGTTTGGTGCCATTCGCTAGATTTTTGAAAAATATTGAATAGGTGTATTTTGCAGTTTTACGATCTGATGTTCATTGCGCAAAATATCGCAGGGTTCGTATTTATAATTTTTAATTTACCCCCCACCCCTCTCCGTGGGGTGTCACGAGCCCCCACGGAGGTCGGGTGGGGGATTTAATTTAAAATCTAAAATAGGAGCCCCCAATTTTTATTGCAGATTTGGATTATTTACGTAAAAATAAGCAACTTTTATTCGACATATTTTTTCGAATTATGGATAGATAGCGCTATAATCGGAGAAAAATGATTGTTTCAAATCCAAAATTAAATTAAAAAATGAAAAGTCCCCCACTTAATGGAAAACTTAACTTAACCTTTTTCTGATTTTAGCACATACTCTTCACAATCCAATAGGTCCCCAAAACGCTCGAGTAACTGCAAATTTAGTATACTATGAGGATTTATTGATGAAAAACATGGATAGTTGTTATCGCACATAACTTTTTTATGAACTCACATAAGTAAATGAATCGAAAAGGAAAATGTTAAGCAAGCCTAAGTCTACAATCTAGTATTAATTCTAATATTTTACATAAGCTAGAATATTCCACAGGGTGTTCCAAACTTTAAGAAAAAAACACAGTATGATTGGTACACCCGGTATAAAATGGTATTTACCTGTCTAGCAACAATATTATTACAAGGATATTCTTAAATAATAAGGCTATAACATACTAAAAGAATCACTCAAATCGGACCACTGGTTTATGAAATACGAGACATCAAACATGTTCCATTTTTAACGTGTTCGGCTAATTTTGCCGGTGTGTGTATGTTCATTTAAATTAGCTTTTCGAGCACAGTTTGAAACAAATTTCGCACTTATAAGGTTTTACTTCAGTGTGCTGTCTCAAATGTTTTTCTTAAGTATCTTTTAGTGCGAACTGCTTTAAACAAATTTCATACTTTCATGATTTTTTTCCAGTTTGAATGTAAGTTTATTAGTCCAGGGCGCATCTGTTTTGAGATGGACGTTGAGAGGTGACTAGAAATTTTTTGCAGAAATTGCTTGAAAATAAATTCAAATAATAATATTTAAGTTATCCTCCCACTCAAAATGGTCCGGAACATTGTTTAAATAATCAAAATGTCAAAATATGAAGGAAAAATTCGACTTTTTTATTGGTTTTTCGATTATAACTTTAAAACTATTCATTTCTGAGAAAAGTTTTACCGACATAAAAGTTGCGAAATTAAATTTCCTACAATATAGAATTGGTTAGAAATTAAAAAAATAGTCACCCTTGTTGCAAAATAGCAATAATTGCGAAAAGAACCATACAAAAACAAGTATTCACATTTTACGTTTTTTAACCATTTATGCTAGACTTAGGACCTTCATATTTTACTCAGAAAAACTTTATGATATAATAAAACAACACAGTAAATTTCATTAAGATCGGTTAAATAGATTTTGCAAAATAAATTTTGCAATCCAGCTTTCGCAAAAAAAATTCAGTTTTTTAAAATGTTGCAGGACTGAAAATAAAGCAGATAGCAAGTTGAATTTTTTTTTGCTTATAGAAGTGTACTGTACCTTTCATTTGCAATTTGTAAAATTAAAATCGATTAATTACTACGGAGTCAGGAAATTTTTTAAATAAACATTAATTTTTGGTGCTACGCGCAGGACAGCGGTGTTCGATTCACACAAGTGGATTTCCACCAAAATTTTTTCCAATCTTTATCTACTATATTATTTTCTTGGTCTATATTTTGTTGTATTTTAATATTTTAATTCCACAAAAATAAAACTAATTTTATTATTGTGTGTGAAGTATTGTTTAAACAATTGCATATGTTTAAAAATAATAAACTTTTATTCTCTAAGTTAAAATATATGAACAAAAAAAGTTTTTGCTAAACAAAGTGTTATTTCAAAGGATAGAGTATGTGTTTTTATTTTGCGATAAACAAATTTATTTATTTATATCGAAATGTAATAAAAATTAAAATCTATCAATCATTGTCAAAGGTCATTGGAATGCTCAATCAGAGCAAACTATCCGCTGTCCTGCGCGTAGCACCAATAATTAATGTTTATTTAAAAAAATTCCTGACGCCGTGGTAGTTAATCGATTTTAGTTTTGCAAATTGCAAATGAAAGATACAGCACACTTCTATACGCAAAAAAATAACTTCCTATCTGCTTTATTTTCAGTCCTGTAACATTTTGAAAAAATGATTTTTTTTTTGCGAAAGCTGGATTGCAAAATTTATTTTGCAAAATCTATTAAACCGATTTTAATGAAATTTACAGTATTGTTTTACTGTATCATAAAGTTTTTCTGGGTGAAATATGAAGGTCCTAAGTGTAGCATAAATGATTGAAAAACGTAAAATGCGAATACTTGTTTTTGTATGGTTTTTTTTCGCAATTATTGCTATTTTGCAAAAAGGGTGACTATTTTTTAAATTTTTAACCAATTCTATATTGTAGGAAATTTAATTACGCAACTTTTATATTGGTACAACTTTTCTCGGAAATGAATACTTTTAAAGTTAAAATCAAAAAACGAAGAAAAAAATCGAATTTTTCCTTCATTTTTTGACATTTTGATTATTTAAACAATGTTCCGGACCTTTTTGAGAGGGAGGATAACTCAAATATTATTATTTGAGTTATTTTCAAGCAATTTCTGCAAACAAATTTGAGTCACCTCTCAACGTCCAAATGTACTAATATTTTTACAGATGCGCCCTGGGCTATATCTAAATAACTTCTTGAGTACATTGCTTAAAACACATTTCAGATATGTAAAGCTATGTCTACACTGGTGCGCTTTCGTGTTTCTCTTTCAAGTCAATACGCCTTTTCAACCTGCGCTTGAACTGCCAACATTGCATGCCATGATGAACAAAAAGATGCATGTAAAGTGCTGTCCACATTGGTTGCGTTATTTTGACAGTTGATAAAAGTATTTTTTTGAAAAGTACGATCTCAAACTATTTATTTTCAATATTGTTAATATTGAAAGTAAAATTTTCGTTCGTTTTCTGTGGTCATCAATAAAATTTAGTCTCAGTGTCTTTTCACTCGAGATAATTACAATATTTCTTTCGATAAAACTGATAAGGCGCAGGAAACAACATGAATTGAAAGAGAAGTTGAACGAAAAATCCAACAGGTTTGGATCCTCATGCGTTAGACAGTGCTCTATAAAATTTCCACATTGGCATGCCTTTTGGTCATTACACCGCGCGCTGTGACGCATGCGCTTGTTGAAGATGAAGTTGCACCTGTGTAGACATAGCCTAAGACATTTTTAAAATGTCACATGCACTTCACGCCAATGTTTGTGAGATGGGTACCTTGAGCGTTATAGATAAAAAATTATAGAAGCGGTAGATTTAATTTTAGAAAAATCTTTAAAGCTTTTTGTGTAAAATTTTCTGAATTTTTAAATAGTCAAGTCAGTTTTTTTCTAAAATTTATATTTTCGTAGGTATTTAAAAACAACTAATTTCGCAGTTCATTTGTCTAAAAAAAGTGAAGCACCCACTTTTGGAGTAGAACTTTTTGATATTGCTAGATTCTTTAGCAGGGTTACCAACTTTTGAAGCTCGTCGACCTCGTGGTGACTTAATTATCACCTTCCGAATTTTACAGTATGAATATAGAAATTTGCAACACTTGTTTATTTTAGATGATCACAGCAGACTGGACACAGTTTGAAAGTGAAGAAGGAACTCTTTTCATCGATAAGGCGCCAACATTTTCTGTGTAATCGTATTTTTAGTATATGGAACAGTCTCCCAACTGAAATTATAAGTTCTCCATTTATAAATGCTTTCAAAAACCAACTAGACAGTTATTTGTTTGTAAACTGACCAGTATTGTGCACAATCTACTAGTCTATAGTTTATTTGCGAAACTAACTTTTTGTAATGTAGGTACTATTTGAGGCGCTCACAGCAACAGTGGCCTAACCCCCAAAGTTTTGAGATAAATGCAATCTTTGCATTCGTATTTCCATTATGCTTATGGGATGGCGCTACAAATAATGTAGCGCCATTTTGCCAAATATAGAGGTAGGTGGTTAATCCGAAGATTTAATGTTGCTGCTTTTATTGATAAATGTTTTAATCTAAAAATGCTCAATTTGTAGCTTAGGCCACTGTTGCTCTGAGCGCATCATTTCATTTTTCTTGTAAATGGGCTTAGGGGGCCTAGTGATCCCAGCCCTCATCTCTATGTAATAATAAAAATTTTTTGTTTATTAAACATTTCTTAATGAAATTACAAAAAGTTCTCTCTTGTTTGATTTTTTCCGTTAGCAAAAACTCCATTGACTCCCCTATACCTTTTATTGCGAATTGCTTAAAACAAATTTCACACTTTTATGATTTTTCTCCAGTTTGAATGTGTGAATGTTCATCTAAAGAATTTCTTTGAGTAAATTGCGTAAAAGAAATTTCAGATGTGTAAGGCGTTTGTCCAGTGTGCACTCTCAAATGCTTTTTCAGATTTCCCGTTTCACTAAATTGCTTAAAACAAATCTCACACTCATAAGGTTTTTCCCCAGTGTGCAATCTCAAATGCTTTTTCAGGCTTCCCGTTTCAATAAATTGCTTAAAACAAATTTTACACTTGTAGGGTTTTTCTCCAGTGTGTAATCTCTTATGTCGTTTCAAACTTCCGGTTTGACTAAATTGCTTAAAACAAAGTTCACACTGGTAAGGCTTTTCTCCAGTATGCAATCTAAAATGCTTTTTCAGACTTTCCATTAAAGTAAATTGTTTCAAACAAATTTCACACTTGTAAAGTGGTTCTACAGCGTGCAGTCTCATATGTTTTTTCAAAGTACCGTTTTGGTTAAACTGGTTAAAACAAATTTCGCACTTGTAGGGTTTTTCTCCAGTGTGAACATATATATGTTCATTTAAATTAGCTTTTCGAGCAAACAGTTTGAAACAAATTTCGCACTTATAAGGTTTCTCTCCAGTATGCTCTCTCAAATGTTTTTTAAAAGTATCGTTTAGTGCGAACTGCTTTAAACAAATTTGACACTGGTAAGGTTTTTCTCCAGTGTGCAATCTCATATGTATTTTCAAACTTTTTTTACCAAACTGTTTAAGACAAATTTCACACTTGTGTGGTTTTTCTTCATTTTGAATTTTCATCTGTTTATTTAATGAACTTATATGGGCAATCTGCTTAACACAAATTTCACATTTTAATGTAGTTTCTTCAATAGGTTGACCCATATGTTTTTCTTTATTACATGTATGTACGAGTATTGTTTTCATACTTTCCGATGTGTTCTCTTGAGGAAAGCCTAAAATAAAAATTAACATATATTTTACGCCAAAAATATAGCTGAAATACAGTGCTATTTAGTGTCATTAGAAAAACCCAGACGCATGCAGTAACCTCGCGGTATACAGGAATATACATGATACACGAGTTGTTCTTATCAAATACGAAGAAAGTAGGTCACAACTAATTTTTATTATAAAAATTGCTTTTACTTTCAATTTTATCGTATTGATAAATCTGCAATGTTAAGTGTTATAATCCATATATTTTTTAAAAGCTTCATTTTTTGCGTTTTGATCTTGTACACGGAACGTGAGTTATCACGTCCGTGGACAGTCACATCTGTAGTGAAAAGTATTGAAAATTTGTTTTTAAACAACATATTAAAAATAGCAAAACAAATTGTGGATAAACGATTTGTTTTGTTCTATTATCTGTCCTACATATAAAATTAATTTACTTGGATCAGCTATTAATTTATATAGGTTTAAAGCTTGTCACTGCAAATTTATTAACAATGACCCATACACTTATTATAATTTTATATTATAATCTATTTCTTTAAAACAATTTGAGGATATAAGGGGGAAGTAAGGGAAATTGAGGATATAAGGGGGAAGTAAGGGAAATTGAGGAAATAAAACAACGCACAGGAAAAGTGAGATCAGTGTTCATAATGATTCTCTTTTTAGAAGTCAAGATTTACCACTTGCTACCAAAATCTCTATAAGCAGATGCTATGTATTTCCTACGTTATTATATGGACTCAACACTTTCCAAAGCTTCTTTAAGAAAACTCGAGGCATTCGAGATGTGGTGTTACAGATGCATGTTAAGAATTTCGTGGGTAGATCGTGTGACTAATGTTGAGGACATATGTAGAATAGGCAAGAAATGTGAGATAATTAACACCATCAAAAAACGCAAACTAGAATAAAATATCTTGGCTGGCCATGTTACGAGGAATGAACAGAAGTATTTCTTGTTGGAACTCATTCTTCAGGGCAAGGTATTTGGAAAGACAGGACCAATAGAGGTTTGATTGTAGTATATATTTTTTATTAAATTATATCCTTGGGATCTAAGTGTATGTTTGTGTTTCAATATACAGTGAGCACGTAAAGGTTGGAATAAATTCATTTTCTCGAGAATGGACGATTTGGGAAAAATCCCGAAACAGGTCAATTTTCATTTTTAAATTACGACTTTTTGGCATATATATCATACTAGTGACGTCACCCATCTGGGCGTGATGACGTCATCGATGATTTTTTTAAATGAGAATAGTGGTCGTGTGATAGCTCATTTGAAAGGTCAATTCTCTATTCAATAATATAAACATTAACATAATTATTTATACAGGTTGTCCAAAAAAATTTTTTTTGGATTAAATTTATTGACATAAAAAGAAGAATATATGTAATTTACTTAATTCAAAATACATTTTACTGCTCTCAGAAAACAGAAAAAAATGAATATTTGAAAAATAATCATTGATATTGGCTTAAATTAAATGTTCAAATTGTCACGAGGCTGGTGGGTGGCTGCTTTAATATTGAATTTAAGCAAAAAACAACATTTACTTGCCAAAAAACATTTTTTTCTGTTTTCTGATAGCAGTAAAATGTATTTTGAATTAAATAAATTACACACATTCTTCTTTTTATGTCAATAAATTTAATTCAAAAATATTTTTTTTTGCACCCTGTATAAATAATTATGTTATTGTTTATATTACTAAATAAAGAATTGAATTACCTTTCAAATGAGCTACCATACGACCCCTATTCTCATTTAAAAAAATCATCGATGACGTCATCACGCCCAGACGGGTGACGTCACTAGTATGATATATATGCCAAAAAGTCGTAATTTAAAAATAAAAATTGACCTGTTTCGGGATTTTTTTCCAAAATCGTCCGTTCTTGAGAAAATGAATTTATTCCAACCTTTACGTGCTCACTGTATGTATGAGTTTATCATGTTGAATTCTGTTAAACGAAACTGATACACGGCAGAATATATAAAAAATGCGAAGAACAAGTATCACTGGCACAATTTGGCTTCCGCGTTGCCTTAGGCACCCGAAAGGCTATATTCGCTCTCTAAGAGCTTATAATACAGAACTACAGGGATGTCAACTGTGACATATATATTTGTTTTATCGGCTACAAAAAAAGGAATTTTGTACAGTAAAATATGATAAGCTCATAGGCTGAGGCATTTTAAGAATTTCATGGGTTGGTCGTGTGACTAATGTTGAGGTTCTACGTAGAACAGGCAAGGAATTGAACATTATTAACAGAATCTAAGAACGCAAATCTATTGAAATTTTTCTTTATCTATTGAAATAAATGCACCTCAAAGCAGTTTCACAGGTTTTTTCATAAATTCTTACAAACAGCGGTAGCCATCCAGTCACCACTGACCATGAGCAAGGCTCTCAAAGAACTGACCTGTCTAATCTCACTTGAATCCACAAAATCCCCACAATATACTTTGTAATCCGATACATAAGGGTGTTGTAGATGTGATACACTGAGAATTTATGCAAAAAAATATTTTGCATCGCTGATTTAAAACGAATTTATCTAAAAAAAGGTTTGATTCAAAAACTATGTAGAGCGTGAAAGACGTATGTGGCACCCTCTGGGTAATACATCATATTTAGTGGCGAATTTAAGTTTCTCGTCCCAAAAAACCCCGCTTACCAAATTTCGTGTTGTTATCCCTTGCTGTCAGTGTTAGGAAATATTCAAGAATAAACAAAATAAAAGTTTAACTTTGACACCCTGTATTTTGGTTATTATCAACTTACATACCAAAGTAAGTTAGATTAAATCAAACTATTTTCAGGAATCTAAGGTTAAGCTATGGCCCATTCGTTACCAAACACCCTGTATATAAAAACATACGAAATTTTACAAGGCTGTATCAAATCTACTAGTAACCAGTGCAGGGATAATGCAGAGTACTGCTTTTGTTGCTTACTTTTTAATACATCAAATTCTGCTACACAATCATTTCATAACATCCAGGTCTATATCGATGGGTATACAAAACACAGTAAGCGACAAAACGCATATTTTCCAGGAGACAACTTTTTCTTCTAACAACTCTTTGGCTAATATAATTAAAATTTTTAAACTATGATAAATTAGTAGATTATTTACTAATTTATCATAGTTTCAAAATTTTAATTATATTAGCCAAAAAGTTGTAAGAAGAAAAAGTCGTATTCTGAAAAATGTGGGTTTGTTGCTTTTTTTGCCAAAAATGTTTTGTCAAAAACCCATCGATATCCTGTTATCCATTTTTTTAACTTCCTCCTAGGTGTGACCTATAGGTGTGAGTAGTAAACCTATGTATACTTTTGAACATATACCAGAAGTGATCATTATGCTTTTGAACTTCGGTTGATATCACATCTGACTTTATTATTTTTAGTGGCTTACCCAAATAATGGTTGGTTTTTAACATGTGAAAAAGCGCCATTTAACATGAAGCGCCACCATAATAAAAAGAACACAATTCTGGGGACCAATTTGTAAAATTCATAAACATGTTATAATATATAAACATGTCCATAACACAATGTTATATATAATGTTATTTTCTCATAAAAACGTTGTTGTATTGAAATGGATACGAGTGGTCCATTTGCATAAATTGACGCTGTTGGCAACTTGTATCGATTTGGATTCAGCGTTACAAACACATTTGCTCCTGTCGGATTTTGTTGGTAATGGGTAGAAAAAAAAAAAGGCAAAAAGATGTTCTGACGATTTCAACAAAACACAGCAGTTATCATCTTCGTGTTAGAAGATGCGGCGAGGAAAGAGAAGAACCGATAATCATTTTAGACTACAAGTGAGATCTTTCTGGTCAAATGGTACCAAAAATTAGCAGTAGAATGGCTAACAGGAACTACGTTAATAAATGGGTATTGATTACATTAGATGGTCATCATCATCATTGGCTCTACAACCCATGGTGGGTCCTGGCCTCTTCCAGAATCAGCTTCCATTCCTTTCTATCCTTCGCCTTAGTTTTTCAATTTCGCACTTCTAACACTTGCAAGTCGTCTTCCAGCTGGTCCTTAAATAGTGCTCTGGGCCTGCCTCTTCTCCTCACTCCATCCGGTCTCTGGCTATAAATGTATTTCAAATGGCTCCACCTCATTCATTCTCTCTAAGTGGCCTAGCCACCGCAGTCTGTTTATTTTGATAGATCTACCAATACTATATAGTCTCACTATAAAGGTAGTAAAGTTCAAAATTATAGCGTCTATGCCATAATCTGTTTTTCTCCACTCCTTTATAGATATGTCTAAGAAAATTATGTTCAGCCTTACCGTTCTTCAACATTAGATGGTAACAAAGAAAAAATGTCCATCACGAAATTCAAGGAACAAGTTGTTACTCAGCTTTTGGACGAAAGTGTTACAAGACCTCCTCCGCCTAATCAAATCCATGAAAGTCATGTTTTAGTTGATGATAATAAGAAAAGAAGATGTAAGGCTTGCTACAAAAGACTAAAAAGTAGCCATGATTGGAAATATGACCAAGCTAAATATTGACAAACTCACAAATATAGTGTATGTAAAATTTTTTTATTGTCTCAAATGTTTGTTTTTGTTTACTACTCACAATAATTCAGAATTATTAATGCAATATTATTCATTAAAAGTGTTTATTATGTTTAATTATCAACCTGTAAAATTGTTGGCCAAAAACAAATTTTGGACCAACGGGTCATGGTTTATAAGGCCCAAATTCAATTAAATACAAATGCTGGATTCTTTTGAATTCAGCTAGCTTAAAGTGAAAGTATTCCTTTGTATCTCTTTGGATACAGGTGGCATAAATGATCAAAGTTAGTCATATCGAAAAGGATACAAATGGCGCTTAATGGGACGGGTTGTACCCATAGATATATAATACCTAGATTGCGTGCTGCTAATTTACAATGGGTGACGGTTTCGACAGAGATAAATAAGCCTATTAGGTGGGTAGTCTCTTTCTAATTCAAAGGGTACATCGGCAACGTCACTATCCCAGTCTATTGAGTATTATCAAATGTATTATTTAATGTTTTGACAGTTCAAGGGAGTGACGATGAGAAATGGTCTTTGCTTTAGGACGTGGAGAGTCTGGGTTCGATTCTCATAGTAATCTTTATCTTTTTAATTTAATCAATATTGCGTTTATTTATTAGATATTATTACATCTCTAAAGTAAATCTTTACAAAGAAATACAATATCGTAGCAAGCAAACAAGTCGGAAACATACAAGCCAAAATTCCTACCTTTCACTATTAAAAATAAACATAACTGTTGCAGACTTCTTTCATTGAAAAAAAAAAGAATAATCATATATGGTGGGAGTATATTTTGATAATAGTATTGTATACTGATTATGTAAATTACCTATTATTTTTATGTATCTTCCTTTTCATAATAATTTTAATTAACTGAATATAATCTACTAAAAAATTTAAATAATTAATGTATGATCAAAGCGAAGATCGGTGGGATATGTGCATTTTATCAAAGAAATTCGATATTTTTAAGACATTCCAGAAGCTGCTACAGATAAAATGTTTTAACAAGCCATTAATCATTCAGAATTAGTCGACGGATATTAGTAGGTACAGTAATAATAATTACAATGATAACTGGATGATAATCATTTAATGAGTGAAATTTAAAAAATTTTCTGCTTTAATGACACAAAAAGCAAGCTCATTAGCAGAACCCAATTAAAAATTATTTTGCACATCATATTTGAAACATTATTTGGTTGAAAAATCTCATTTTTGTTGGCAAAAAATATACACCCATACCTCGCTATAGGGCCGCTCTGTATACGGCATTTCGCTATAACGGCCCTGTTCAATTACGGCACGGTTTCGATTTATGGCCTAAAATGCTTCACTATAACAGCCCCATGTTGTCATTCTCGAGCAAACGCAACCTCGATGCATACTCTTTTCTATTTCCACTTGTTTATGCATAATTTGAAAATAAAATGAGATGAGCATCTAAGCAATATCTTAACATTTTAAAGGGAATTATAGAAAAAGGTGGTCATAAACTTGAACAAGTGTTTAACGTAGACAAAACAGGACTTGTTGGAAGCAAATATCTGATCGCACGTACATTTCAAGAACTGAAAAATCTGCGCCTGGTTATAAATGGTCTAAAGAACGATTAACTTTGCTACTTGGTGCAAATGCCACTGGTGATTTTAAGCTAAAACCACTTCTAATTTGTCCAAAAATCCAGGCCTATTACAGGACTAAATAAAAATCATTTACCCGTTATATGGAGATACAACAAGAAAGCTTGGAGTTTGTAGATTATTTTTGGTTTTGGAATCTATTATTATTTTATATACCAGTGTATGTGCTTTTTTATGTATTTCTGATTTAAATAAAATAAACAGACAAAATGCAATTTTAACGGCAAACCACGACTGTAACCTATTTAATAAATTTGGAACCGATCCCATTAAATTTTTATGAATTTGTATTAGAATAATTGATTCGTTATACAGCTTTTCGGTTTGCGGCAATGTTTCGTGGAACGTATCTAGGCTGTAAAGCGAGGTATGTGTGTATTAATTTGTCTGGAGTAAATTACAGTTCTGGGGCGAGAGCACGCCAAATAGAATTCTATTTTGCTGACGTCACAAAATCGAATTTCACAATGGGAGAATCGATGGTTGCTAGGCAACGTGACGTCACTATTCTATTTGGTGTGCTCTCACCCCTGTTTATCTTAAAAAGGATATGTTACTATCAACATTCACACAGTGTTCCCAAACTGGATTTTGTTATTTTGAGTGGAAATTTTCATAGCGATCTCCAAGGGTACAATACCTATTAATAATAATTAATAATAATAATTTAAATTATCTTTGATTTAAAAACATTTACATCTTTATTTACCTTTTTTATTTATCAGTTGATCTTCTTTTTTATAATAATTTGAATTAACTTTGATTTAAAATACCTATTTTGAGCTTTTTGTATCCAGTATTTACACTGATATTGTACTATTTACTTTTCAAACCTTTACTTTTAGTGTTTTAAATCTATTTTTTAAATGTAACTTTATGGAATGTGATACAGTCGAACCCGCTAACTGGAATAGCCTCTGTGCCAAGCAAAAGCAAAAGTATTCCTATAACCAGGATATTCTAATAACCGATCATTGGTTGCTAGTATAAACGTTTCGGGACCTCAAATACCTATTGCTTAAACCGGGATATTCCTTTAACCTGTATTATAATAAGTAGGTTCGACTGTAGTATGAAAAAATTGAGGATATGGCAAAGGTGTCATATGTCAAGCTTAGATCCAATAGTCATTGCAGGTTTGTACAACGTACAGGGGCGCTATTCTTGACCACTCGTAAGTACAAATGTCATTCGCAAGATTGAACGATGCGAACGAAATACAGTTTTCCGTATTCTTGAGCACTCACAACATTGCAAACGTTCCAAACTAGCTACGAGTGCTCATAGTCATTCACATCGTCTTTGCAAGTAAAGATGGTAATGTTTTATGTTTATTTTTAAATGGAATTTTTAAATTGTATAATATATTTAATTGTTGCTGTGACTTTTATGTAGAATAATAATGGTGCGATAAGTTATTATATAATTTTATTCATTCATTAATATCTAATATATTTTATAATTTTCCAAGTAAAGTTAGTCATTTTTAAGAAGAAAAATTCTTTTGAATAAAGGCATTTGAAAATTTTGCACTTAGCAAATTAGGATTTTTTTCATAAATTCCAGCAATATTTTTTTCTCGTCTGGCATTGGTTGTTTGTTTTGCTAATGGAATTTCCATTTTCAAAATACAAATATAACCTCCTCAGTCCATAGGTCCAGCCAGCTGGACAATGTTTACTAATTTATTACACGGTGACTATAAGGGTTGAGCATCGCTGCATCCTATATTGCAGCATATTGGACTTCCTATTTATCAGTCAAATTTACTCATTTGAAAAATTTGACAACAGCGCCTACCTCAGTAGTTTGTTGTTACATGTGGTGAAACTTTTTAAGTTATTATGGTGGCTCCACAAAAATACAGTAAGTTGTAGTGTTTTTCTGTACTTTAAAGTATTGATTGTTTTTAATGTATGTTACTTGATGATTCGACGTATTTGTGGTAAAATATATATTTGAAAATAATTACAACTGGACACGTTAGCGATCCTCTAAACTTTTTGTCCAGCATTTTGGACATTGGGACTTAGTTAGCCAAATATGTTACCATACTCACATTTTTTAAGTTTAGTTACAGATAGTAAAAAGATATTACTGGAAAGTGCATTGGAGGCTATTTTGACAGATAACCATTTTTTGTCAGTGAACCTAGCGATAATGATCAAAGGAAATGGATTTACAGGAATTTAAGCTGTATGCTGGAAGGTCACTAGCTCTAGGTGATAAACCTGCAAGTGGGAGACAAGCTAGTGCGTCTATTTCAAGAAAACCGGAGACATCTGAAGATTAAGTGCCATAATTCCTGTAAAAAGATCTACAGTTGTCCAGTTACTGCCTATAGATGTAAGAAAAACCAATAATGACCATCTGCCAATATGCTCTGTCAGCAATAGAAATTCTTATCGCATTGCCTAAACCTCTTGAATGCACTAAGAATACGAGATTCTTTTGTACAAAATGCAAAATGTATATGTGTATTTCTCCTGAACCAGAATGTTTTTCAGTTTCATACTTCAATTATATGAAAGCTAAGTCCTGATGTCCATTATGCTGGACCTGTCATATTATGTCTGTCAAATAAGTTTTTTTATAGTTTTTATAGATTTTCGTTTATTGTTTTCACAAATGAGGAGAGAAAATAGAAAATATTGTTAAAATAATAAAAACTTTTTTCTTGGAGCTGAAGAGGATAAACAATATTTAGACTGTGTAACGTCGTGTAACCATGTGTAACAAAAACGATAAATAAATAATCGAACCCTAATAAACCCTAACGTTCCCTATTCTGAATTCCTACAGCAGACATCAGTGAATATAGATGTTTTAGATATTTACAGTGTTGCTAAATGTATTTAGACGTGAACAATGCGAAGGGTCGCATGTTTCTGCAAACAGTGGTCAAGAATACCGTTTTTAGGAAATGTTCACAAATCTATCCTTCGTAACTTACGTATACACGCTAATTGTCAGTGATGTCGAGAATAGCAAGCCAGGTTTGTACAACGTACAACATGGTGGAATAATTTTGTAGGCAATACTACTATGAAAAAACATAGAGCATGATACATAATTTATGATGAACAGTAATCTGATGTTAAATAGAAAATGGATAAAAATTAATGTTGAGCATCCTATATAATGCATTCACGAACAACTAGCTGAAGCAAATTACATTGATATGTTGCAGGTTAATAAAACTCCTATCCCTAGGCATAGTAATAGTAATCTTATGCTTTACTTACCTCCTAGATTTGTTTGTTTTTCTTTAAAGTCTTTAATGTCTTCTGACATCAGTTGATATTCCTCTTGTGCTATTTCAGTATTTATGGGAAGTTTCTTTACGGCTACATATTCAAATGTATCATGTGCACTCTCCCTTAGAGGTTCCTCTTTAATTTCAATTTTACAAATCGCCAAAGAAGTATTATCAACAGCATTATATTTTTTTGCTTGATACGTATCATCACCAACTCCTTGTTTTACTTCCATATTATCAAAAATAATTTAACACAAAAAGTAAATAAAAGCATAGCGCATAGCTAAAATTATTATTGATTATTGAAATTGAAAATATGAAAATTGAAGTGAAGATGAAGATAGACATAGACATAAATAAACCATAGAGGGAGCCTACCTTCCGCGCTTCCTGACGACAAGATCCCATGGACTGGTTTGCTGCATCTCTTTCTAACACATTGTATCGAAAATCTATGATGACATTCAGTGTGAATATAGGCACGGAAGAGGAGGACAACTGTAGCAGCTTTACTATGCGTAAGAGTGAAACAGAACTAATCCAAATAAAAAAGATGGTGTCGTCACTTCGCTCTGAAAGACACTCTCTCTATGCTAATATATAACTCTATGAAATAAACCACCGAACTGTCAATATTTGACAGTTCGTTCAGATTGACATTTGACACACACACTTCATTGTCATTTGTCATTTCTTCATGGTTCATGTTCGGGAACTTTACTTCCTTGATATACCACTAGGAAGCGCTCATGTGATTGCAGACATGATACTATAAATAACAAGAATATATTGCACATCCGGAAGTCGTGACGTAACTGGAGACCGGCAAGTTCGTAATGGTTCGTAATCATTCGTTAAGTCGGATTACTTTGAATTGTTCGCCGTTGTATTTTATATTTTATCTTTGACAGTTATTTTGACTGGAATCTCGACATTAAATTCTTTTCGAATACATTGAAGTTTAATGTTATTTTGCTAATTGAATAATTTCATCACATAATGCATACAAATAAATCCCATTTAACTTTAACAAGAATTCAAATTCAACTTCCGGTCTCCAGTTACGTAATCAATGCGCGAACTCGGACGTATTTGAGCTACGGGAAAATACTATCTCTTTATTTATAGTATTATGATTGCAGATAAGTGAGCGGTAAATTAAAGGTGGAATTAATGTGGGATACCTGAGAATACCAGGCGCAACTAATAAACCTGGAAAAGATAATATCCAGATGGAATAATCTAAATACGAAAATTAGAGTAGGATTCGCCCTTGAAAGAATATGGGGCGGTGATTTATTCCAGCGTAGCAAAAATTACAATACAAAATACAGGCACTGGAGAATGAATATATGAGATTGCAGATTCAAACCATAAAGGCCGCGTCTCACCATCAAATAATTTGATCAAACAGTTTGAGCAAACTCCGGAAGTACGTCCAAGTGACGTCACAATTGCAGTTTTTTTGAAATTCTAAAAATCTGTGCTCTCACTATCAGTCTAGTTTGATCAAATTTTTTGTATTGAGTTGTCTAACTTGTTTGTACTTTATTTAAAATTAAAATTTTTCATTATTATCCACAATGAACACTCAGGATGTGACGTCACTAACTGTCACTTTCAGTTTGCTCAAACCAGTTTGATCAAATTATTTGATGGTGTGACGCGGCCTTGACACTACAAGTGATAGAGTCACCGAACAACCCGAAGGCACAGTCGACTCGGCGGGAAGAGTTCGCGCATCTGGTTTGCGCACGGCTGGCGGCCATTTTTTCGGTCCACAGGTCCGCTGCTGACACGATCAATTTGTGATTTTTGTTGTCAGATCACGCTTGTTTCGGGGTTACTTTGATTTTGTGTTGTTCTGTTCGGTGATTTTGTTTTTGTGCATTGTGCAATAATAATTATGGATATGGACAAAAAGAAAGGCAGTTCGAATTCAATCTGTGCAGCGATCAACTGTAAAAACACGGTATCAAATTTCAGCTATAGTTTTTTCCGTTTTCCAAAAGACGAATCAAGGTAAGCATTTTTAAATTCACAATGTTTTTATAAATGTGTATGTACTTAAATGGGTAGGTACTATGAAACTTTACCTAATCAACTATTTTCAATGGGAAATAAGCCACAGTTTTACCAAAAAAATGATTTTATAAACGTTTCGACGCCCAAGTCAGGTGTTGTTGTCATAATACAAAATAATTCTTGTATTCAATCATTGAAAATAGTTTATTATAAAAATGCCACAAGGAAATAGCTTCAGAACAAAACTTTACCTATATTATGTATACAGGGTGTCCAGAAACTCTACCGAGAAAAGAAGACAGGAGACTCCTCATATAATTTTAAGACATTTAAACTCAAATCATCTAGTCCGAAAATGCTTCCTAAGGGAGCTAGAGCTCTTTGAAGATGGCGTCTTGTAATTAGTTTTTCTTAGATACCTCCAGAACCTTTGTATTTAGAAAAACAACAATTGGTACACACATTTATCTTCCAAAGATGCATCGATTTCATTCATCGTGGATTTCTAGTACCGGTCATAGGATTCCGTTATGGGTAGGGCAACGGTTATTTTATCGCATAACCTTTTGATCTTTAACTTTTAAGCATTTTTGATATTGGATTATTATACTGTGAGATATTCTAGCACTAAAAGGTGCTCTTGATTTAAGTCCGTCACAAATTCTTAAAAATTAAAGGCAAAAAAATTATGCGATAAAATAACTCTTGACCTACCCAAAACGGACGCATATGACCGGTACTACAAATTCGCAATTAATGAAATCGATTCATCTCTGGAATATAAATAAACGTACCAATTTTCGTTTTTCTAACTGTTTTTTTTTTTAATTTTTTTGGAAATTCAAGAAACGAAAAATTTTGAAATCGATTTTTTTAGAAAACCGTGTGTTCTACCGACTTAAAGGAAGAGTACCTTTTAGTACTAGGATACCTCATAATTTAATAATCCAGTGTCAAAAATGCTTAAAAGTTAAAGACATAAAAGTTATCCGATAAAATAACCGTTGCCCTACACAAAACGGACGCCTATGACCGGTACTAAAAGTTCACAATAAATGTAATCGATTTATCTCTGAAAGATAAATATGCGTACCAATTCTCATGTTTCTAAATGAGAGCGTTCTGGAGTTATTTAAGAAAAACTAATTACAAGACGCCATATTTAAAGAGCTCTAGCTCCCTTAGGAAGCATTTTCGGACTAGAAGAATTAGGTTAAAATGTCTTAAATTTATCTGAGGAATCTCCTGTCTTCGGTTGTCGGTAGAGTTTCTGGACACCCTGTATATAAAATATTGTTGAAAACGTACTTATAGATTGTAGAGCTTGGAACTCCTATTTTTTGTACAAAAAAATTACAGAAATAGAGATAAAATACATAGAATACAGAGAAGCTCTTATTAGATCGCTATTAGGTCTCGATATATTTTTTAATTAAAATTATATGTTAAATAAGTTTAAAATAAATAAATTTTATTTGATACACTTATTTGAAAAATCAACACCGGTGCTGCAACATCTATTTAAGCAAAGCCGGATCTGACCACTTGGACCGATAAAATGGCGCAAGGTCACAGAATCTGTCTGACAGCTAAACAATGAAATTTATTGAAGTGCACCTTCGGGTTGTTCGGTGATAGAGTTTGAAGCCTCAATATTCTGGGTATTGGGACTTTGAAGAGGAAGAACTGACGAAATAGGGAAAACTGGAAGAGAAGCTCTTTAAGATACTACTGTAGAACGGCTTAGCTCAGAGGAACCAATTAAAACTGCCGGAGAGACGCAAAATCTTAAGTGGGGATTCGGGCTAGCTTTATTACACTGAATATTGGCTTTGAGATATAAAAAACAAAGTTATTGGATAATGATATGATAGGTTTGTTCCAACGCGACTGAAAACCGTCCATGTAACGATCACCGTCCTGCGCAGTACCATATTTCGTTCCCATGGAACGTTAATTATATAGTAACGTCATCGTTACATAACGGTTCTCAGTCGTGTTGGAAGAAACCTGATATAAACAAGGAATAAAATGAGACCTTTTAATACAAAAACTCAAGGCGACTAGATGAGACCACTAGAAATAAAATGATATGAAAAGTACGATAAGTAGAGAAGAAGAAGAAGAAGAAGAAGAACTTAGGGCGCCAACTCAAGGTTGAAAGCTTGAGATTTTTAAGTAGAAACCTTAGACAAGGAAAGAGAAAGGACGAGTAATCCTATGACCAAAAGTGAAGCCAAACCGACACCAGAGATTTTGATCATCGACGTATCTTTGGGGTATTGTTATGCATTGAGTATTTAAAATAAAAACATGAAATGTATTTAAAATGAAGAATTTGTGTACGGTAAATGTTTTATTAAGTTGCTCATATTACGTACATATGTTTCAATACATACATATGTTTTTATTACGAATTTTAGATGATGATTTACTTTATTTTTTATGAAATTTTAACCTTCAACGAACACCCACCACTGGCAACCCATTGTTATTTTTGACGTGACCGTCATGTTTTTGGTGACAAACAAACCAAAAACTGGCTTCACTTTTGGAACGTGTGTGTTAAATGAGTGTTACCCGTCCTCTCTTTTTTCCTTGTCTAAGGTAGAAACAACAAGGAACGAATGACACTTGCTACAATAACCTGAAATACAAAAAAAAACTCAATACTTACTTGTCTTGCTATATTATAATATAATTATGCCGGGTGGTGAGTTGGAAAACGGGCCATAGGAAACTCAATGTAAAATTATAAAGTGTTGAATTCCTGCTTCCCTAATTATTTTACATCAAAAGACATTAAAAACTATTTGTAGAGGATTGAAATCTGTATTGAAAACAACTGTTAAAATTGTTCTACGAATTAAACATATTCCAACATTTTGTAAAAATGTAATACATTTTTAAGTTTTTCAGCCCAAAATTAGGCCACACACAGTGCAATAATGTGTCATAATGAAGTTATTTTCACATTTTTGAACTGTCAATATTTTTATTTTATCATTTTTATTGTTTAAAAACAATACAGTTGATAATACATTTCTCAGTTGCCGAGAAAGTATTAATAATAAAGATTTTTTATTCAGTCAATGGTGTGAGCACTGTCAGTTAAATAGTAACTTATGGCCTGACTTTTACACACATACCTACTGTGGCAAATTTATTACATTACGTTTTTCATAATTTTACAATGCGTTGAAATCGTAGAACAATTTTAATTTTTGATTTTAATACAGATTTCAATTCTCTACAAATATTCTCTCATAACTTTTGATGTAAAATAATTAGGGAAGAAGGAATTCAACAGTTTAGAATTTTACATTGAGTTTCTTATGGCTCGTTTGACGATTCACCACCCGTATATTATACTGGTAATAGAGACTGAAATAAAAATCGAACGTACTAATGAAAAATATATTTAGAATAAACATTTCTTTAAGCAGTGGGTAAATATAAATCTTTAAAAATAAATAACGATAGTTTGTTCGATATACCTAATAAGATCGATTGTAGGCGATATACCTATAAAAACACTCTACAATGGAGTTGGATCAGGGACTCTTTTATTAACCAGTATTTAAAAACCTATGTAAACTTCTTAATTTATTATTTACCATTACCTAACCTAACTGTATTTGAAAATTATTTAAAACAAAAAAATAACCGACCCCCCTATTACAAAATTTAGATAGTTAATTTACTTGATTATATGCATATAATGAAGCTCACAACTTCAGGTAAATCTAAACAAAAGTTGTAATTATGAAGTATGAATATAAAAATTATGAATATAAAAAAATTATGAAATACCAATAAATGGGAAAACTTATCTTTTATAATACACAGTTATCAAAATATAAGTCCAGTTAGGTACATATGTCCTCTTGGCTCTCAAAACAATATCCAAATTGAAGGCTGTGTATTTGAAGTGCTGCTGTATGTGTGGAGATGGTAGGTAATGGTTTCCGATGTCCTCAAATATAGGGATGATCCACAAGTTAAGGATGATCCCACAAGGTATGTTTTATGGCAAAGTGAATCCTCAATAAAGGTGGCTAGTGTACAAAATCAAAATCACATTTTCAAAAACGATCCAGCAATTTCCACAGGAACCGTTATTATAAGAGTACCCATCCAACCTCACTAAACCAACAAATAAGACATTACATGTGAATATCTGTGATTGTAAACATGTGCACATGGGCTCCAGAAAATATGTGATTTTATTGTGAAATACGTTAAACTTAGAGGAGAAACTTATACCTATCAAAAGGAAAATTCCAGGACTTTCTTATGAAAGGTTGAGCTCAAAAATATAATAAGATTTGACATCAATATTGTAAATATTAAGCAAGTATTAAATTGATAGTAATTAAGGAAGACTGATAACAACTGACTAAAAACTGATCTGACTTTTTTTGTGTCATTACCAGTTTATTTGAAGATAATTAGAATTAGGCCAGGAGTTGAGGTGACTGATTATTAAGATATTAAGATATTATATTTGGAAGATGGCAAGTGTGTGCATTTGTTTTTATTGTGACCGGGAGGTTAAACCAAAACAAATTTCCATTGAGTGTATCACTTGTTGCTCATGGGTCCATAAGGGATGCACGGGTTTGACTAAAAGTGAATATGAAAAAATCTGTGCTGACTTTCGCAAAACTAAATCGCATAACTGGGAATGTAAAGTATGCAAAGAGACGGTGGTGAAGAGATTATCTTTGAATTCTGCTTCAAATAGCCGGAAAAATTCGGTATCAAAAGAAAGTGCTGACAATGGAAAACAGGTGCCCAATGCTGATTTTTCAAGTCTACTGTGCAATACTGTGGATGCTGTAGAGAGTGAAACTGCAATCAAGGATGAAATAAATAAATTTATTAAAGAAAAGTACCACTACCAATAAAGATGTACTAGTAGTTATTGTTCACATAATTAACCTATTGTTAAATCAGAGGACTGAAGTGCAGGCTGTAGAATTATTGAGACAATCTTTATTTAGCACTTTATTACAATTATATTTCAAAGCAACAATCCTTATCATTAACCTAACTTCTACTGTCCATCCTGACATCCTGTCATTCTCCCCAAAGAAGTTCTGTCTCAAGTACCGACTACGTTTCTGAAGGAAACGTATAAGTGGTTGCATACTGAGCTGACTCTACATTCTCCTCTTTTTAAATGAGGTAAGCCACAGAGCTCTCTATGAAAATTCCAGAACCCCAGCAAATATAGAATGAATACATAACATAACATAATATACATAACTTAACAACTATAGTCGGTCAAGTAAATTGGCTTTTTAATGTTCCTTTTAGGCCTCAATAACAGATCAGATTCCTGTACAGGTAAGTGTTCACTTTGGACATCACTTTTATTTGGTGAAGCATCGACTCCACAACTCTGACTCCCATGTATAGTCTCTAAAGTATCAGAGGAATTATTTATATTCTCATTCTCCTTTTCTTTGTGGGAGAAGCCTGGAGTTGCTAAGTCGCTGCCGTCAACAAATTTCTTAGGAACTATATATAACTGGTTACTGGTATCAGGAGTATAGTAAGGTGCCTGGACCAAATGCCATCTGTTACGTCTAAATTGACCACTATTAGTTTGAACAACATAAGAGCGTGGTTCTTCACAAATTTCAATTACATTTCCATATTGCCTAATATCAATAATCCAGACAGAATCGCCCACATCTAAAGGTTGCATATCCTTGGCTCGGTGTCTACTATTATAATTATCTGCTTGTTTTCCCTTATTTTCCCTTTCTCTTAATGACACTCCCCCCTTAACAACCGATTGCTCCAAATTTAATGACAACTGTGGTAGATTAGTTCTTAATTTTCTAGAGAAAAATAGCTCTGCTGGTGAAAGTCCACACCTTAAAGGTGTAGCCCTATAGGCTAAGAGCGCTAAAAATATATCTTCACTATTCTTTTTGATTAGTTCTCTAGCAGTCTTAACTGCCCGTTCAACTAATCCATTGCTCTGTGAAAAGTATGGGCTACTAGTTACATGAATAAAATTATAATTTGAAGCAAATTTCTTAAATAATGTTGAAAATTGTGGTCCATTGTCACTACGCACAATATTGGGAATACCATATCTAGAGAATAAACCTTTCAAGTGATTTATAATAACAATTTCAGTCATGGAACTGAGCTCAAATATTTCAAAATATCTGGAGTAGTAGTCCACGACAATCAAGAACCATTTATCCAGTTTAAAAAGATCTAGCGTTATCTTTTCCCAAGGTCGTGTACATGATTCTTCTTTGTAAAAAGTTTCTTTTATATTTTCACGATTTTCCACACAATTGGGACAGTTTCTAATCATATTTTCTATTCGAGAAGACAGCCCGATCCACCACACTGTAGATTTAGCCCTGTCCCTGCACTTGACTACCCCCAGATGACCTGTGTGAATATAATCTAGACATTTAAGTTGTAAAGCTGCTGGTATAATAATTCGAGAACTTTTTAATAACAAATTTTCACAAAATGATATATCATATCTGAATTGAAAATATGGCAAAACATGCACGGGAATTTTAGACTTTTCTGGCCATGAAGTCAACGTATATTGTTTTATTATTTGTAAAACAGGGTCATGGCTTTGTTTCTCGATTATTTGCTTTATAAACCAATCTTTTATGGGTAAATTACGAATTACAGATTTAACATACCCTTCGACTTCAATACCTGTCAACTCATCATTACTAGGTACAGAATTTTTTATGGGACTTCGACTTAGTGCGTCTGACACAACCAACTGTTTTCCTGGGATGTAAACTACTTTATAATTGTAACGCATTAATCTCATCCGAAACCGCTGCAACCTAGGAGATAATTCATCCACATTTTTCGTCTGTAAAATTTGAACAAGGGGTTTTGAGTCTGTTTCAAAAATCAAATCTTTGATCCCTGTTATATAATCAGCAAACTTTTCAGCTGCCCACGTAATTGCCAGGGCTTCTTTTTATATCTGCGCATATCGACCCTCTACTTGACTTAATAATCGAGATGAAAATGCCACTATTTCGCGAGATTTATCTAGATTTTCTTGCATCAGACAAGTTCCTATACCAAAACAACTAGAGTCTGAATTTACAACAATAGTTTTGTTCGCATCAAAATATGATAAATTTGGGGAACTTTCTAAACATTTTTTTAGACTATTTAGAGCTTGAATTTGAGCAGGTCCCCATAAGAATACTGAGTCCTTTTTTAGAAGAGATGTTAAAGGTTCTAAAATTTCAGATTTGTTTTTAATATATTTACCAGCAAAATTAATCATACCTAATAATCTTAAAAGTTCTGTTTTATTTTCTGGTTCTGGGAATTCTCTAATTGCTCTGACCCGTTCAGGATCTATTTTAACCCCAGAAGTAGTGATGATATGCCCCAAGTACTTGACTGACTTAGCAGCAATGACACATTTGTTTTTATTAAGGGTTATACCTTCACTGTGTAATTTTATTAGAACTTGGTTTAAAATTTCGTCATGTTCTTTGACTGAACTAGCATGGATTAAAATATCATCCATATAAAAGACTACCCCTTTCATACCTGAAAGAATCTTAGAAAACCTAATTGCAAAATATTCTGGAGAACATGAAATTCCAAAGGGAAGACGTGTAAAAAAATATCGACCAAATGGTGTGATGAATGTAGTTAGCAATTGGCTTTCTGGTTTCAGTTTAATTTGGAAGTAACCACTAGTTGTGTCGAGCTTAGAAAATATTATTGAATTTTTCAGTTGAGTCAAAGTATGCTCTATTTTTGGAAGTGGGAAATAAGCAGCTCTTAATACACTTTGGTTAAGCTTTGTGTAATCTCCGCACAACCTAACAGAGTCACCCTTTGGTACACAAACAATAGGACTTACCCACCTGGTATGTTCTTCAATTGGTTTTATTATACCCAACTGAAGTAGATGGTCTAACTTAACTTTTAACTTGGGCATGAGTGGTAATGGAACTACTCGTGGTACTGACTGAGCAAATGGCTGAACATTAGATTTTAGCTCAAGTTTCATTTCTGTTTTAAATTCCCCAATATCATCAAATATTCCTTGAAATGACTCAGCTATCGTTTCTAATGAGTACTTGCTAGCACTGTAGCTTTCTGATTCTGCCCCAAATGCATTTATATTTTTAGATACTAAGTTATTAATATAACGTGAACTATTTTTATTAATATTGAGCATTTTTAATTTTATAATTCCAGGCCGACCAAGAATAGGCACCTTTAGATTTTTTACAACATATAAAGATTCTGAACACATATTGTCATTATAAGTCAAATTAACATCAATTTTACCCTCAATTTCTAGTTTTTTATTATCAGGGCCCCCTATGGACTCCTGGCAAACATACATTTTATTTTTGTAAAAATCAGAAAACATATTTCTAGAGACACAGCTTACATCAGCACCTGTATCAACAAGAAAAGGCATAACATATTTCTTGTCAACTAAAACTTTTGCAAACCACTGATCTTTATCATTAGTGTAAATGTGTCCTAGATGAAAATCAAAGTTATTTACCTGTAAGTTTGGGCGGATGTAATTTCGGCCGGAAAAAGGGCAGGTACTAAAAGCCGGTAGGTAAATTCGGCCGGAGGTTTTAAGTTGCTTCCTTATCTCATAGGTATTTTCGGCCGCAAATTTACTTACTTCTTATTCGTTTTGAACCGAAATTTTGCTAATTTTAAAAAATTAATATATTATATTATATATTACACAGTACAATTTTCAAAGGAGGAAGACCTAACCCTTCGTCAAAACCTAACTTTCGGGTATTAGAGTGTAGAGTACCCCAGGAGTGTAATTACCAATATTTTAATCTCATCGTAAACATCAACCCCTCGGCCGAAATTACCCCTGTCATAAATGGTACCCCTTGATTTATGCAGGTAGGCCAAGGGATTACCGGCCGAAATTACGCCCGCCAGTAAGTTTTCCATTTCATTTTCTATTCCTACCTCACTTTCAGCACAGTTTTGACCTTCAACTACTCTTATATTCCTGCCGGATCTACATCTAGCTTGCCAATGTCCTTTCTTTCCACATAATCGACAACGACTATCTTTTGCTGGACATCTTTCTCGACTGTTGCAGCTTGGTACACTACAGTACATTTGTAGTTTTTGTTGGATTTCCCCTGTGTGTTCTGTTGTCCATATTTATTTGGTTCTGCTTGTGATTGTGACCAGTAGTTACCTCTGTGTGCATTGACCGTAGCTACTTCTTGTACTCGTTCTTGCCTAAGAATCTTGTTTTGAGAATTCTGCAGCTCGGCTTGACGTACTGTTAATACAGCTTCCCCTAATGTTAGGTTCTTTTGGAGTTGTAACCTCTCACTTACTTTTACATCTAAAACTCCTACTACTATGCGGTCTCTTATTAACTCATCTTTTAGAGCCCCATAACTACAATGCTCTGCAAGGCTATGAAGTGCAGTGATATATGCCTCCACTGACTCCCCTGGCTGTTGACTACGTGTGTTGAACTTGAATCGTTCAAATATTACGTTCTTTTGGGGTATAAAATGAGCGTCAAACTTCTCGATAATAATACTATATACTTGCTGTGCGGGTGTTAGATTAAATTGAGTTATAATTTCCTCTGCTTCTGCCCCCATTAGATACACTAGCATACCAATTTTCTCAGCTTCTGGTTTGTTTATAAAACCGCTAACCGACATATATCTTTGTAACCTCTTTTTCCACTGATTCCATGATCCTGGAAGGGAGAAATTAAACTCAGAAGGAGCTGATACTGTTGCCATGTTGGCAAGCACATGGCTCCCTGCTTGATTCTCTGCCATTCCTGTATTTATTTAACTCTATTTCTGCTCTTCGAAGAAGGTTCTACTTGCCAAATATTCCTCGGAGTATTTGCAAGTTCGCTGCCACCATGTAGAATTATTGAGACAATCTTTATTTAGCACTTTATTACAATTATATTTCAAAGCAACAATCCTTATCATTAACCTAACTTCTACTGTCCATCCTGACATCCTGTCATTCTCACCAAAGAGGTTCTGTCTCAAGTACCGACTACGTTTCTGAAGGAAACGTATAAGTGGTTGCATACTGAGCTGACTCTACGGGGTCCGGACAAATAATCCCCGGACAAATAATCCGGGACAAAAAATCCCCACAAATTATCACTGGACAAAAAATCCCCGGACAAAAAATCCCCGGACAAATAATCCCCGGACAAAAAATCCCCACAAAAAAACCCGGACAAATAATCCCCACAAATTTTTTTGGACAAAATATCCCCACAAAAATCCCGAACAAAAAATCCCCAAGAAATATTTGCTGCCGAATAGTTCTCTAAAAGTTTTCCCGAAATTTTACCAAATTTCTAATTCCAATTCCATGCTAAAAACTTCAAAAATTACATGACAACAGAGTGGGAGTTTTTTCAAAAATCGTGGAAGATATGGGGAATGAGCTAAGGACCCGTTCCCTTGACAGGTGCTTCATAACGCCCGATCTACATGCTAACGCGCGTTTTAGATCATTAAAGCGCGCGTTGGCATGTGAACGGTCTCAAGTAAAATGTATGTAGTTGTAATCGCGCGTTATCAAAACGCGCGTTAAGCGCCTGTCATGAGAACGGGGCCTTAGCTCATTCCCCATATCTTCCACGATTTTTGAAAAAACTCACACTTCTTTGTCATGTAAAATTTAAAGTTTTCAGCATGGAATTGGAATTCGAAATTTAGTAAAATTTCGGGAAAACTTTTAGAGAACTATTCAGCAGCAAATATTTCTTGGGGATTTTTTGTCCGGGATTTTTTGTGGGGATATTTTGTCCAAAAAAATTTGTGGGGATTATTTGTCCGGGATTTTTTGTGGGGATTTTTTGTCCGGGGATTTTTTGTCCGGGGATTTTTTGTCCGGGGATAATTTGTGGGGATTTTTTGTCCGGGGATTTTTTGTCCGGGGATAATTTGTGGGGATTTTTTGTCCGGGATTATTTGTCCGGGGATTATTTGTCCTAGCTTCGACTCTACACAGGCAACAATAGAAACAATTAAAGCGTGTGTAAAATCTAATGAGGCGAAAGTTGTAACTTTAGAAAAGAAACTTGAAGGGTTACAAGAAAAAATTGAAACCATCTGTGGAAATGGAAGTGAAGAGATAAGAAATCAAAGTGTACCTATTATCAAAGATGAGCAAGATATGTTCCTGGAATTAGAAGATAGAAGTAGTCGATCTAAAAATATACTAATCTATAATGTTGATGAGAGCCAATCTAAGGTTACTAATGAGAGAATAGATCATGACAAGGCAAATACTCGAGAAGTACTAACGAAACTAAAGGTTGGAGCAACTGAGTTTAAGGTTTTGAGGGTAGGACGTGGTAATAGCAGTAGTGACAGGCCAACACCACTTAAGGTAATTTTTCAAAATAATACCACAGTGATTGCATGTCTTAAAAACAAACATAAGTTGAAGCCATCGAGCATATTGATTAAATCAGATCTTACTCAAATGCAACGAAATCATCTTAAGAAATTATATGAAGAACTTGATAGGCGTAGAAGAAATGGTGAATCAAATTTGGCAATACGATACAAGAATGGTAATCCGTTTATTTCAAAGGTAAAAGAACAAAACCACCAGAATCCAAAAAACTCCCAAATGCGAACATAAGTATAAATAGTCTATCACTTTACTACCAAAATGTGCGTGGTCTGCGTACGAAGCTAAAGGACATATTATTTGACATACTGTTCAGCTACATATGACGTTATTTTCCTAACAGAGAGTTGGCTTGGTCCTGAAATTAAAAGTAATGAAGTTTTCTGTGATTTATATACCGTATACCGTCGGGACCGTGATCATATTTCCAGCGAGAAATCAAGAGGAGGTGGAGTGTTTATTGCAGTTAGAAGTGATATCAGTTCTTGTCTAGTGGAAATTGCCAGTTCAAATGTAGAACAGGTTTTTGCTGGAATTACTATTAATTGCATTAAATATGTTTTTGGCTGTGTCTACATTCCGCCCAGATCTAGATTGGATGTTTATTCCAATCACATTGATACTGTAAAACTAATTATGAATAAGTATAAAGATTCTAAACTAGTATTATTTGGGGATTATAATCTACCAAATCTGATATGGGACGGTGAGACGACTGCTAAAAATATAAGTAATGATACTGAAATTTTGTTTTGTGACGAGTTCAATTTTTTAGGATTAGGTCAATATAATTATTTTAAAAACCAGTATGACTCAATTCTTGATCTGTGTTCTTCTTCTTCTTTTTTGTTTTTGGTTTCGCTGCAAGGCGATTACCAGCACGATTTATAAGCGATCTTGACGTAGTCTGGCTCTAAGCCATACCAAAATCGCTGACTATGTTCTTGTAAGGAAGCTTTTGATGAGGTGTGATGATTATAATTAAATGAGATTAATTGGGTTAGGTTAAGTATGATTAAAAATTAAAACATAAATTAAATGACAAATAGCAACATAATATAACACGGATACATATAAACAGTTGAGCCTTGCAATTTGTAAGCTATTTTGTTAATTGCTAGAAAACGCATTGCAGTTTATAAGCTTATTTGGTTAATTGCAAGAAAACGCATAATTACATTGACTGATTCTTCCGTTAAGGAACTTAGAATATTGTATATAGAGAGCGGTGTTTTGAAGTTCATGGAAATAAATTTTGTGTATATATCAAAATTAGGAATCACATTAATCGGGCATTCAAAAAAGATGTGGTTTAGATCCTCGAGACGACCACATTCACAAAAAGGATTATCTTTTATATTCATTTTATACAGATGTTGTTTTGTTAAACAATGGCCTGTGCGCATTCTAATGATGGTGGTAGTGTGTCTTCTATTTCTATATGGAAAATTTGAATACCAAGGTTTTGTAGGAAAGAAGTCTTGAATTGTTTTGTATTGCGAAGTCTTCTTCTGGACTAAAGATTTCCATTTTTCTTGGTACTCTTTTGTAATTTTTCCTCTGATGACTGATAGGGCATCCTGGGAATTCAGTTGTACTTCCATGGGTACATTCAGGTCTCTTCCTATTTTTGCCAGTATGTCAGCTTGGGTGTTACCAAATATATTAGAGTGTCCAGGTATCCAGGAAAGGAGAATTTTGGTACCATTCTCATTGGCTGAAGATATAAGTTTCTTTGTTTTTAGGGCCCTTATATCTGCTGAAGCAGATATGTTACACGTTTTAATATTGGTTATTGCATTGAGCGAATCAGAAAATATTATAGCTTTCTTTAGATGTTTTGTAGTTGCGACTTCCACCGCTTGATGTATTGCTATACTCTCTGCTTTGCTTATGCTTAGAGCTCCAGGAAGTCTTGAGGAGAAATTATATTCAATACTCGGGATGCATATCCCAAAACCTACCCTTTCTTTGTTTTTTGAGGCATCAGTATATATAAAGGTATGGTCTTTCCCATATTGTTCAGTAGTCATAAGGAATTTTTCTTTAATCATCGGGTCATATTTTTTGATATTACAATTTAGAATTGGAAGTGGATTCATTAGTGTATCATAGTCTAATTCATAGCATGGAAAATTTTGGCTTTTGTATATTTTTTTAAAATATGGAAAAAAATATTCTAATGCCGAAACCAAGTATGGTACATTATTCCTTGTATAAAAATTAGGTTTGTTTATAAGTCTTTTACGTATTTCAATTAGGAGTAATATTATGGGATGATTCTCAATAATGATGATTTTACTTAAAAATTTAGAGGCTAACAATAATCTTCTATGTTCTAGGTCCATTTGGGCAGACTCTGCCAAGATTGCCAAATTTGGTGTAGACTTCATGCACCCCAAACATATCTTAAGTCCCTCAAAAAATACTGAATTGAGTTTGTTGTTGCATTTTTGTGATATTGGGTTGAATAGGAAGGAACCATAATCGAGGTGAGATCTGATCAAGGCATTAAAAACCATTAGGAGTGTTCGTGGGTCAGCTCCCCACCAGACTCTACATATTGCACGTAGGATGTTAATATTTTTCTTTGCCTTGAGTATAATATTGTCAACATGTAAGTCCCATGATAGATGCTTATGAAAAATTATGCCTAGAAATTTCACTTCATTTTTTAGAGGAATGGCTGTGTTGTTGATTTTGATTTCTGTTAGATTATCTCTTCGCCTACCCTTTGTGAACCATACAGCTTCACATTTGTCTTTGGATAAGGACAAGTCATGCTCTGCAAGCCAGTGTAATGTGTTTTCCAATTCTTTGTTTATTTTACTGACCATGCTTTGGATATCATATCCCTTAATATACAAAACCAAGTCGTCTGCATATCCACATATTTTAACTTCATTATTGCTAATACAAAACAATTCTGCTATATAAATATTAAACAAAATGGTACTTAAGGGAGAACCTTGAGGTAGCCCCTTAGTTGCCATGAAAGGTCCCAAAAAGTCACCATCATTAGATCTTGAATATAAAAGTCTGTTCTGTAAAATTTTGAACACAATATTATTTATTGCAGATGGAATATTTCGAAGTTTTAGTTTGCTATAAAGTTTATATATATTGACATTATCATATGCTGCTTTGATATCAAGAAAGATGGCCAAAACCGATTGGGAGGATTCAAAGGCTTCCACAATTGTGGAATGAAGGATGGTCAAGTTGTCAGCAGTACCTCTTCCTTTTCTAAAACCTGTCTGATGGTTGGTGAATGAACAGTTATGTTCTAAGGACCAATCTAGGCGATTCTTGATTAATATTTCTAATGTTTTAAGCACACATGAGGATAAAACTATTGGTCTGAAACTACTGGCCAAGAGTGGATTTTTGTGTGGCTTTAAGATATTTATAACATTATGGTTTTTCCAATCTTCAGGCAGGTTGTCACCATTTAGACAATTATTGTAGATATTCAACAGAAAATGTTTAGCTTGTAGTGGTAGATGTTTTATCATAAGGTAAGGAATGTCGTCCATACCTGGTGCCGAATTTTTTTTATTATTTACAGCATTGTTAAGTTCCCAGATTGTAAAAGGGGAAACTTGCTCGTTTATATCGTCAAGCTCAAAATTTGGATCAATAAAAACTGCAGACATGTTCTGTAGAATTTCTGTTTTAATGTTATCTGCGGGGTTATGAAATGTCTGGCCGTAATTTTTGTTATTTGAGAATTTTTTAACTTTATTCCAGACATAGGTAGTGTTAGATTCCTTATTTAATGATTCACAGAAGTTTATGAATTTATTTCTTTTTTTAATTCTGAGGTTTCGTTTAGTTTTGGCGATTATACGTTTAGCGTTTATATAGTTCTCTAAGGAAACAGATTGTTTAAAGTTTTGAATTGCCTGTTTGCGGCTTTTAATCCAAAGTGAACATTCTTCATCCCACCACGGATTTGAAGGTTTATCCTGTGTTCTACAGTTTTTATAGGGAATTGAGTTATCTGCTACTTGATTAACTACCTCCAAAAACTCATTGTAATTAGAGTTTACCGGTAAATCAAGCATTCCTGTTATCATCCCAGTGTGGAATGTATACCAGTCTGCTCTTTTAATATTTCTCATTTTGTATGTTTGTGTATAGATGCTATCATTTTTGTTAAACTCACAGTTGTTTATTATGACAAAGGTGGGAAAATGGTTGCTATTTCCACAATCTTGTATGACACCCCAAGTAGAACATAGAGCCATATTATTACTTGCTATGGCTAGATCTACAGCGCTAAGATTATTATTAGGAGGTTGAAACAATGTTGCTGACCCATCATTTAGGATAATTAATTCTTTATCAAAAATAAAATCATAAATATTTTTCCTCCCTTATTGGTAGGACATTTATCCCATAGGGGATGGTGAGAGTTCAGATCACCTAGTATAATTAAGTTTTCTGTAGGTATGTTTTCTATTGTTGAGCTCAAGAAAGGAAGAGTTATGGCATTATTTGTATTGGAGTAAATGTTTATTATGTATAAGTTACCAATTTTTGTTGTTATGTATTGGATTTGGTCTGAGTTGTACTTCTGAATTGTAGAAAAAATAATAGATTTCTTGATACAAGTAGCTACTCCACCATATCCGTCATCTCTGTCCTGTCTGACAACATTATAATACTTCAAAGAAAAATTAAAATCTTGTTTAAGCCAAGTTTCATTAATAGCAATTATGTCAGGGTCTTCTTTGAAAATTAAGTTCGTTATGTTTTCCCTGTTTGATTTAATACTTCTAATATTCCACTGAATAATTTTTAATTTCTTTTTGAATTCATGATTATGTGATTTGATATATGTTTAATTAATTAAAATCAGAATCAGATTTATCCTCTTGGTCCATATAGGACTCTACGTTTAATCGGGAAAATAAATGGTTTTTAAGTAAATTTAAGTTTTCTGATGATGTATTACTAATAAAATTTAGGCATGAGTTTAAAAAGTCATTTGAAGAAAAGGTATCAATATTTTGAAAGTTTTGCGATGCACTGGATTGCCAGGCTTGATTGGAGTTTTGTGATAAATTAGCTGAGGTTCTTGATTTGAAAGGTTCTGAACGAGAAAATGAGCTAGTGGGGGAAGAGGTTGGCTTTTCTCGTCTTAATTGCTGTGTATATGTACTCTTTTCATTTGGTTGCTTATCTTGACGTTTTTGCACGACTCTCCGTTTGTTGTCGGAGTTCAGAACCACCTGTTGAAAGGAACGTTTTACTGTAGATGATCTAAAATTGTTTGTTCTTCGTTGCGATGGTTCTATGGTGTTAGAATTATTTGTACTGGTACTTGGAGTATTCTCTAATGGCCTGCTGTTATTTTTTAAATTTGGCAAATCTCTCGGGTTATAAATAAATTTATTATTTGAGATGTATGATTTTGGAATGGCTTCACTTGCCTCAAAAAATGTCAAATTTTCATACGCCATCAGTTCTTTAATATTCTTTTGCCTTGTATATCCTGGGCAGCTCTTGTCAATAGATTTGTGAGAGTCCTTGCAGTAAAAACATTTTGTCATGCATACGTCTTCATGTTTGTTTTCCCCGCAATTAAAACATATTTCTTTCCCTTTACAGTTTGTTTTTGTGTGGCCAAATCTAAGACAGTTATAGCATTGTGTCACTGGGGCAATATATGTGTCCACTAGTCTTGGTATGCCATAAAAAAACACAGTTTTGGGCATAAGAACGCCTCGAAATGTAAATAGTGTCGTACCTGTGGGTTCATAAGAAGTTACTCCATCTTTAATTACTCTTCTATTTAATCTTTTTATATGTAAAATTTCAATGTCATTTCCTGTATCGCAACACCGAAGATGTTCTTTTTCATCAATATCTGTATCAATCTGTCTGACGATACCTTTGCAGGTTACGAAGTTAAAAGGTATATATATCTTGTATCCCTGATTTAGAAGTTGAGTGTTCTTAAGTAGCATGTTAGCCGAGTGAAAATTGGCAAATTCAACTGAAACTCTATTGAGCCCTTTACTATCTATTTTTTTAACGTCATTAAGTTTGAGGTTGAATATATCTCGAGCTATTTTAATTGTATTGAATGTGCCAATTTTTATATTTTTATATTCGGTATATTTGTAGATTCAAGATATACTACAAAAGGTCCATGATCTTTTTCGGAGTATGTATTAACCTTTTTTTCTTCCTGAGAATTATTGTCGGAAGTCTGATTTTGATTTTTTTCGGAATTATTAGTCATTGCAATTTTAGCCGGAGAAGAAGTATCAGGATAAGGGGGGACTGAGCCCCCTTTTCCTCACTCATTGTAAGAAAAAACCAGTCAATGAAGTATTAACCTTCGGAGTACGGAGATTATTTGACTTACTTAGATTACGAAGATGGGTCAAGCGTGACCCATTCTCATTTTATTTATAAGGATGTTTTAAATAGTCAGTATTAATAAACAGTATCTTTAATTCAACAAAAAACAAACAAACATAACAATTATAATCCTAAATTATTGTATTTAAATTTTTTAAGATGGTTTGCCATGGGTATATACTAGTTCGCTCCGGCCGGCCAGATTTTAATACCTTACAGAAAACGGGCATAGGTAATAGGTATATCCGTAAACAGAGACGGCTGTGATTTACGTGTTCCTACAAACATATTAAAAATATTTTTCGAAATCCGAAGACCGGGTCAGGAGTGACCCGGTATCATAGATGTTACGTAGAGGAAAAACTGTAATTTGCATGTTCACGAATTATATACGAAAAAATAGATTGAAACAAATAAGGAGAACTTACGATCAATCGGATTTGTAAAAAAATTATTTCATAAAATATTAAGAAATAAGTGAATTTCGGGTCACGCTTGACCCAGTCTTCGTACTCCGAAGGTTAATAACTAGAAAGCAAAAAGAAATAAAAAGAGCAAGCAAAATAGCATAAAAGAAAGCCGCTTGAAAAAAAATATAAGCAAAAATGCTCAACTTACCTATATGCAAACACTTAAGCAACAACACCGGCGGTTGTTAGCTAGGTTAAGACCCTAAACTAGTGGCAAACTTTAACTGCTGCAAAACAGAAACTGTTCACACCTCTAAAGCGTAATGTCTAGTTTAGAAATATTAAATTTTTGGAAAATATTTCTTAAATTTAAAATACGCGGTCTGACGTTTGGTATTTTGCTTGATCTGTGTTTCTCTGATACTTATTTAAATCTAAAAAAAGCGGAAGCTTTAATGACGTGTGACAGGTCTCATCCCTCACTTGAAGCATTAATATTTAGACCAGTAAGGATCTGTTTTTAGGTGGATGTGAGAGGTGGCATTCAGATTTTCGCGGATAAAGTTAGGTGATAACTTCGTTAATAATAATTGATTCATGCTCCTTCTCAAATATGCCCGGAACATTAATAAAAAAAAAATAAAATATTTAAAAATTTCAAAAAATTTCGTTTTTTTTTCTACTTTTTTTGCTTATAACTTAAAAACTATTCATTTTAGAACAAAGTCCTATGTGAATAAAACAAAGATAATTAAATTTTAAATCAGATTCGATTAGTTAAAATGTCTTAATTTCCTAATTCGCTTAGAAAATTTTTGTAATGTGCTAAAACCATACACCAAATTTCATTAAAATTGACTTACGAGATTTTGCATAATAATTTTGCAATCTAAACTTTTTTTAAAAAATTAAAATTTTTTAAAATCTTGCACAACAAAAACTAGAACATACAAAGATTTGTCAATCTTTTTACATATAAAGAAGTACTCCACCTATCTAATGCACTTTACAGAATTGAAATCGGATTATTTAAGCAGCCTCAGCAATGTTTTAAAATTATAAACAATTTTTGGCTTATAAACAAATTAGTGCTGTGGCCAGGAGGGGGTGCTACGGGCTCCTTTATTTAGATGGACTTACACAAGTTTTTTATGTATTTTGACCCGTAGAACACGAATTTTTTGGGTAACAGTTGATCCGGATATCGATAAGATTGTTATAAACAAAGAACTTGAGGAATTACATAAAATCGATTTTTCGCAAAATAAAACATTTTTTTTTTGTATTTCTTGGGTAATTCTAAGCAAAAAATGTTCTTACAAGTTTTTTCGTAATATGCATAGTTTTCAAGATAAACGCGGTGGAACTTTCAAAAAATCGAGAAATTGCAATTTTTGAACGCGAATAACGTTTGATTAAAAAATAAAATAGCAATTCTGCTGACAGCATTTGAAAGTTTAAGTCAAATTATACCGGTTTTAATTATTTGCATTGCTAAAAATTAATTTTTTTATTATTAAACAAAGCTATTTGTTTATAAGCCAAAAAATTGTTTATAAATTTAAAACATTGCTGGGGCCCCTTAATGAATCCGATTTTAATTCTGTAAAATGTATTAGATAGGTAGAGCACCTCTTTATATGTAAAAAAATTAGCCAACTTCTAAATGGTCTACTTTTTGTTCAGAAAGACTTTAAAAAATTTGAACTTTTTTAAAAACATTTAGATTGCAAATTTATTATGCAAAATTTATTAAGTCGATTTTAATGAAATTGGGTACACAATTTAAGTATGTTACAAAGAATTTCCTACGTGAATTACTAAGGTTCTAAGTGCCACCAAAGTGGTTAAAAATATTGAATAACAACAGACTTATTTTGCCCCCTTATTTTGTATTTATTGCTATATTGCAGAAAAGGTAATACCTTACGACATTTTTTACTAGTCGTATATCATACAAAATTCAATTATATTTATTTTATTTCTCTACGACTTTGTTCGAGTTTGGCAAGCGAGGCGAGAGGTCGTGTGGCAGGTGTATTGGCGATAAGGTAATTTCGAATTCGAAACCTATCACAATAAAAACACCGGTTTTTAAAAGACCTATCGTTATCGATAATCGTTAAACTTAAAAAGCGTTCTTGTGCGAAATAAAAATAAACTTCTAAGTGTATAATAATAATATTTATATTAGTGCTGAGGTTAACATTTAATTTAAAATGGCCAGTGGCGGAACAGGAACAATCCGAAAGGAAACCTATAGAAAGAATGAAGAAATATCTGATAGTGGCGACGAAGAATCTAAGAAGAAAAAATATAAAGAAGATAAATTATATTTTGAAAAGAGTAACCTGACGAGACGAACACCGAATAAAAGCAACGACACAAATGAAGAGATGATAAAAATGATGCGGGAAGTTATGTGGAAAAATGATGAAATGATGGCAGAAATAAGAACCATACGGAAAGACCAAAAAGAAACGATGGAATATATTAAGGAGCTGAAAGAAAAAAACGAAAAATTGGAAGAAGGTTTAAAAATGGCAAACAATAGAATAGAACAATTGGAAAAAGATAGACGGAGAAATAATATAGTATTAAAAGGCCTAACACTAGATGCTACCGACGGAAAGCCTGTAAAGGAGTCAGTAGAACACTTCATAGGAAGAAATCTGAAATTAGAGGTCAGACTGAGAGGAGCGGTGAAGATCGGCGACCAAATCTTTGTAGCAGAAATGGAAAACCTAACGGATAAGATGAGTGTACTAAAAAACAAAGGAAAACTGAAAAATCTACAGGGACAAAAGGTGTATATAGAATCAGATTTAACAAGAAAGGAAAGGGAAATACAAGCAAAAATTAGGAAAATGGCAAAAGAAGAAAAAGAAAAAGGTAATACTACGAAGATAGGATATATGAAACTGGAGATTAATGGAAAGGAGTGGAAATGGGACCATAATAAAGAGAAACTTATACTAACTCACAGAAATATCGGGGAAGGGACTTCAAAAAACTAAAAGAAAATAATGAGACCGGACCCACAACAATGACAACCAAGGCAATGAATGGGAAAAGCGATAGGGAAAAAGATGATGCAAAGGTAAACAAGGATGAAAATAGGAAAAAGGGGAAAGCTAGATTGCAGAAAAAAGGAGAGATAAAAATGGGAACATGGAATGTGAGAAGCATCAATGGAAAAGAGGAAGAACTGGTAGAAGATATGATAAGACAAAAAATAGAAATACTAGGAATAACAGAAACGAAGATGAAAGGAAAAGGTCTTAAGAAAATACACAAAGGATATTGGTTACTTTGGGTAGGAGCGGATACAAAAGAGAGAGCAAAAGAAGGAGTCGGGATAATAATTGCACCGAATAGACTACAACACGTTATAGAAGAAACATATGTTAACCAGAGAATATTATCGGTGAAAATTAAACTGATGGACGAAGAAATATGGACAATAATAACAGCCTACGGAGTAAATGAAGATGCAAGAAAGGAAGAGAAAGATAAATTTTTTGAGGAGCTCCAAATGCAAATTGATAATGGGGAAGAAAACATAATTGTAATGGGAGATCTAAACGGTAGAGTCGGAAACAACAACAGCGGAATAGAGGAGTGCATGGGAAAAGAAGGAGAAGAAATGCTAAACAGAAATGGTGAAAGAATAATAGAAATATGTATGGAGAATAAACTAGTTATAACAAATACAAAATTTAAACATAAAGAAGTACACAAATACACGAGAGTACAAGACAGCAGAAACGAAAAATCAATCATAGATTACTTTTTGGTAAGCAGCAACAAATGGAAAAGAGTACAGGATACGAAAGTGAAAAGAGGCTCGGAGATTGGCAGTGACCACCATCTAGTAATAATGAGAATGAGAACAACAGAGGAAAAAGAAGAAAAGAGAAGAAAGGTAGTAAATGAAAAAATAAAAAGTTACAAATTAAAAGAGGAAATATATAAGAAGAAATTCCAAGAAAAATTAGATAATACTTTGAAAGGTAGGGCAAAAAATACAAATATAGAAAAAAAATGGGAATATCTAAAAACCAGCATAATCAAAGCAGCTGAGGAAACTTGCGGGAAAGCAAAAATAGCAAACACTAACATGAGGAGAACAGAATGGTGGACGGAAGAAATACGAGAGAAAATAAAGAACAAAAAAGACAAATGGAAAAGATACCTAAGCACAAAACACCCGGAAGATTACGAAGCATATAAAGAAAAAAGGAAAGAGGTTAAAATAGCGGTGAAAGCAGGAAAGGAAAGGTCATGGGAGATATTTGGACAAAAAATGACAAAAAATTATAGGGAAAACCAAAAACTCTTCTACGGCGCATTAAAACAACTCAGACAAAAGAAAGAGCACACGATGCCGAATATAAAAGACAAGAATGGAAACGTACTAACAGAAGAAAAACAAATAATGGAAAGATGGAGAGAACATTTCAAAGAGCTAACTCATGTAGACAAGGACAACATAGGGGAGATACAAGAAAGGAATGAAGAACAACAAGTGGAATCCATAACAAGAGAGGAATTAGAGAAAGCAATAGAAAGAGTAAAACTGGGCAAAGCACCAGGCAAGGATCATATCACCCCGGAAATGATAAAATTCATGGGGACAGAGGGAATGGATAGCATGAAAGAACTAATGAATGATATCATAAATAGAGCAGAATTACCAAAGGACTGGAAGAAAGACATTATATTACCAATACACAAAAAGGGAGACAAGAGAAACTGTAATAATTACCGAGGTATCACCATATCAAGTATCCCTGGGAAGGTATTAGCAAGAATACTAGAGACAAGAATAAAAACACAAATAGAAACAACTATGGAAGACACACAGTGTGGATTCAGGAAGGACAGAAGCACGCAAGACCTAATATTCACATTAAGACAAGTAAGTGAGAAGGTAATCAAGAAAAATAGAGAGATACATATGTGCTTCATTGACCTGGAAAAGGCGTTTGACAGAATCCGAAGAAAGGACGTTTGGAAGACACTAACAGAAAGGGGAGTCGACAGACACATAATAGAAGTAATAAAGGATATGTACAAAAATAATACAAATACAGTAAGAACCAATAACGAGGAATCCAGAGAATTTTCTACAAGTCAAGGCGTCAAACAGGGATGCGTGCTGAGTCCACTGCTATTCTCAGTGGTACTGGATGAAGCGATAAAGAAAGCCAAGAGAAGAATGAGAAAACTAACATTAGGATACTGGCAAATGAAACAGACTCAACTATCGGAGCTACTATTTGCAGATGACATGGTATTGATAGCAGAAAACAGAGAAGACTTACAGAACAATCTTGAAATCCTAGAAGAAGAACTATCAAACATAAATATGAAAATTAATACAGAGAAAACAAAAACAATGATAATTTCAAATACGAGGAAGACACACGCAATAGAATTAGACGGGAAACAACTAGAGCAAGTGGAATATTTTAAATACCTAGGAGTAATAATCGAATCAAATGGTAAACAAGACATGGAAATAAACGAGAGAATGGGACGAACAGGAAGCTTATTTAACACTATGAAAACAACATTTTTTGGGAAAAAAGGGATACCGGAAAAAGTAAAAACGGCAGTCGTTAAATCAGTAGTTAGACCAACAATCATGTATAGCAGCGAGACATGGACATTGACGGGGAGACAAAAATCCAGAGTCAATGCTATGGAAATGAGGTTCCTGAGGAAAATAGCAAACAGAAAAAGGACAGACAAAATACGAAACGAAACAATTAGACAAAACCTAAAACTAGAACCAATCAATGAAAAAATAGTAGAAGGACAACTTAGATGGTTCGGGCACGTGTGTAGAATGTCGAACGAGAGGCTAACAAAACGAGTGTTCGAAACGAGAGTGCAGGGGAAAAACAAAAGAGGGAGACCAAGAGTTATGTGGGTAGATGAAATCAGGAAAGAAGTCGAGAAGAAGGGATTGACATTGGAAAGTGCAAGAAACCTAGCGCAAGATCGGAAAGCATGGAGACTACAATGCCAAACTCAACTCCACCAGCCTTACACCTAAAGGTAGAAAGGCTTAGGACTAAGTAAGTAAGTAGATTGCAAATTTATTATGCAAAATTTATTAAGTCGATTTTAATGAAATTGGGTACACAATTTAAGTATGTTACAAAGAATTTCCTACGTGAATTACTAAGGTTCTAAGTGCCACCAAAGTGGTTAAAAATATTGAATAACAACAGACTTATTTTGCCCCCTTATTTTGTATTTATTGCTATATTGCAGAAAAGGTAATACCTTACGACATTTTTTACTAGTCGTATATCATACAAAATTCAATTATATTTATTTTATTTCTCTACGACTTTGTTCCAAAACGAATCGTTTTAAAGTTATAAGCAAAGAAAGCAGAAAAAAATCGATGTTTTTCGAAATTTTTAAATATTTTAATTTTTTTATTAATGTTCCGGGCATATTTGAGAAGGAGCATAAGTCAATTATTATTACTGAAGGTGTCACCTAACTTTATCTGCAAAAATCTGAATGCCACCTCTCACATCCAAAAATAGACGTTTTTTCGCAGATCCTTACTGGTCTAATTATTTTTGCACGATTGATCATTTTTGACTTTGACTGTTTACCGTGACAGATTTTACGTCAGTAGGTGACATTTACTTTTACTAGCAACTCGACGGTAAGTAATCCAACTCGACGGTAAGTACTCCAACTCGACGGTAAGTAATTCACTTACCGTCGTGTTAAAAAATCTCTTAATTTTAATTTATTTTTTGAAAGAATAAAGGAAACTAACGAATTATTTATTAATATTGAAACTTATGGTACAATTTGTTAAATTATTTAATGAAATCGCACTTGTTTGGGCTGTGGTTTCACTTCTAACAGAAACTCCTGCAGAATCGCATACATTAGTAGTATTACTAGTATTGCACAACATTTTTTCTCTTCAAATACGCGATCAAAGTTGAAAACTTGGAAATATCAATGCCATCATAAAGAAAAACGGTGGATTTAATCATTGAATATTCTGCCTAGAGGCTTCCAGGAGCTTTCAACTGCATATGTCTTTGAACGAAATATGCCAATAGAGTCTTTTCTTCGATTCTTAAATTCTTGCCTTCGCACCATTTTTTATAGGTATTTTGATAACGGATTTTGGATTTTTCGGGAATAACTGCGGAACACCCTTCTTCCCAAGCCCGTTCAATTTCTTCAAATTCACTTTCGCTCATATTTTAATTTATAATAATCAAAATTGTACTTAAAATTATTGACAACTAAATAAAAACTCAATTCTCCATTGTTGTTATGCACCCTAGTTACTACCTAACAACCAAAGTATCTATCCTGATAAAATGAATGAAACTAGTCAATATGACGAAAATGTTTAATTTTATAATTTATAATGGTATCAATCGTGCAAAAAACGTTATAAGCATGTCGAACGTTAAGGGTAACCGATCTCAGACAATAATTGGAGTCGTCGCTCCGCTCCTCCTCCAAACAATTGTCTTCGATCGGTATAAAACCCTTACCGTTCTCCATACTTAATATACTATTTTGCACGAGTGATCATTTTTGACTGTTTACCGTGACAGATTTTACGTCAGTAGGTGAAATTTACTAGCAACTCGACGGTAAGTAATCCAACTCGACGGTAAGTACTCCAAATCGACGGTAAGTAATTCACTTACCGTCGAGTTAAAAATCTCTTAATTTTAATTTATTTTTTGAAAGAATAAAAAAACTAACGAATTATTTTTTAATATTGAAACTTATGGTACAATTTGTTAAATTATTTAATGAAATCCCACTTGCTTGGGCTGTGGTTTCATTTCTAACAGAAACTCCTGCAGAATCGCATACATTAGTAGTATAGTTGAGAGGGGAAAAGTACTCTCCGCTAAGGCTCATAATCCAAGGAAATATCTCGGGAAAGAGAAAGGTGAGACGTAGGAGGATTTATACAAATACAATTGTTCAGAGCTGCAGCCAACAAAGTTAAGATTGCTGTGATGGTAGCCAACCTCTGATAGGAGACGGTACTTCAAGAAGAAGAAGAACTGGACACTTTTGGTTTTCATATCATTTCCCGTTAAAAAGTTCTTAACCGAAGTACCATATCAGATTCGCAGAAATGGTACATGTGACATATTAATTGAAGTGTATTGAAAAGTCGAGTTTGAATCTTTAGTTCCGGTTTTGAAATTAGTTCAGTTTAAACAATGATGACCGAAAGTTTAGTAAAAATGACTAAAAATTAGTGAAATCGTTTATCCATCAACGCAAAGTTACGCGAAGAGTTCAAATATCGACTTCCGGTTCTACTTTCGATCCCTTTGGGTGAAAACCTAGGACTTAGAAAGTTCAATTACGTGTAATTAATTAATACATAATTTGTAAAATTAAAATAATAATTTTTATGATTTATGCGTTTTATTCACTTTGTAAAGATTTTTTTGTCAGCATTGTAATATAATACAGCGGTAGATAAGTACTATAGTAGTACCGATTACCTTTTATTTATTTAATTTGCCAACCTCAATGCTAAAAACCCAAAGAAGAGCAAACATCATTATTGGGTGCACCCTATCTGGCAAAAAAATTAAAAATTTGCAATTTTTAACATTTATAAAAGGATTTGAACTCGAAGCGAAGGGGTGGTATTTTGGAAGTGCCTCGCCGTAGCGCCAGTCCCCTTGCCACTAATCGACAGCATGTTTAATTTCGAGTGGTATTCGAGTGGTGACCACGTTGAGTTTGTGTTGCAATATACGAGGACGTATTTAAAAATTTTAACATTATACAAGACGATCAACAATTTAACATAAATATATTAAATATTTATTTATATAGAAACTTTTTATTTTTTTATTTTTATTTATTCCTGGATTTTTCGTTAAAACTCTTTTCGGCTATTTGCCACTTTTAATAAGCACTTTAAGTAATAATTATTATATATTGCTAGCTTTGTTATTTGACTGTTGACACATTATGGCAGAGAGTCAAATCAAGAATCAAATCTAGCATCTCAAAAATCCAACAAGTAAAACTGTAAGTACCGGTTATAGGAATATCCCGATTTATGGAATATAAATTTGAGGCGCCGAAACATTTCCATTTACTTTCTAAAGGGGTAGGCACAAAATCTTGGTCCAATGCTATTTAAATTCATTTTTTTCATTTTTTAGAATCCTGAAAAAAAACTAATAAATATTTTTGAAAAATTTAAACGCAGAATTAAAGACTGAATTATTACCGAGTTCCGAAAGCCTCTTAGAATAAACAAAAAGTTTAGTTTGAATGAAATACTTGAAATTAAAAATCATAATAAACTTCTCTTTTTTTCACGCCTGTAACTTATAATTATAAACATTATAGAAGTTTTTGCACGATTGATCATTTTTGACTGTTTACCGTGACAGATTTTACGTCAGTAGGTGACACTTACTAGCAACTCGACGGTAAGTCATCCAACTCGACGGTAAGTACTCCAACTCGACGGTAAGTAATTCACTTACCGTCGAGTTAAAAAATCTCTTAATTTTAATTTATTTTTTGAAAGAATAAAGAAAACTAACGAATTATTTATTAATATTGAAACTTATGGTACAATTTGTTAAATTATTTAATGAAATCCCACTTGTTTGGACTATGGTTTCACTTCTAACAGAAACTCCTGCAGAATCGCATACATTAGTAGTATCCAACATTTTTTCTCTTCAAATACGCGATCAAAGTTGAAAACTTGGAAATATCAATGCCATCATAAAGAAAAACGGTGGATTTAATCATTGAATATTCTACCCAGAGGCTTCCAGGAGCTTTCAACTGCATATGTCTTTGAACGAAATATGCCAATAGAGTCTTTTCTTCGATTCTTAAATTCTTGCCTTCGCACCATTTTTTAAAACTTTGGTAGGTATTTTGATAACGGATTTTGGATTTTTCGGGAATAATTGCGGAACACCCTTCTTCCCAAGCCCATTCAATTTCTTCAAATTCACTTTCGCTCATATTTTAATTTATAATAATCAAAATTGAACTTAAAATTATTGACAACTAAATAAAAATTCAATTCTCCATTGTTGTTATACACCCTAGTTACTACCTAACAACCAAAGTATCTATCTTGATAAAATGAATGAAACTAGTCAATATAACGAAAATGTTTAATTTTATAATTTATAATGGTATCAATCGTGCAAAAAACGTTATAAGCATGTCGAACGTTAAGTGTAACCGATCTCAGACAATAATTGGAGTCGTCGCGCCGCTCCTCCTCCAAACAATTGTCTTCGATCGGTATAAAACCCTTACCTCCATACTTAATACACTATTTTGCACGAGTGATCATTTTTGACTGTTTACCGTGACAGATTTTACGTCAGTAGGTGACATTTACTAGCAACTCGACGGTAAGTCATCCAACTCGACGGTAAGTACTCCAACTCGACGGTAAGTAATTCACTTACCGTCGAGTTAAAAAATCTCTTAATTTTAATTTATTTTTTGAAAGAATAAAGAAAACTAACGAATTATTTATTAATATTGAAACTTATGGTACAATTTGTTAAATTATTTAATGAAATCCCACTTGTTTGGGCTGTGGTTTCATTTCTAACAGAAACTCCTGCAGAATCGGATACATTAGTAGTATCCAACATTTTTTCTCTTCAAATACGCGATCAAAGTTGAAAACTTGGAAATATCAATGCCATCATAAAGAAAAACGGTGGATTTAATCATTGAATATTCTACCCAGAGGCTTCCAGGAGCTTTCAACTGCATACTATGTCTTTGAACGAAATATGCCAATAGAGTCTTTTCTTCGATTCTTAAATTCTTGCCTTCGCACCATTTTTTAAAATTTTGGTAGGTATTTTGATAACGGATTTTGGATTTTTAGGGAATAATTGCGGAACACCCTTCTTCCCAAGCCCGTTCAATTTCTTCAAATTCACTTTCGCTCATATTTTAATTTATAATAATCAAAATTGAACTTAAAATTATTGACAACTAAATAAAAACTCAATTCTCCATTGTTGTTATGCACCCTAGTTACTACCTAACAACCAAAGTATCTATCTTGATAAAATGAATGAAACTAGTCAATATGACGAAAATGTTTAATTTTATAATTTATAATGGTATCAATCGTGCAAAAAACGTTATAAGCATGTCGAACGTTAAGTGTAACCGATCTCAGACAATAATTGGAGTCGTCGCTCCGCTCCTCCTCCACACAATTGTCTTCGATCGGTATAAAACCCTTACCGTTCTCCATACTTAATATACTATTGATAATCAATATATCAGTTTGGAAACTAATATTTATTATAACTTTCACAAGGCGGATTATGGTGCCTTGAATAATTATTTGCTTCAGATCAATTGGATTGAGTTGTACTGTTTAGAGAATGTAAATGACATTTTAGATGCTTTTTATTCCATTATTTGGAACGCAATTGAACTTTTTGTACCAAAGGTATCTGTAAAAAGATCGAATTTTCCTGTTTGGTTCTCATCTGAACTTAAGAGTAAAGTCATTGCCAAAAAGATTGCGCATAAAAAATATAAAACTACAAATAAGTATCACCACTATATTGAATTTAAAAATTTGAGAGATGAATGCTCATCACTCACTGAGCAGTCTTACAATGCTGACGTTTCAAAGATGGAAGTGAGAATAAATGAGAACGCTGATGAATTTTGCAAGTTCATCAAAAATAAAACCAACGGACATGGTGCTCTCCCTGGCTCTATGTTTCTAGATGAGGAAAGTGAGAATGACAAACAAAAAATAACAGAGTTGTTTGCGAAACATTTTGGTACTGTATACAGCACTTTTAATGGTAAGTCTCTGGATAACCTGGAGAGTATTGAAATTTTCTCACAACAGCTAGAGGTGGAAATTAGTAACCTCGAAGTCACTTTCGACAATTTACTGAATGTGTTGTTGTCGTTAAATGTCAATAAAGGGGCTGGCCCTGATTTGATACCGAATTTGTTCCTAAGAGAAAGTGCAGTGTCCTTGTGTGAACCATTAGTATATGTTCTTAATAAATCTCTCCAGACGGGAATTTTCCCGAACAGATGGAAACATTCCTTTGTGTGTCCTATTTTCAAGGCAGGAGATCATAGTGATATCAAAAATTATCGGCCAGTTTGTATTCAGTCAGCCTTATCTAAAGTATTTGAAAAAATGACTTTGCCAAGTTTGGATAATTGTTTTAGGAACATTATTACGGACAACCAACATGGATTTGTAGGCGGACGTTCTACTCTCACTAACCTCTTTTTGTATATCGATAGTATAGGTACAGCAATGGATGAGGGTTACGAGGTGCACTCTATATACACCGATTTCAGTAAGGCCTTTGATCTACTAGATCATAATGTCTTAATTACAAAGCTGAGAAACTTTGGTATCACTGGTTCTTTATTAGCTTGGTTTACTTCGTATTTGCAAGGAAGTACATTGCAAGTAAGATCAGCAGGATGTGTTTCTAATGGATTTGAAGCCGTGTCAGGGGTTCCGCAGGGTTCCCATTTGGGTCCTAAGCTTTTTCTGTTGTTGGTAAATGATATTGGTAGGAACTTTGAATCTGAATATCTGATATTTGCAGACGACTTACAGATATTTAAATGCATTAGGTCAGAATCTGATTGTGAGGGTTTGCAGAGAGACTTGGATTCTTTAGTACATTGGTGCCACGAAAATAATCTTAGATTGAATGCTTCGAAATGCTCATATATTATTTTTTCACGTAATAAGACCACCAGTGATTTTAAATATTCGTGGTGTGCAAGTACTTGGAAGGGAAACGAGAAACGATCATGCGCGAGTCGCGGAGAAATATTGCAACTATCTTAAATAATTCATATTGTCAATTGAAATTGTCAAATTGACGTATATTTTATACCTTCTGTCATTGAAGCAGAAAAATTATATATTGCTCCACAATATCGATATGATATGCAATTATTATATAAAGGTAAATTTAATTAATTGTATTTTGCTTGCAGTACTGCATTTTAATAACTAATTTTATTTACTACATACAATTGTTTACGTTTGCATAACATAACCTGCATCTTATTTTTTCTTCTCATTATTTTTTTGGACTATGGCCTTGACAATTATCCAGTAACCAGGACTAATATAATTGGCCAATATAATTAAAAGTGCGAATAAAAGTATAGAGCGTAGAAATAGGGGTCGCTTTGCCGAACTTGCACGGTCCCAATAAGATAGGAGATGTGGATTTATCTAGGGTTCAGGTAATTAAGGATTTAGGTGTGTTACTGGATAGTAAGCTAAGTTTCGTGGACCATTATGATGCCATTATTGCGCGTGCTAATCGGACATTAGGGTTAGTCATCAGAATGTCATATGATTTTAATAATTTGTTTGTAATTGTGACATTGTTTTTGAGTTATGTTCGTTCATTACTAGAGTATTGTTCAGTGATTTGGAGTCCAAGTTATGAGAATCACAAATATCGAATTGAATCGATTCAAAATAAATTCGTTAGATATCTGCGGTATAGATTAGGTACTAGAGGAATGCAATTGAATTCCAGTCAGGTCATGCAGATGTTTCATTTGCACCGTCTAGAGGATCGCAGGCGATACTTTGACCTTAATTTCGTATTTAAGATGTTAAATGGTATTATTGTTGCACCTAGCATTCTGGGTCGAATAGATTTTTATGTTCCAGCTAGGAATTTGAGAAAATGTCCCTTGCTATCCGCTAGATCGTGCAATACACGTCATGCAGAAAATATGCCTTTAAATAGAATTGTTTCTAGTGTAAATGAGTTTCCAAATATAGACTTTATGGGAGTCACACTAAATGCTTTTAAAAGGACTATTTCACGTGAATTATTTTAATTTGATTTTAAAATTTTTTTTTGATGTCGTTAGTTTAATTGTAAGTAATGTAAGTTAACTTGTGTTCAATGTTTAATTTTTACTTTTAATTGTAATTGTAAAATGGAGTTTTCCGTCAATAAATATTAATTAATTACATATTTAACATTACGAATTTAATCAAAGGAATCAAAATAAACCAGACATCTTGGTTATGTCATGTCAAATTTCATGTCAATCTGTCGCATCTGCGCGTTATGGAGAAGGGTCTGAAAAGTTGAAGCCTTCAAACCATCATACAAAAAGATGACAGAAAAACTCTAATAAAGTTTATAAAACCTACAAATCGAATGAGTTTGACAATAAAAAACTATGGTCTTGACTGTTCCTAACACTATGAAAATGAATATCATTATTATAATATAAATTATATATGAATTTATACTGTTTCCTAACAAAAATAAAATAATGAAATGATAGTATATATCGTTATGAGAAAATGGATTTGATCAAAATAGATAATTGTGTGTTTTTTTTACATACCTGAGATTGAGTGCGTAGCTACGATAGTCAAGCAGTCGTCATTTTGGCGTAGTTTAATATTTAAATTAACTTATTTGATGTTACTGTTATTTGAAACTTTGGCTATTTCGGTAAACAATGTTTCTTGATGTTTTGGTCATTAAAATATTGTATGTTAAATTATTTATCTCGACTAGCCACCAAAGGGAGATGTAACAAACGGACTGTAAATTACTGTTAATTTATAAATCGACGGAGTGGAATTCTTGCGCATGACTAGAAACAGTGGCTTAACTCAACATAGCCAATATAGAACAAACAAACGTTGTGTATTTATACTATTATTTATTATAATATTTTTCCGTTTTGTATGTTACAATGGATTAGGAAATACATGAAGTTATGCTCCTTAGTACTGTGGGATTTTCAACTAGGCATTTTGTTTCAAAGTAAGTTATCAATCGAAGTAGCACAGAAAACGACAATAAATATCGTCTCCATACCACCAGATTGACACCTGGTGGAATACTTTCTTTGGTTACACCTCCTGAGATTTTCAAAATTTATAAATCATAAAGGATGCCGAGGAAATTAAGATGAGAGAATTTTAAATAATTCATAACTCATCTGCTCAGCGTGGTAAAAGCTCCAACAAGAAAGATTCCTTAATACTCAAACAAAAGAGTAAATGAATTAAAAATGTATAAACATTCTCAATTTCTTTGCAACACAAAAATGCAGCAGCTGCAAAATACTAATATGGTCAAATCTGAGAGTACAGGAAGAGTCTATACCGGTTTCGGGGTTGTTTCCCCCTCATCAGTAGTCCCATATTTCTTTCTTTGCAATTCGGAAAGGCCCAAAGTGTGGTACGTGGAAGAATCTGAGAGAGGAAGATATGGGACTACTGATAAGGGGAAAACAACCCCCGAAACCGGTATAGACTCTTCCTGTACTCTCAGATTTGACCATATTAGTATTTTGCGGCTGCTGCATTTTTGTGTTGCAAAGAAATTGAGTACGTTTATACATTTTTAATTCATTTACTCTTTTGTTTGAGTATTAAGGAATCTTTCTTGTTGGAGCTTTTACCACGCTGAGCAGATGAGTTATGAATTATTTAAAATTCTCTCATTAATTTCCTCGGCATCCTTTATGATTTATAAATTTTGAAAATCTCAGGAGGTGTAACCAAAGAAAGTATTCCACCTGTTGTCAATCTGGTGGTATGGAGACGATATTTATTGTCGTTTTCTGTGCTACTTCGATTGATAACTTACTTTGAAACAAAATACCTAGTTGAAAATCCCACTGTACCAAGGAGCATACCTTCATGTATTTCCTAATCCATTGTAACATACAAAACGGAAAAATATTATAATAAATAATAGTATAAATACACAACGTTTGTTTGTTCTATATTGGCTATGTTGAGTTAAGCCACTGTTTGCAGTTGCTGCATTTTCGTGTTGCAAAGAAATTGAGAATGTTTATACATTTTTTATTTTGTTTCATTTGACGGTCTTTAAAATGTTTATTGGATTTATCATATATGTGTGGATAAAACCGAATTAGGCTAATGAACAACTCATATTTATCTGAAATATTGAAATTACACTTATTACACATTACACTATGATTATACTTATATTATACTTATTGATATATTTTTATTAAATTAATAACTTACCATCCATTGTAACAAATTAATAACAGTCGAATACGTTGATAAACAATTTTACAAAATGGTTGAGGGCGGGATCATTTAGGTTGACAGAACAGAATTCTTCCTTTTGATTGGCCAGGCGCAAGAAACGCACTGTAAAAGATGAAAGTTGGCGAACTCTTCCGTTCAGTTCCGTTTCTCTTACGTTCCGTCAGGCGTTTACGTTCATTTATAAACAAGAGTACACAAAATTCGAAGTTGATCTTTTAAAGTGCGTTTACGTCTACGCTACATCAAACTATAAATCCAGCTTAATACTCGATGGTGAACTGTCAGTGAGTCTCATTTGACTTATCTAGCGGTCCCGGTGACCTACTACTACGACAATTGTCATTGACGTAAACATTTTATGGAAATACTGCCGGTCTAACTCCGCTCTTGTAACTACTGCTCTTAGATTCACCAGCTCACAGTCGAGGAAAAGACGAAGAACTATTACCCTCACTACCTTTGCCTCCAACATCCATGACTTTAATGTAAACATTGACTCTGCTACTGATACATAAGGTTGTACATTTGAGAATTGATGAGTTGTTCTTAGACTATAGTTTGTTTTTAATCCAAGAGGAGTGAATCAAATTTACCGCGCTGTAATGCTTGTTTGTAATTGGTCCAACCGCAGGCAAGTTTACTCCACTGTTATAAAATTTTGACACTAATGACAGGTATCAAGTTTTGACACTTTTGGCATTTCATAGGTTAATTCAGTTATGTCGGCGATTTTTTGTGTTTTCTGTGTTATTTCTTTAATTTTCAGATTTTTAATCTAATTTGATATAAAAAGCAGTTATTTTTAGAACTCTTCAGCGACGTATTAATATAATATAATATTTATGGATTACCGTTGAGGGCCGATATGATTAACCAAAAAAGAAGATGTATTTGGTTATTTTTCTAGTGACTTTCTTGGCTGTGAATCTGTCTTTTTAGTTTACTATTCCTGGTTAAAAAATAAACCATAGTATTACTATTCCTATTGTATAATTACTTTATTGTTATTTAATTATTATTTTATTGTTCCTTTATTCTGCGTTGATGTTTGCCTGGTAATATGTTTAATCTCGAACATTCATTATTCATTTCCGATGTACAGTAAGGGAAAAACCGCTTACTGTATAATATAATATGTATAAAAAAATGTATATAATTTTAAATAATTTAGGTTGTTACAAAAAGATATTGTTTCTAAATAAGCAAACAAAACGAAGGTTGATTAACGCAGTTTTGTTTATGTAACCTCGTAGAGGCTCACGTATAGTTTACTTTTCAAAGTCAAAATTATAAGGAGATATAAATAGCCCACAGAGGGATTATCATGAGGATTATAGTGTTGTTATTAACAAGATCGTTACTATGCTAGTGAGCCGTCCTACGAGAAGGGTGTCCTGAAGGACCACCCCGCGAAACAACATCTTAGTAACCTTATGTTGATTGATGTAAACCGTAAATAAAGTTATAAAGTTAGTCAGTGTTTCAACTCGACATTCCAACCCTGCAAGTTTATCATGGCAATCTACCAACGTAGCACCAACGTAACATGGCGACCTTTAGCCCTTTAAACCTGGACAGCTGAGACGATAGGACGCTGAGAAGAAATAGAATATGGGAAATAACCAAAACAAGGAGAAGGAGGAGCAAGTATTTATAAACCAGGCGGGAAATAGCGGAGGCACCACAGCTACCAGAGAAAAGGGATACGATATATCTATTCCTGAAATATTGGGAATAATAGCGTTTGCCCTAGTATTCATATTCGTCGTATGGTTGATGTACAGACAATGAAGAAGGCAGCTGGAACGACAGATCCGGAGAGAGGTCACTAGATCAACGGAACAGCTGAGAGTGGATACCCAGTTTCCAGGAACAGCCGCGAACCAATAAGAGGGATGAAAGACAAAGTGAGTACATTGGTTTACCTTTTATAATATGTGTATATTTAATCATTATACAGCTGACTAAATATATTTCATTTTTTAATTTTATTATTAAACAACTTTTCTTTTCAATAAAAAATTACAATCTCTAAATCTAAAAATAAAAGCAGAAACATTGAACGATCTATTATTTCATTGTTTTAAATACATAAACTAAATGTATAATAATATTATGAGTCAGGAATTTTTTTTATGGGTAAGCTAAACGATTATTAATAACACTTCCTACTGCATAGGGAACTTGAAATTAATACTACATTTCTACATTTCGTTAGTTGCTAAATCTATTTATAGGTTTTATTTATTTACTTTAAGAGTAAACAGTAGCGATCAATAGGTAGCAACAAAATATACCTTCGGGAGATAGTATCATAAATTTTGGCAACAGTGGTAATCTTTGACATTATCTAGGATTAATATTTTGACAATATCATAGTCGCGCTAAATGGAAGTAATAGAAAACGATTTTATTATTAATAAGTAGATATTTACAAAATAAACCAAAATGGGTGAATATTTTATGTTAAGATAGGTATTTAGAAAGGTATTTGCATGAAATATCTAATAATAAAACAAGAATAAATAATCATTTCTTGTTGTGAAGCGAAACAAATTTCGTTTTTCGCATAATTTTGGCACAGTTTTTAATGGACTTTTTCTTGGAAGGTTTCACTCTATTTTTCGTTTGATTTACTTTTTCCATTTTGTTAAACTATTGATAATATTTTTAGAACAAAAATCCTCCTTAAACTTTATATACTCTCATTATAATTTGAAATATTTTTACGTAAAATATACTTACCCACCTACATATAACTAAAACTCACAATTAACAACAATCTATTCTTTCCAAGAGGCCAACAACTTATACAACAACAACAAATATATAATAAATTAACTATCAATAAACACTACTTTCCTATGAAACAACAAAAACGAATTCTTAAATTAACACACTACTGCACTGAACATATATCGATAAAGATGACAGAACAGATTAGAGAAGATCTGACGCAGGTTTTTCAAAATGACAGTGATAATTTCTCTATGTTGCCTAATTAGTTATTTAGTTATAATATGTTCGATTTCTTGTTAGAAATAAAAAAATTTTAGTAGTTCCAAGATTACACAAAATCTAGGTATGGGATAAAAAAGTTTATTTGAAGAAAGTTTTTTTTCTTCTTAATGGCGGTACAGGCTCCTTTTTTCAATATTTTATTTAGTTATAGAGTAATTTCCACGTACTAACATATTTCTGAAATTGGGCTCTCTACCACCATTCTTTATTATATTACGAATATGTGTGCCAAATATCCCGACAAAATATTCAAAATTAGAGCCGCAATCTTGGAACGCGGTTGTTGCTACCTGTTGATCGCTACTGTAGCCTCTTAATGATATACACGGAAATAGTTATACAGGGTGTCCCGAAAAGATTGGTCATAAATTATACCACATTCTGGGGTCAAAAATAGTTCGATTGAACCTAACTTACCTTAGTACAAATGTGCTCATAAAAAAAGTTACAGCCCTTTGAAGTTATCGAAAATAAAAATCGATTTTTTTCAATATGTCGAAAACTATTAGAGATTTTTTATTGAAAATGGATATGTATCATTCATATGGCAGGAACATCTTAAAACAAAATTATAGTGAAGTTTGTCCACCCCATAACAATTTTATGGGGGTTTTGTTTCCTTAAACCCCCCCAAACTTTTGTGTACGTTTCAATTAATTCATTATTGTGGTACCATTAGTTAAACACAACGTTTTTAAAACTTTTTTGCTTTTTCGTGTTTTTTCGATAAGCCAGTTTTTATCGAGATGCGGCTTCTTTTTGAATATATTTACATAAAAATTTTATGGGGGTTTTGTTCCTTTAAACCCCCCAAATGTTTGTGTACGTTCCAATTAAACTATTATTGTGGTACCATTAGTTAAACACAGTATTTTTAAAACTTTTTTGCCTCTTAGTCTTTTTTTGACAAGTCACCTTTTATCGAGATGTGGCTTCTTTTTCAAAATATACCTAAAAATGTAAATTATAAATAAATTTTTAGTAGTAATTGCACAAGAGCTCTAAAATTATTAAATTTTTCCCGAGTGACACTTTGACAGTTTTAATTTCACGAGCCAAAGGCGAGTGAAATTATGTCAAAGTGTCACGAGGTCAAAAATTCTATATTAATTTTAGAGTTCGAGTGCAATTTGTTGCGATTATTTCATGAATAAAACTGTTCAAAACCAAAATTTTATTGTAATTTATTTATGTAAGTATATACAAATTAGTACAATTAAACACAAAGTTTTTATAAATAATTGACGATTGAAAGTCATCACTTTTATAATTTTTAAAACATTAATTGTCATTATTGTCACTGAATGTATTTTTTCATAGCAACGAAGGGCATCTGACGTAATATGCTTAACGACGGGCAATTGTCAAAAATTATCGATTGAATTCAGATTTCTGTAGCTTTCTATTGGTCAGAATCTCCTATGAATGAAATAATCAGATTTATTAACAGCTCTCCATAATCGTACTTAACCATATACAAATATGTAGTGGATTCGACAAATATTCAAAATATATCGATAAACACTGGCTTATCGAAAAAGTACTAAGAGGGAAAAAAGTTTTAAAAACATTGTGTTTAACTAATGGTGCCACAATAATAATTTAGGTGGAACGTAGACAACATTTTGGGGGGATTTAAAGGAACAAAACCCCCATAAATTTTTTATGGGGTGCACAAATTTCACTTTAATTTTTTTTAAGATGCTGCTGATATAATAGTGCCACATGTCCAATTTCAATAAAAAATCTCTAAGAGTTTTCGATATATGAAACAAAATCGATTTTCATTTTTTAATTTCAAAGGGCTGTAACTTTTTTATGTGCACTATTGTATTGTAAGTGAGGTTCAATCAACCTATTTTTGACCCCAAAATCTGTGGTATAATTTATGACCAATCTTTTCGGCACACCCTGTATATAGTAGTTGACCGATAAAGAAAATAACCATCGGTAAATATTTTATTTTCAAAGAATCTTTCTATAGTGAACTAAATAGAACAATCGAAAGTATACCCAGATACGACATGAAAATTATTTTAGGCGACGCAAATGCCAAAATATAGAAAGAAGAAGTATTTAGACCGACAATAGGAAAACATAGTAAACACAATGAAACTAATGAGAACAGACAATTTCTCATAGATTTTGCAAGAGAAAAAAATATGATCATAATGAGCACATATTTCGAAAGAAAAGAAATGCACAAGGAAACATGGATATCGCCAGATAGAAAGACCAAAAACCAAATAGATCACGTTCTGATCGAAAAAGAAGAGCAGCAAAGTATGAAGAAAATTAGAACATACAGAGGACCAGATGCCGACTCCGAACATTACATGGTGGGTATCAAAATTAAGCAACTGATACCAGAAAACTAAAACAAAATAAAGGAAAAGAAATGTATAAATAAACCAATTCGTTTTACAACAAAAAAAGAGCAAGAAACATACGGAGAAACAATGGAAAGATAACTAAAAAAGATACAAATAGAAGAACAAACGGAGAACAACTGGGAAATCATAAAGCAAGTAATGAACAAAGCAGCAAAAAAATATAATAAACAAGAGATTAAAAAGAGGAAGGAGTGGTTCGACATAGAGTGCCAAAAAGAAATAGAACCAAGAAAATCATTAAGGATGGAAATGATCAAAAAAGAAACAACAGAGACGCAGAATAGATATATAGAGCAAAGACAAAAAGTAAAGAGGTTGGCGAGAGAAAGGAAGAGAAAACACTTAGATAATAAGCAAAAAGAAATAGAAGAGAACTACAAAAATAAAGAAATAAGAAACCTGTATCAAGGTGCCATAAACGAGAATAGAGGATACCAGCAAAAACCCATATTCGTTAAAAACAAAGCTGGGGATAATATAAGCGGTGAAGCAGAAAGAGTAGAGAGATGGAAAGAGTATTTTGACGAATTACTAAATGGCAAGAATAAGCCAAACCAAAGTGAATCCATGGAAGCAGAGACAGAAAATGAACAGTTAGAAGTCATAGAAGATAATTCACCCAGCAAAGAACAAATCGAGGAAATCATTAAAAATCTTAAAAACAACAAATGCCCTGGAAGCGATAACATAACAGCAGAGATGATAAAATATGGTGGAAAATTGCTGAATGATTGGATACACAAAATCATAAAAGATATATGGTTAAAAGAACGAATACCAGAGGACTGGAAGGAAGCAATTATCTGTCCATTACATAAAAAAGGTGACAAAACAAAATGCGGTAAAAGTCGTATTAGAGAAATGGAAGGAGAAGCATAAAGGCGATACAATGGCAGAAAAATTTGATCTCAAAACCGCAGGGAACCTGATCCCACATATTGGAAACACAGAAGAGTCGATCAAGGCATTCTCGGATGCAATCGAATTATACAACAATTTTTTGGACTAACTAGGAAAGAAGCAATTGATTACATACGTATTGAAAGCTAAACTGACACAATCAGCGAAACTACGACTGAAAGGTCCATATGGCACGATTGGCGAACTAATAGCGGATATTAAGAAAAAGATGACGGTGAAACAATCAGTAACTGTTTTATCGGCCGAGATAAATTCAGCCAAACAAGCAAATAGATCCATAGAAAGATTCGGAAGGAATTTGGAGGAGCTTATGGCTAAGCTAACGATTGCACAAGCCAATGGCAACAGTGGATCGGAAGAAGTGTTAGCAGGAGTTAATGAAAAAATTGCTATAAGCATATTCAAAAATGGACTCAAGGATGAAAAAATTAAAACAATACTAAAAGCAAAAGAAATCGCAACTTTAGCGGACGCAATCGCTATTGCTAAGGACGAAGAATCAATGGCACGAACAGAGACTTCAAATGTATATCACATGTGTAAGGCACATAGGGAAGGAAGAAGAAACATAGCGTACGGATATAGAAATAGATTCGACAGAAGGAAGGAAGAAAATAGAGACAACAGAAATAGAGGACCACAGGGACAAATGAGACAACAATACAATAACCAAATCAATTTTCAAAAACGTAGAGGATCTTGGAGATCACCGAGAAGAGAGAACAACAACCAAGGTACGCATCAAAGAGGATATAAAAGAGGTAATGCGACAGGAACATATTTAGCTACAAGCGAACAAAGGACACATAAAACACCCGAAGTAGAGTTTTTTCGTGACCCCACGAATAGAAGCTAATCAATTCGAAATAAATGGATTGAACTACATAACAGCGCATTTTAAAGGAAAAAATATACGACTGTTAATAGATACAGGCGCAGCTGGTAGTGTAATTTTCAACGAATTATTAGACAATGACGAAGACATAAATACAAGCAAACAAATCAAATTAAATGGAGTATCAGGAAGTACGTTTACGATGGGACCACTTTGGTGTAACATAGAATTAGTACAAAAATCAAGAGATATCATCACATTAGGACATGAATTTTCAGTCATGAAAAGTTTTTCACATAATGTGGACGGAATAATCGGCTCAGATTCTCTGTCAAGATATCAAGCAACAATAAACTACGAAACTTTAGGACTAACATTGGAAATAAAAGAGAAAACATCGGAAGTACCTATGGAAACAATAGGGGAGAATTATTCGATTCTACCAGCAAGATGCGAATCTATACATTTTTTTATGTAGGAACGGAAAAAAGAGAATACGTAGTGATGCCACAAGAAGTTTGCGAAGGAGTACTTACCGCAGGATTGATAGTTAAGCCCATTAACGGTATGCTACCCGTAAGAATGATAAATGTAAATAATACGGAGACCATGACATTAGAAGAAAAGAGGTCCAGAGAAAAAATTTGTGCGAAATACGCAGATGTTTTTTATCTGGAGAACGATCCTTGCACTACAACGAATATATACAAAGCAAGAATTAAATTGCAGAAAAATACTACACCAGTTTACAGAAAACAATATAGATTGCCACACGGACAGAAAACGGAAATCAATAAATAGATAGACAAAATGTTAGAGGAAGGAATCATTGAAAATGCAGTGTCGGAATACTCATCACCATTACTTATAGTATCAAAGAAGAGTGATAATCAGGGAATGAAAAAATGGAGAGTAGTAATAGACTATAGACAACTAAATAATAAAATAGAAAACGACAGATTTCCACTACCATGCATAGAAGAAATCTTAGACGCTTTATCTGGAGCAACATATTTCTCAAATTTAGATTTGTATCAGGGATATTACCAAATAGAATTAGACTCAAACTCTAGACCCTACACGGCATTTTCAACAGATAGAGGCCAATACCAGATGACAAGACTTCCCATGGGACTGAAGACAAGCCCGGGATGTTTCTCAAGAGCAATGACGATGGCAATGTCAGGATTAAACTACGAAAGCTTGTTCATATATCTGGACGACTTGATAGTATTTGGAAAAAACTTACAACAACACAACCAGAACCTAGTAAAGGTACTAGAGAGACTTAGGAAAGTTAACTTGTAACTTAACCCGAGGAAATGCGAGTTTATAAAAAAGGAACACTTTAACTTAGGACACAAGATTTCGGAAAAAGGGATAGTCCCAGACCCAGAGAAATTAGTAGCAATGACACAATATCCTACACCCCAGAATGCGAAGGAAACAAAACGGTTCGTAGCATTTGCAAATTATTATAGGAAACATATAAACCATTTCGCGGATATATAGAATATCGTCGTAGTTGATCCGGATCTCCATATGTGTCCTAGCCATTTTGCTCTTTGCTGTTTTATTTTACACACTATATCCTCCTTAATTTCTTCCAGTAGCTCAAGGTTCGTTCTTTATCTAAATTCATTGTAATTTATTTTTATTGGTCCTAATATTGCTCTTAGTATTTTTCTTTCTTGTATTTTAAGGTTATCCTCTTGTTTTTTGTCATGCTAAGGGTTTCGGCTGCATACATCATCGTCGGTAGAATTATTGTTTTATATACTTTCATTTTTGATTTCTTACTCAGTAACTTATTTTAAGTAATTTTTTATTTGCATGGAAGCTCTTATTTGCTGTAATAATTATTTCTTTGATTTCGGTTTCTCTTTCCCTATTGTTTGTTATTAATATTACTAAATATTTAAATTTTTCGACTTCTTCAAAAGTGTATTCTCTTACTCTAATCTTTCTGTTTTCAAAGTTTTTGTCAAATCTCATTATTTTGGTTTTTGCTTGGTTTATTTTTAATCCCATTACTTTTCCTTCTGTTACCATTTCGTTTAACATTCGTTCCATTGTTTTTCTATTTTTTGTTATTAGCACAATATCATCATCGTATGCTATTATTTGTCCTCTCGTTCGGAGGGTGCCTTTGTTGATCTTCCTGACGATGTATTCTAGGGCAAGATTAAACAGAGTTGCTGATAATGAATCTCCTTGTCTCACCCCTTTATTGATGACAAATTCTTCTGTGTGGCCTACTTGAGTTTTTATACAAACTACAGTTCTACTCATTGTCATTTGTATTAATATTCTTAATTTATTTCGTATTCCCATTTCTTTCAGAGCTACCATTAATTTTGATCTTTTTATTGTATCAAATGCTTGCTGAAAATCTATAAAAAGCAGTTCAATTTCTATTTTATATCCATGAGCTTTTTCCATAATTTGTTTAACCGTATGTATGGTATCTGTTGTAGACTTTCCTTTAACAAATACGCATTGATAGTGTTCTATGATATTCGTGGTAGCTTCGGTCAGTCTTCGTTGTATTAAGGCGGACATAATTTTATTTGCTGTGTTTAATAGCGTCAGTCCTCTGTAGTTATGAATTATCCTCTCCTTTTTTATGAATCGTGGTAATTTGTCCTTTGTACCATTCTGCCGGCATTTTTTCTTCGTCCCATATGTCTTTTATTAAATTGTATAATTTATCTTTTAATTCTTCACCACCATATTTTATAAGCTCCATATTGATATAGTCCGATCCATTACGGCTGCTATTAATAATCTCCTCAAATTCCTCTTTTGTTGGTCTTTCTAGCTGGTTTCCTAACATCATTGTCTCTTCTTCTATGTTTTCTTTTAGGTCTTGATCTTCTTGTTCTGTTAATAATTCTTTAAAATAGTTAGTCCAAAGTTCTTTATACTGTTCATCGTTTTCTGATATTTTTCCATTTTTATCTTTTATGCTTTTTATCTTTCCTTTAAAGGTTTTGTTCTGCTCACTAATTTTCTTATATAATTCTTTTGTGTTTCTGTTCTTACTTTCTTTTTCTATTTCTTTTATCTTGTCATCCATCCACTCGCCTCTAATTTTCCTTATTTTTTTTACATTCATTCCTTATTCCATTGTATTCTTCCCTATAATCCTGTCTAATTTGTTCTTATTAACATTTGTCTCATTTCTACCTTCTTTTTTAGCATGTTATGGCATTCTTCGTTATAGCATTCTTGTCTTTTTTTTGTTTCTTTTTATCCCTATGTGTACATCCGCTGTTTCATTTATACATTTTTTTATATTTCTCCATTATGTTTCTATATCCTTTGTAGGATTAGATTGTTCCTTCAATTTTTTATTCATGTCATCAACATACTTAATCCTGGAGCATTCAGTTTTTCTACGTGCCATTTAGTTTTTGTTGTCGTGTTTTTTGAAGTTCTTTTGACTTTTTGTCTTACCTTTGCAGTCACCATAAAATGGTCTGTGTCTGCATGTGCACCTCTGTGCATGTGCACAGTATATGTGAGGTTGTCTATTTGTGACCATGTTTTTTGGTCTGGGGAAATCCACGTCACTTTATGGTATTTAGGATGCTCGAATTTTGTACTAACGATAATCATATTGATACTAGCTGCTAGGTTGCATAATCGTTGACCGTTGTCATTAGTTTTTTCGTGTATTGTGTGCTTACCTGCTACTTGATTAATGTAGTCTTCCTTACCTATTTGGGCATTAAAATCTCCCATTACCAGTATTGTGTCTTCTCTAGGTAAATTATCCATTTCACGTTCGAGCTCCTCATACAATTTGTCTTTTTCCTCCGCGGCAGCAGTTAAGCCGATGCCGCACTGCAGGATGCTAGATGGTGGCTTGGAGGGTGGATTTTAAAGGTGGATGGTGGACGGTCGCTGCATCCTGGACGCAGTGAAAGAGTGAAATGAAGTCAGAAGTCAGTATCCAACTGACTGCTGAGGAATCGTTTGTTTCATTTGTTAGGTTACATTTGGTTTGTTTTTTTAGCATATCGTCATATAAGAGGTAAAATTCACTCACTAAACTTTTCAGAAAGTGGAGAAAAATCGACTTAAAGGCAAAAATTGTTGTTTAAATTCACCTGACTTGAATATTGGATTTTTTTTTAATGCAACTGCAAAGAATAAATAAAACAGATATTTTAAGCCATGTTTCGTCACATAGTGGGTCTGCTGGGTCCCAAATGGCCCTTCTTTTATACACAGCACTTATTACGCTTTCATCCATAGTGAGGCTACCCGGATGGATTATCAAACACGACTGATATGGGTGGATAGACGCCTGGCGGACCACCGGGTGGGTAGATGGTAATGAGAGGCCACTGCGGCTACCGTCGTTGTATTATTCGTGGTATAAGTAGCTGGATAGTCGCCAGGCGGGTATCTACCATCCACCATCCTAGCAAACTTCCTGCACTGCGGCATCGGCCTTACAGTTGGGGTATATACGTTTATGATTGATATATTAAATGGTTTGGCGTTAATTCTCAGGTAAGCCATACGTTCATTTATTGGTTAAATTTGCATTAAATTTGTTATTTTTTATTTTCCCCATAATTATGAAAGCAACTGTAGTGTGTAGTTTTTTCTATTTATTTCTCCTTGACCTGCCCATCTAATTTCTTGAATCACTGCAATATCAATTTGGTAGCTTTCTAGTTCTGATACGATCTCCTGAATTTTTCCTGGTTCAAGCATTGTTCTGATGTTCCACGTACTTATTTTTAGTTGATCACATTTTTTCGTTTTTTATTATATTTTTTTCTGTTCGTATGTTTTATTTTATCTTATCTGTTCAGGTCCTTTTCCTTTGCCATTTTCGTGTCCGTTTTTTGTGTTGTATCCGATATTTGTTGTTTTATCAGTTTTTTGGCGTGTCTTGGTTTGCCCTTTCCAGTTTATTCTTCTCTTTGTTCCATATCCATATAGTCCCGTCAATACTTAATTTTTGATAACCTACTCTGGTGTTCTTACCGTTTTCTTTTTGATATTTTGCAATGTATTTCTTGTTGTATCTTCATCTCTTCTTGCGTAAGATCGTTATTGATGTATATTTCCGGCTTTGATTTCCTTAGTTTGTTTTTATTCTTCATAATTCTTATTTTTTCGTTTTTGTTTTTTAGTTTTACAAGGCATGTTTTGTCCCCTATTTTATAAGCTTCTTCTATTTCTACTTTAATACTTAATTCTCTTTCAACAAAATTTGCCATAACCTCGTTGACTATATTTGGGTTATTTGTATCCATCGGTAGACCCTGGACAATAACACTGTTAGCTTTTCTTTCTTTCTCGAACTGTTCTATCTTCATTTTCATTATCTTAAGTTCTTGTTTCATTTCATCGTTTTATTTTTTTAGTTGCTGGTTGCTTTGAATTTATTTATTTCTTTTTTTAATTCTCTGACGTCATTTCTATATTCTCGTTGTTCTTCTTTTATTCCTTTTACTTCCGATGTTAAGCTTTGTGTTTGATCTGTTAGGTTTTGTGTTTGATCTGTTAAATTTTGCATCATTTTTAAAAGCTGATCTATTTTGTTTTCATCTTTCTGTTGTTTGGTTGGTGTTCTGGATAGTTTCTTGCTCTTGTTGAAAATATCTTCTGTATCTATCTCTCTGTTTTCTTCGAAATCTTGGTTATTTAGTTTATTATTAATTATCTGATTTCCTTTCTTGGGTTTTTAAATTTTTTGAAAAACCGCCAATGTCGCTTTCAATTTGATCAAGACTTGTTCTCTTATCTGTTGTCAAAAGAACTGGAATTTATAAATGTCGTTTGTTTTGATTAAAATAAAATGTTCTATAACTTACTATAGGACGATTTTTGCCACTATTCTTTGCACTGTAGATAGTTGGGTATTCATTTCTCACTATTACCTCAAAAAATCCGGATAAACACTGGTGAAAATGTTTAACACTTTTATTTCGCACAATGCGTTGTTGCCGACCAGCTCTCCAATTTTTCCACAGAATTTTTTAAAGTTTGGTGAAAATACAACGCTTCCCTGTATACCCTCGTATAATGTCATGTAAGCAAAAAATTTTTGTTTCAGAAATAATAACAAACGACGTCAATACATGTAGTGCAGTCACTGAAGGTTTTCACCTCTGATTTCGTTGAACCTCCATCGATTTTCATGAAAATTGGTGAGTAATTAATACCTCAAGGAACAAAGGTGACATGATGCCAACTTGCGCTTTTACCCTGGAGGTGGATGCCACCCCTTCTCGGGGGTGAAAATTATTTTATTAAAAATAATACCATAAGTCGATAGAGGGACAAATTATAAGCAAAATTTGTTATATAGTTTTAAAATAAATCAACACTTTTTGAGTTATTAAAGACTAAAGATTTTATTTTTTCGTATATTTCAAATGCATATTTTTAAATCGGTTTTTCACGTATAAATCAAAAACTATAAGCTTTTACAAAAAAGTTATTTTACTAAAATTGAAGTTAATAAGAAATTGAATACATTCCTCACATAAAGAACTAAACTAATGTTAGTTCAAAGTGAGTTATTGGCAATTGAATGTGTATTTTTTTCGACGAGTACTCAAATCTAAGTATTCAAGCTTAAATAACGGGAAAACGATGCAATGTATAAAATATTCCTGCGTAACATTTTTGCCAAAGTACATTAGAATACCTATCAAATGAGCTTCAGAACAAGGTAATAGCGTCAAAATTAAGCAAGTTATAATGAAAATAAAAGAACCGTTTCGAATTTTTTAGGAAAAAGTGAAATATAAAACATACGCCATTTCCACAAAAATTAATATTTATAGTAATCCTTACAAAAACTTCTTTATATTAGCATAAATAATGTTTTCGATAATATTGACCGGTTTAGAATGCATATTTTTGAAAAAAAGATATAATTTAAAAAAATCATAATTTTTAAAATTATTGTAATTCTCATATTCTTTTGATAATAACTTCAAAAATACTCAATATACGTAAAAAATTATATATAACCCAATTTTAGTTTCTTCTGTATTTTACCTGTTTTACTATTACTATAGGGTGAAAAATAACGAGATAGAAACGTTTAAATTTTAAATTTTGGGTACCCCGTCAAAATAGCCCCGTCGAAAAAGCTCCGACAAAATAGCCCCGACATAATATCCCGCACACAAAATAGCTCCGACAAAATAGCTTGCAGACAAAATAGCCGCGGAATAATAGCCCGCCGACAAAATAGCCCCGACAAAAAAGCTCCCTTCAGAATTCATCATGAAATAATTCCTTAAAAATACATTTTTTCGGAAATGGTAATTATCCTCTATTCAGATGTTTATCTTAACCCTATTAAATAGAAATGGTCTTTTCAGAGAACTTGAGTCCTGTCTTCTCTACCTCTTGGAAGTTTGAACATTTAAGTTAAGCGAAAACCAATGTTTATTTATGATATAAACATTTTTTTCTGTTTTCGGGCAACAGTAAAATGCATTTTAAATTAAATAAATTAAATACATTCTTCCTTTTTGTCAAATAATTTAAATTAAAAAAAGTTTTTGGACACCTTGTATAAATAATTATGTAATTGTTTATAAGAGGCTGTTTTAGCCGGGGCTATTTTAGCCGGGGCTGTTTTGACCGGGGCTATTTTGTGTGCGATCTATTTTGTCGGGGCTCTTTTGTTTGCGGGCTATTTTGTCGAGGCTATTTTGACGAGGCTTTTTTGACGGGGCTGTTTTGACGGGGCTGTTTTGACCGGGCTATTTTGACGGCTCACGTAAATTTTGCTGTGGGAACCATGCAATCGGGGTCATTTAACCTTTTATTTTTAAAAAAGTAAGGGGTTTAAAAGATTAGGTTTAACGTGATTAAATAGCACTTAGAATTAGCTTTCAAAGAGTTTTTAGATGAACCTGATATCATAAACACGAACGGAGTTATTAAAAAAAACAATAACATTTTTTGTAAAATTTTTAAAAGATAAATTTTTAAAAAATTTTGGAGCATAAATTTTAACGCTATCAACATGTTCGGGGGCTCATTTAATAGATATTTTTAAGTACTTTGGCAAATGTTTAATAAGTTTATGTTATAAAATGCATCAGTTTCCCGTTATTTCAGCTTGAATACTTAGAGTTTTTTACTCGCCGAAAAAAATATACATTCAATTACCTATAACTCACTTCTAGTTACGAAAAAAAGGTTTTTGTAGTAAGAGGTTTATTTCGTTTTTTATTAGCTTCAATTTTGATAATTATAACTTTTTTGTAAAAACTTACACTTTTTGAGTTATTGATGAAAAATTGGTTAAAAACATGCATTTTTCTCAAGAAAAATTAAAATCTTTGATCTTTAATAACTCAAAAAGTTTTGATTTATTTTAATAACTTTATATAACAAATTTAATCCACATTTACATCCACAAATCCTTCCATTCTTAATATTGTTCCGAAATTCGAACTTCACGAAAGCAAAATTTAAACGTACGTGTGTCGTGCACGTTAAAAACACCATAAGATCACATTCAATTTGTACTCTTGTGTCCATCTAAAGTTGTGGGCTATAGCGGGTAGCGGGGCGGATGGTGAGTTGTATTTTGCCCTATGAAAAGTCATTGGGATAGGAACCACCGTAAGAGCGGTGAACGAGGGGTTCTGTCTAAGGCCTCGCATCCGTGAAGTTTCTCCTTTGAAATAGAATAAAAATAATTAAATGTTACCTATTAGATACTTATAAACTCCTTGGATCTGTTATTTCGAATTTCAATTAATGTATAGTTAGATTAAAATGTTATTTACAGAATGATAAATTTTACAAACATATGAATGTTGGTGTGAAAATAATTTTGGGGGTTCACGTGCACATGTGCACTTATAGAGAAACCGCCACTGGTAGAATTATGTAATCACGTTTATTAAGAGTTGTTTAAATACAAATACGTAAAATATTAACACATTCTTTTATTCTATATTTCATCTACATAACAATGGTTATGGGCCCAGCTGAACAAAGAATGTGTTGAGTAGAAAGAGGTGAAAACGTGAAAAGAAAGGCTAGGAAAGGCACGTGTTTGTAAAAGCAAGTAAAAGTTTAAACAATGGAGAAGTTGACTAAAAACAAATATGGAATAATAGTGGAGTGGCATAAAAGGAACAATAAGGCTTGTATGGTAATCATTCAAAGTATTGCTAACTCGCATTTGAACAATATAAAAAAAGTGGAAGTAGCTCATGACATGATAAAAAAACTGGAAAGAATATTTGATAAGAAAGGTACATGTTCCAAGTTTTATTTGTTAAAAGAACTAACAATCTTAAAGTACAACAATGACATGGATATTCAAGACCATTTCGCAAAATGTGACTATTTAGAGAACTAAAAATTCTAGGAAGTAGTTTTGATGAATCTGATATGTCTTGTTTCCTGCTATTGTCAATGCCTCAAGAGTTTGAAAATGTAGTCACAGCGATAGGAGCTTTATCAGAAGACGCTTTAAAATATAATTTGTGAAAAGTAGGTTGTTAGAGTTTCATTCCAACAAAAATTCAAGAAACACAAAAGTTTTGCATTCATCTATTAGTGCAACAGAAAAGCAAGTAAAATGCTTTAAGTGTGGAAAAGTTGGTCATATTAAGAGTGTATGTGGCATTAAATGTTGCAATTGTGGTAAGATGGGACACAGAGCGAGTCAATGTTTAGTCAAAAATCAGAATGTGACTGATAAACAAAAACATGGAAACAGGGCAAATTATGCTATGAATGAATGGAATAGTCGATCGGATAGCTCAGTGCGACTAGCGGTTGACCCGCACTTCACTTCGCTGTGAGTTACGAGAGTTCAAGCCCAAGCCAGGCCATCGGAAAAACAAAAAGGCTAACGCGTCAGTATAAAATTCTAAATATGAATCTGGCGCTTAGACTGGAATATGCGGGCATCTGATCGACCTATGAGGGAGCAGTACGGCAAGGGATAAGGGCTTGCGGCTCGGTGATACTCCCCCATAGATCCCTACCGAAGGGCGTTGACGCCTAAGAACGGTGTATATACATACATGAATGGAATAGAGAAGAGGATAATGCTGTTGCTTTCTGTGCAACATCTGAAAGTGTAAAGGGTTTAAGTGAGTGGGATGCAGATTCGGGGGATATACACCATTATATAAACAATGAAGAGGTGCTTATCAACAAGAAAAGATTTGCAGAGAGAAGAGAAATACAACTGGCAGAAAAAGGAAAAAGTATGGAGGCAACATGTATAGGTGATTTACAGGTGACAAGTGTGGTGCAAAATAAAAATGTAAAAATTACTTTGAAAGATGTGTTTTGTGTGCCAAAACTAAGAGCAAATTTGTTGTTCATACCTACCATTGAAAAGGCAGGATTTGAAGTTGTATGTAATGATGGTAAGATCTTTATTAAAAAGGATAATAATGTTTTTGTAGAAGGTAAACGTCTTAATAATTTATACAAAATTATGTTTAAAATCAATGTTGAATCTAATGTTGAATCTGCAAATTTAGTCTTAAATATAGGTATTTGGCATAAACGGTATGGTCATTTGAATTGTGGTTCTATTACAAAAATTAAAAATTTAAATATAGTTAACGGTTTAGAGTTTACCAAATCAAAGATTGATAAAATTTTTGATGTTTATGTACAATCGAAACAAAAATGTTTTCACTAGTAATACCACTAGAGGTCAAATTATTTCCGGAAATTTTTTTGAGATCATGAATATTTTGAAAATTTCCCGAGTCGCAGACGAGGGAAATTTTCTAAAAATATTCATGATCAAAAAAAAATTTCCGGATATTAATTTGACTTCGCGTGGTATTCGGTAAGAAAATTCCACACCAAATTTGCATTTGAAAATCCAAAGCTGCATGAACAGATTAATAGCGCGCCATAGCTTTGTCAGCAATTATTTAGGCTTTCAAATTCGTAATTTCTACTCATTGTAGTTGCATGGGAATACCATTTCAAGATAGAAAATAGTATATTCTTCAATTTTACATAAGTTTTGAGTAACTACAAGTGATAGAAAATGAATCAAAACTAAATTATGTAAACAAATAAAAACCAGTCTGTCAAAAATGTTCTGTTATTGTAAACGTCAAAAAATTTCCACTATAATTCGCTGTTGGGTACCCCACGAGCAAAAAATTTCCGATAAAATACCTCCGTTGCCATGGTGATCTGTCAAAATAACGTATTTTGATTGGTTCAAAATTACAGGTGTGGAATTTTCCATATAATTCAAAAACATCTAGAAGTACTAGAGTTCTTGAATAGGGCTTTTCATTCACAGTCATTTGTTTCGAGCTTCTGTCATGTGTCACATAATATTAATATATCTACGACATACGTTATTGGTATCTACAATACTACAAACCAAAGACGTATGACGTAGATATATTAATATTATGTGACACATGACAGAAGCTCGAAACAAATGACAATCGATGAAAAGCCCTATTAGTTCATACGGATGTATGCGGCCCGATTGCACCGACATCACGTAATGGTTACAAGTATTTTATAACGTTTGTTGATGATTTTTCTAGGTTTGTCATGGTATATACTGTCAAAGGTAAGGACGAAGTTTACAGCTGTTTTAAAGATTATACAGCAAAAGTGACATCATTATTTTGCAATAAACCTATTTTAAAGTTAAAATGTGACAATGGAGGTGAGTATTGTTCTAATGCAATTTTAAAGTTTTGCTCAGAAAAGGTAATTCAAATATCGTATACTCCACCCTACACTCCTCAAATGAATGGAGTTGCAGAACGTATGAATCAAACATTAATGGATAGAGCAAGATGTATGATAAAAGAGGCAGAAATAAACAAATAATGTTTTTGGGAAGATGCAGTTCTCTTGGCAGCATACATAAACAACAGAACGCAACCTTGCTTAATACAGGTTAAAAGTCCTTTTGAATTGTGGCTTGGTAAAAAGCCAAATGTCTCTAATATGCGAATTTTTGGCTGCATAGCATATGCCAGAGTACCAGATGCTTTGAGGAAGAAACTTGACGATAACGGAGTGATGTGCAGACTTATTGTTTATACTGAGAATGGTTACAAAAGAAGGAGAAAACAAGTTAATTCACAGTAGAAATGTAGTATTCGATGAAAATAATTTTATGGATCAAAAAGAAAAAGATATGAGAAGAAACAGAAAAAAAAGATGAAGAAAATTATGACATACAAGAAAATAAAGTCGACGAAAGAGAAATACAAAATGAAATTGGAGATGAAGAAAGGACGTCTGATAGTGAAGTAGACAAAGACGAAGATAATAAAAAGGATAATGAAGGATTGTCTTCTGGAAGTACCCAAAATGGCAGACCACAAAGAGTAAGAAAATTACCTGGAAAATATGACATTTATGAATTAGATGCAGCAAAGTGTGATGAAGAGTTAGATATAAGCTGTTCGGCACTACTCAGTGAACTAACAAATGCACCGAAGTCCTACTCAGAAGCAAAAGAGAGTTCAGAATGGAGTTCATGGAAACAGGCAATTGAAGATGAGTTGGGTTCACTGAAAAATAATAATACTTGGGAATTAGTTGAGAAAAAATATAATCAAAAGGTAATTAGTAATAGGTGGGTTTTTCGATTAAAGGAAAATGATGTTGGTCAGCCTATATACACTCCTGACTCCTGGCCAAAAAACTGGGACACTTTAAAAATGAGTCATTTTTGATCTGTCGAATCTCCTAAACCTGTTGTCCGATTTTAGTGATTTTTTAATATGTTATAGCCCTATTCTCTAAGAATATGGATGTAGTAATAGTGTTGCTGAACAGGTAAATGTCATTGTATACCGGGTGTAACAATAATACTGTGTTTTTTCCTGAAAGTTCGTAACACCCTGTGGAATATTCTAGCATTTAAAAAATATTGAAATTAAAACTCAGTTGTAGCCCTAGCCTCTCTTAACATTCTGCTTTTTGACTCATTCACTTATGTTGGATAATGAAAAAGTTAGGTATTTTGACAACTAGCCATGTTCTTCATCAATACAGGGTGTTTCTAAATAAGTGCGACAAACTTTAAGGGGTAATTCTGCATGAAAAAATAATGACAGTTTGATTTATAAACATAATATGTCTGCAAATACTTCGTTTCAGAAATACTGGATGTTAAATTTTTTCTTACACACTGACGAATTATTTGTTGCTCTAAAACCGGTTGAGATATGCAAATGAAATTTGGTGGGTTGTAAGGGTCAGTTATTGTGCATTTTTTATATACAATTATGTATTTTATATTCACCATTGGCGTGCATACGGGTCATATACCCGGTCATATTACCTGTATGCACGCCAATGGCGAATATAAAACTTTTAATTGTATGTCAAAAAATGTGAAATACCTACCTCTTAAAACCTACCAAATTTCATTTGCATATCTCAACCGGTTTTAGAGCAATAAATAAATCGTCAGTTTGTAAGAAAAAATTCAACATCCCGTATCTCGGAAACGAAGCATTTGGGGACATATAACTGTCATTATTTGTTCATGTAGAATTAACCCTTAAAGTTTGTTGCACTTATTTAGAAACACCCTGTATTGATGAAGAACATTGCTAGTTGTCAAAGTACCTAAATTTTTATTATCCAACATAAGTGAATGAGTCAAAAAACAGAATGTAAAGAAAGGCTAAGGCTACAATTGAGTTTTAATTTCAATATTTTTTAAATGCTAGAATATTCCACAGGGTGTTACGAACTTTTAGGAAAAAAACACTGTATTATTGTTACACCCGGTATACAATGATATTTACCTGTTCGACAACACTATTACTACATCCATATTCTTAGATAATAAGGCTATAACATAATATACCCTATTCCACGAACATACGCCTGTTTTGGATTACTTCGACAACGAATATTTTACTGTGCAAAATAAGAAGAACGAAAGTAAATTGCAAATTACATTGTTGTTTATTGGAATAATTATTAGCGCCATTTACTTTTGTACTTCTTATGTTGCACAATAAAATATTCGTTGTCGAAGTAATCCAAAACAGGCGTATGTTCGTGGAATGGCCCATATTAAAAAAATCACCAAAATCGGACAACAGGTTTAGAAGATTCGACAGATCAAAAATGACCCATTTTTAAGGTGTCCCAGTTTTTTTTGGCCAGGAGTGTATAAAGCCCGATTATTTTGCACGGGGCTTTGAACAAATTAATTTTAATGATTTTTCACAAATACATGCTCCTGTAGCAAAGTTGTCTACATTAAGAATAATATTGTCTATCTGTAATCATTACAATTTCCTATTGTTACAATTAGATGTGAAAAATGCTTTCCTGAATAGTTCTCTGAAAGAAAAAACTTTTATAAAAATACTTGAGGGCCTAAGTTTCAAAAAAGTATTAAAATAAAGTGTGCTTATTGAATAGGACACCCTTATGGTCTCAAGCAATCCCCAAAAGCATGGAACGAAAAATTTAATGAATTTATGCTAATGTTAAATTTTAAACGTTCAAAAACAGACTATTGTCTATATAGTTTTATTAATAAAGATATAATATGTTATTTACTTCGTTATGTAGGTGATATTTCGGTGGCTTGTAATAATAATATATTTTTGAATCATTTGAAAACCAAATTGTGTGAATCTTTTAAAATGAAGAAAATAAGCAATCAATTTAACTTTTTGAGAATAAGAATTAACAGGGATTTTGGAAATAGGATCATAGCTGTTGACCAAGTACCTGCAATTGAAAATCTTGTTAAGCGATATAATGTTGAAGACAGTAAAAAGTTTAAAACTCCAATTGAAAAGAATTTGAACTTAGTGAGAAATTCTGATTGTAATCTTAATACTAATTTACCATACAAAGAACTGTTAGGTAGTCTTATGTACATTATGATGGGTACTAGACCTGATATTTGTTTCAGCATTAGTTATTTTGGGAGATTTCAAGATAGTGCTACTAATGAACATTTTAAGCATTTATTAAGAGTACTGAAATATTTGAAATCTACTATTAATTTTGAGCTGTATTTTTATCATTTAGAAGATATTTCTAGTTTTCAATTACTTAGTTGGTTACACCGATGCTGATTGGGCTAATGACATAACAGATAGAAAATCCATTAGTGGATATTGTTTTAAACTTTTTAATAATCTAGTTTCATGGTCTTCTAAAAAACAAAGTTTGGTAAGTCTATCGAGTACAGAATCAGAGTTTATAGCAGTCTGTGCAGTGTGCAGCATCATGTGAATTACTTTATATAAAAAACATACTTTTAGATTTGGAAATTAAATTTTCATTACCAATCACAATATTTGAAGATAATCAAAGTTCTATCAAACTGCTACAAAACTTTGAAAACAATAAAAGGTGTAAACACATTGAGGTGAAATTACATTTTGTTCTGGATCTGATAGCACAGGGTATTATGAAGGTTGAATATATTTGTTCAAATGAGCAACTTGGAGATGTATTTACAAAGTCTCTGTGCTATGAGAAATTTAATTATTTTGAAAGTAAGTTAGGCTTGAAAGTTTAATTTTTAGTTTTGTATACTGACAGGTTTGAGGGAGGGTGTTAAATAAATGCTCTAGAATAACTAACAAACCTGTCCTGGTTCCGTTTGGTGCTTTATGGTTGGCAGCACTGCATATATTATGTCAATTGTCAACGGTTTTTGTAAGAATGTGAAAAATGTCATTCATACCTTTTCGACTTCGATGTAGAATTATGTAGTCACGTTTATTAAGAGTTGTTTAAATACAAATACGTAAAATATTAACACATTCTTTTATTCTATATTTCATCTACATAACAGTTGCGAAACAGTTTTTTCATTGTATGCTTTCACCAATCAAACCAATCAAACTGTGTTTTTTTTTTCAAAGTTCGCGTCACCCTGTGGAATATTCTAGCATTTATAAAATACTGGAATTAAAATCCAACTATAGCCTCATGTTCTCTCAAAATTTTGTTTTTTGATTCATTCGCTTACATTAGACCATAAAAAAAGTTTGGTACTTTAACAACTACACTCCGTCTACCGAACAGACGGAGTAATCACGTGAATAAATCACCATATTTCTTCAAAATACCTTAACTCACGCCCTTGTACACAATACCTATAACAGAGATACAGAATACCTTGTTATCTGTATTGTGTACAAGGGCGTAAGTTAAGGTATTTTGAAGAAATATTATGATTTATTCACGTTATTACTCCATCTGTTCGGTAGACGAAGTATAGTCATGTTTTACGGGTCATATTATCCGTATGTGTAGATACGCCAATGGTGAATATTAGATTCGTACTTGTATGTCAAAAAATGTACAATAACTACGTCTTAAAATCCACCGAATTTCATTTGCATATCTCAACCGGTTTTAAAGCAATAAATAAATCGTCAGTTTGTAAGAAAAATTTCAACACTCTCTATCTCAGAAACCAAGCATTTGCGGATATAGGTTTATAAAGCAAACTGTCATTATTTTTTCATGTAGAATTACCTCTTGAAGTTTGCCATACTTATTTAAAAACACCCTGCATTGATGAAAAACATGGCTAATTGTTAAAGTACCTAACTTTTTTATGATCGATCATAAGCGAATGAATCGGAAAACAGAATGTCTAGAAAACATGAAGCTATAGTTTGGTTTTAATTTGAGTATTTTATAAATGTTAGAATATTCCACAGGGTGATGCGAAGTTTGAGAAAAAAACACAGTTTCATTGGTACACCCGGTATACAATGAAAATTTACCTGTTTGGCAACAATATTATTACAGCGGTATTGTTAAAGAATAAGGCTATACTGTATTAAAAAATCACTTAAATCGAACAACAAGTTTAGGAAATTCGAGACATCAAAAATTACCCAAATTTGAGTTAGACAATCAATTTATACAACAAGTAATGACTTTCAAACTTCATTAACCTTCGATTTCTTTCTGTGCATCTAAGGTTTCTGGAAACTCAGGTTGTACTGTACCAAATTCAATTCGCCTGGATATGTAACAATTATCCCAGATATCCCATCACATCTAGCATCTAATACCTGGGAATTAATCTATCAGCCGACAACAATATCGAAGAAGAGGTAAAAGGCCAAATAATTAAAGCCAGTACAACGGCCGGATGCCTAAACGACACAATTTGGAAAAACAAACACCTAAGATTGGAAACAAAGGCCCGAATATATAAGTCAGTTATTAGGCCAGTTATGACTTACACGGCCGAAACAAGACCAGATACAAGAAAAACACGAAGACATCTGGAGACCAACGAAATGAAAATCTTAAGAAGGATTGCTGGAAAAGGACTACAGGATAGGGTAAGAAGTGAGGAAATCAGACGCATATGTGGGGTAGACAAAATAAATACCTGGATAAAGAACAGAAAGAAGAGTGGAATGAGCACATAAGCAGGATGTCTGAATCAAGGATATTAAGAATAGCCAAGCACAAGTCACCGTTAGGCAGGAGAAGTATGTGACGCCCAAGGAAAAGATGGAATGACAACTTAGGGGCAAAATGAAAGGAACCGTTGAATAAGAACAGGTAGTACTGCCTATATAAAAGAAGAAGAAGAAGAAAATTTACCCATTTTTAGGTTTCCGGTTAATTTTGAACCCGTGTATAATATCCTCCTCGCTAACCTAAATTATTTTTTTTACAATTTTTATTATAAATCAACTAATTGGCGACTATAATTAGCCATAACATTACCCAAAATCTCCGAATAAATCTAAACTATCATCAAAAATTCATTAATCTAATCATTTTGCACATACAAACGTACTAAATGACACTAAATGAAAAATAGCGATTCTTATCATTCACTAAATGGTCTTTCCGCAATTTTTGGGAGATGTGATACAGGTTTGTTGTCGAAAAAGCGTAAACGAGATTCGATATTGATCTACCATGGTAGCTAAATTCCTATTTGTGTTTATCTTAATTGGCTTATGGAATTCTGAAATTGAAGTAAGTTATAGAAATATGTATCACGCGAAATTTATTGCGTAAAACAATAATTTTTATATAAACTCTAACATCGAAATACTTAAAACAACTTCTGCGTAATAGGTATAATTTAATAAAATCCTAAAAAATGCCAATGGATTGTATAAAATATGTTCAGAACGAAAGTTTTAGGACCTACAGTCCGTCATCAGTGAACTCATATACTTGCTAACTAGCCCTAGAACCAAACAATGGTTGTAATTATAATTCAATCTACATTCTAAGGTAGTGAAATTGAAAAGGCTTAACGCCTTTGTTAGTAAATAACCTCTGGGAACATGGTGAAACCCTGATTCCCTGAAACCATGTTCCCAGAGGTTATCGACTAACATCGGAGTTAAGCCTTCTCAATTTCACTACCTTAGAATGTAGATTGAATTAAAAATACATCCATTGTTTGGTTACGGGGCTAGTTAACAAGTATATGAGTTAACTGACGATGGACTGATAGGTCCGAAAACGTTCGTTCTGAACATATTTTATACATTACATTGGAGTTTTTTTAGGATTTTATTAATTTATACCTATTATGTAGAACTTGTTTTACTTCATGTTAGAGTTTATTTAACTATATGGTATACAGCCAACCCAGGGAACTATTATTTTTTAGAGTAATAAATAAAGACACAAGTGCATGAAGGGTCTATGTGACAAAATTTTCAAAACATGTTTTTTATGTTAAAGGTAAGTTTTCCGAACCTAAAAATCTTTCAAACAAGCCAAACACGTTTTAAAATTAATATTTTCTAAGTTACCAGAGTGTAAAGGATCTATGTACCTACATAGTAAATTTTAAAATGTAAGTGCATAAAGGATCTATGTATACTTTTTATAAAATATATATAATAAATGTTTTAAGTTTTTTTTAATAGTGTAAATAAATATATTAGTTTTAGGACTACCTATCCTAGAAATTTAGTCTATTTAGATCTTATAGTAAAAAAGTTCTAGTATAAAAACTTTAACTTCATTTTTCTCAATAACTTGCAAATGTCACATAGACCCTTCATACACTTGTGTCTTCAATTTTTATGTACACTTCTCCAAGAAATTAACGCACCACTTAAAAACTGGATAACTTTTGATATCTCGAATTTTCTAAACCTGTTTTTTAGTGATTTTTATAATAGGTATATGTTATGGCCTTATTCTTTAACAATATCGCTGTAATAATATTGCTGCTAGCACTGGCAAAGCGTCCATGTAACCACTGTTACCATTGGTAACAATTAAAAATCTTGCAAATAAATATTTTATGACTACTGTGAAATAATTCCATATTATTTTTTTTTTTCAATAGAAATATGAGAGTTAATAGTAAGTAATTCACTAAAAAGCCAACTAGACGCCCGAAAATATTGGCGAATTTATGAGACTCGCTTGCAGGTTAATGTTACCACATTTATATGTGGATACAAATGAAGGTCCATTGGCTATCGGTCGGACGGTCGGAAACGGCTCGTGTCTGAAAATTTTGAAAGGCGAAGGCGTAAACGCGCTGTGGATATTAGTACTCTTGTTACCACATTTAGGAATGGTTACAATGGTTACTTACCTATTACAGTGTGCGTCGTGTGCGTCCAATTAAGCATGGATGAGTGTCGTTGACGACTTTTTTTTTGAAATTTTTGACACTATGATTATCCAACTTAAAAATAGGTTTTCTAATTTAACCTTTAACTACACGCGCTGGCGTACTTTGCACGCCAGATATAAGAATTCTACTGCAAATATATTTAAAATTTTAATTTTTGACCTCGTTTACCTCTCTAACCTATCACTGGAATGTGTTTTACAATTTGGTTTTAGTTTCGTTATAATCGGCGTTCTGGGAAAATCGTAATTTACAGTTTATTATTTGTTGTTTCCGGTGATGGATAATATACGCCACGATTATATTATTATAAGTAGTAATATAAGTACGTATTTCAATTGTTTTTTAGTAATTATGGCACAAAATATATTTTTCTTTATAAACAATACTTTTTCTCCTGTAAAAAATCACATTGCAAAAATTTTTTATTAGTAATTTAATTTATCATGGAATCTAGTTATTCCATGATTCCAGTTATAAATCCCAATTGGCTTACTGAGAAGGAACTCCAAGTAATCACTGATGCCGAAAAAGGTTTACAACAAACAACTAAGTGAATTTTGTCAAAATAAAATAAACAAATCCGCTGTTATTAAGTGTATTTTCTTGTGGCGTATAAAGTACGCCACGCGTGTAGTTATGTTATAACTTAATGCGCGGGTAGTTAAAGGTTAAAGCAAAAAATTTCAGATAGGGCCTTTCATTAATTTGTACAGCCATATGGACAAAAATTTGACACAGTAAAGTTAAAAAACAGAATTGACAGTTCTTTATAATTATCCAGATTATATTTAAAAAAAAATGTACAAGAATTGTATTAATATTTAACGTCTTCAGAACTTGATAATGCATTTCAGGAACCCTTTAAATTGACAAACCTATTTTTAATAATTTTGGCTACAAGTGCATCCGTTGAAAGAAGTTTTTCAGCAATTAAACGAATTAAAACATGCCAAAGAAATACCCAATTGCAAGATCTAATGTCGTAATTTTCTTTAATTTTCATTGAGTAACGCTTTTTAAATGAATTAATGACAGAACCCTCTTTATACGATTCTGTTATTAACATTTTTCCAGATAAAATAAACAAAAACTTATATTTGCGAGGTTCTTTTAAACAAAAATTTTTACATCTGGGTTTGGTAACACTTTAGAAAAATTCACGCGTCGCCACTGGCTGCTAGATAGGTAAACTGTCATTGTATACCGGGAGTACCAATCAAATTGTGTTTTTTTTTCTAAAAGTTCTCGTAATACTTTGGAATATCGTAGCATTTATAAATTACTGAAATTAAAACCGAACTATAGCCTCATGTTTTTTAAAGGCTTTTCTTTAGTTCAATAGTTTAACATTATGTTTTTTGATCAATTAGTTTATGTTGGATAATAAAAAAGTTAGGTACTTTAACAACTGCCTTGTTTTCATCAATAGAGGTTGTTTTTAAACAAGTATGGTAAACTTTAAGGAGTAATTCTGCACGATAGAATAATGAAAGTTTACTTTATAAACGTATGTCCGCAAATGCTTCGTTCCTGAGATAGGGGGTGTTCAAATTTTTCTTAGAAATTGACGATTTATTTATTGCTTTAAAACCGGTTAAGATATGAAACTGAAATTTGGTGAGTTTCAAGAGGTAGTTATTGCGTATTGTTTAATATACTTAAAATTAGGAAGATGAAGTTTTTCAATCCTAAAAGCAACATTAATAATATTTAAAATATTAAAAATATTACTAAAAGATTTTTAAATTGAAAAACTTATTGGTACATTTTCCTGGTGACACCTCCAAGGCTTCTACAATTTGCAATCCAAATGGATGCTGCAGTGAAGACAAAGGGAAGGAATTCTACACTATTCAATTCACATCCCCCGTCTGCAGCTTGGTAAAGTTCCAACGGAAAATGCACCTAGTTACTCTACGGAGTAATACGAATATAAAATAAAAATGTATACCATTTTTATTCAGTTGCAATGTGAAGGCAAAACAATCTTACTTTTCAATTAGAATACGGAGTGCAATCCAGCTCTCTGAATCCCGATTTTCGATTCTTATTGGAATCTCATCGGAGAGAGCGCAGGCTTGTTCTCCATATCCTAACTGACCAGCACCGAGAGATTTTCCCACACACTGCAACTGAAACAAATAGGGTACGAAACAAAAAGTTTTTCAATCCTAAATGCAACATTAATAATATTTAAAATATTAAAAATATTAGTAAAAGATTTTTAAATTGAAAAACTTATTGGTACATTTTCCCGATGACACCTCCAAGGCTTTTACAATTTGCAAGCCAAATGGATGCTGCAGTGAAGACAAAGGAAAGGAATTCTACACTATGCAATTCATATCCCCCGTCTGCAGCTTGGTAAAGTTCCAACGGAAAATGCACCTAGTTACTCTACGGAGTAATAAGAATATAAAATAAACATGTATACCATTTTTATTCAGTTGCAATGCGAAGGTAAAACAATCTTATTTTTCAATTAGAATACAGAGTGCAATCCAGCTCTCTGAATCGCGATTTTCGATTTTCCGATTTAGAGAGCTGGATTGCACTCCGTATTCTAATTGAAAAGTAAGATTCTTTTGCCTTCTCATTGCAACTGAATAAAAATGTTATACATTTTTATTTTATATTCATATTACTCCGTAGAGTAACTAGGTGCATTTTCCTTTGGAACTTTACCAAGCTGCAGACGGGGGATGTGAATTGCATAGTGTAGAATTCCTTCCCTTTGTCTTCACTGCAGCATCCATTTGGCTTGCAAATTGTAGAAGCCTTGGAGGTGTCACCAGGAAAATGTACCAAGAAGTTTTTCAATTTAAAAATCTTTTAGTAATATTTTTCATATTTTAAATATTATTAATGTTGCTTTTAGGATTGAAAGACTTCATCTTTCAATTGCCAGATGACGCTAGTTACCTACCCTATTTGTTTCAGTTGCAGTGTGTGGGAAAAGCTCTCGGTGCTGGTCAGTTAGGATATGGAGAACAAGCCTGCGCTATCTCCGATGAGATTCCAATAAGAATCGAAAATCGCGATTCAGAGAGCTGGAATGCACTCTGTATTCTAATTGAAAAGTAAGATTGTTTTGCCTTCGCATTGCAACTGAATAAAAATGGTATCCATTTTTATTTTAAAATTAGGAAGTTAACGGTATACCTAAATACATTTGCGCGCATACGGCTAGTATGACTCTTATGTGTGCCAATGGTGAAAATAAAATCTTAATCGTATGTCAAAAAATGCACAATAATAATATTATTACAGCGATGTTAAAGAATACGGCTATAATATTAAAAAAAATCACTTAAATCGGACAACAGGTTTAGGAAATTCGAGACATCACAAATGACCCATTTTTAAGGTGGTGCGTTAATTTCTTAGAGAAGTATATTTTAACCCTCCGTTCATCAGGTGTGGTCTGTGAGTCCACGGCAAAATAAATTTTTTGGATAATCCTCTTATTTTATTTTTTTAAATTTCTACATTTACAGTACCTTCTTAACAACTGAATACCATTCGTATTTTTATAAAAACTTTTTTCAAATTTTTAAATAGCTGCTGCATGGCCGTTTGTCCAGACAGACCCCATCCTATCAAACGTGTAACAATATTTGCACTATTTCTTAGTTTGTATTTGTCTCTTAAAATCTCATTTCACTCGGAAACCATATGCATGTTTGTGTCTAGGTTATTCCGAGAAATTACGTCATTTATGATTCAAACTCGTTCGAAGTGCGTATGATCAAAATCTCACAAACAAAATAGTACAGTGCTACATAAAAACAGTAATAATAATATCGTATGGCATTTTTACCGGAGAGATCCTTTCGGACAGGTTCCGGCGCCACTGGCATCTTTAAGCCTGTTTGAAATAGCTGGTGTCGATGCTAACACTAGCCCAGGAGGACCGACGGCTTAACGTACTCTCCGAAGCACGATGAACGGACCGGATCATTTTTAGAAATGAAAATGTCGTTATTGGTGCCGGGAATCGAACCCATGTGCTCTATCGTACGAAGACAGGAGCCAGCCGCTGATCTACAGCCGTCCACAGTAAAGTGCATAAAAACTGTTTAAAATGTACATACATATCTTTCTAAAATATCAGTATAAGCATTTCATATCGACATTCTGCTGGACAAACATTACATATAAAGGTAAGAAGTAGCTTCATTATTTACTAATCTGATTTATTTGGCAAAATATTACATTTTATCATTGCAAAATGGATCCTTATAAAAAGGAAATAGAAAGGTTAATGAAGCTGTATGAGGAGATTGACACAGTCAATGAAATATACGACTTTGACGAAGATTCGATCGTGGATCCAGGATTTTTTTAATTAGTGATTATGATACAGACACCGAGTAGGAAAATGAAGATTAGTAAATTGTAAGTGAGAATGAAGTCGAGAATGATGAAAACGAGGATCCAGTGGGCCACGACAGATGTTTATATTTTTCTACTAAAAACGGAACTAAATGGAAAAAAATTACCCCACCTAGAAAAAAATATTAGAACACGCCATGAAAACATAGCGACCCATCTGACAGGGGTTGTTATTGAAACGCGTCACGCATTATCTCCCGTCGAACGCTGAACGCACATGTTAGTGCAGCCGATATGTGAAACAATTGTGCATTTAATGATAGAAATATACATATAATTTGGACCAGATATACTACACATATAAAGGTTCAAATTTAGATATGAGGCAATCTCAGATTTTGTCTTTTACAAAAATGGCGGTCATTCAAAATGGCGACTATACATATACATATATGTGACTAGTAGCACGATAACTTTTGAACGAGACGTCAGATTTTAACCAAATTTGGTATATAGGTTCTTTTTTTATGTATAAGATCGAGGTCTTGAACCAGAAGAATCGGATTACCAAAAGTTGTGTTTTTCCTCGTTTTTATGTAAAAATATGTTGTTTTTTTAAATTCTTTCACCCTGTATGTATTAATTTTTCAAAAAGTTAATACTGCCATTGAAAAGGGCGTAAAAATATTTTTTAGGAGATATTTTGAACTTTTTAGTTATGTTAATTACTTTTAATAAATGCATAACGTATCCTCACATGTACCTATATGCGGCAGATTCGTGCAAATATTATAAGAATTATTGTGCATTTAATGGTAGAAGCATATAATGTGGACCACATATACTACACGTATGAAGGTTAAATTTAGATAAGAGGTCATCTGAGTTTTTGTTCCTTTTACAAAAATGGCGGGCATTCAAAATGGCGACTATACATATGTGACTAATAGTACGATAACTTTTGAACGAGAAGTCAGATTTCAACCAAATTTGGTATTCAGGTTCTTCTTTTGATGAATAAGATCGAGGTCTTGAACCGAAGGAATTGGTTTACCAGAAGCTATGTTTTTACTGTTTTTTTATGTAATATTATGTTATTTCTTTTTAAATTCTTTCACCCTGTATATATAAATTTTTCAAAAAGGTAGTACCGCCATTGAAAAGATTCTAAACATAATTTTTAGGAAATATTTTGAACTTTTTAATTATGTTAATTACCATTTAATAAATGCATAACGTATATTTACATGTACCTATGACCTATGGGCGGCAGATTCATTTTGAATGCCCGCCATTTTTGTAAAAGACAAAATCTGAAATGGCCTCATATCTAAATTTGAATCTTTGTATGTATAGTATGTGTGGTCCAAATTATATGCTTCTACCATTAAATGCACAATAATTCTTGTATTATTATTTGCACGAATCTGCCGCACATAGGTACCTGCATGTGAAGATACGTTATGCATTTATTAAATGGTAATTAATATAACGAAAGAGTTCAAAATTTTTCCTAAAAAATATTTTTACGCTCTTTTCAACGCCGGTATTACCTTTTTGAAAAATTAATATATACAGGGTGAAAAAATAAAAAAAATAAACAACATATTTTTACAAAAAAATCAGGAAAAACACAATTTGTGGTAAACCGATTCTTCCGGTTCAAGATCTTGATCTTATATATCAAAAAAAAACTTCCATACCAAATTTGGTTGAAATCGGACTTCTCGTTCAAAAGTTATCGTGATATAAGTCACATATGTATAGTCGCCATTTTGAATGCCGGCCTTTTTTGTAAAAGCAAAATCTGAGATGGCCTTATATCTAAATTTGAACCTTTGTATATGTAGTATATGTGGTCCAAATTATATGCTTTTACCATTAAATGCACAGTTCTTATCATATTTGCACGAATCTGCCGCACTAAGTGACTCATAAACCCAGAAACCCATACACGGTCTAGGTATGTGCGAAGGTCCGATTGCGTGTTTTTCTTCATAAAATTTATGACAGCACGCTGCTAGACGGTTAAGACCAGTAAATTTAACCTAATGAAATTGTATATCTTACAGTTCAAGTTGATTCTTAGTTAGAGTTGACTATTCGTAGTTCGAGTCAACTCAAACTAAAACGAGCAATAAAAGTTGATTTAAAAAATTAAATTCAACTTTTACTAGTTGAAGTAGACTATTTCTAAACTCTTGTTAGTGAAAGTAAATTGCGGGAAAAGAGAATCAACTCTTACTATTTTGAGTTGACTATTCCTGTATCGATTCAGTAAATGTAGAACTTCACGTGCTTTTTTGATGAGTGCGCATCTCTTTGTTTTGACCGTTCCAACTACTTATCACGATTTAAACATACCCAGTATTTTATTTTTAGAATCGGTTGTTTGTGTTTATATTGTGAAAGAATCAACTCGTACCAAATGGCATTGGGAAGAGTATACTTTTTCTAGTTGCAGTCTACTTTTACTAGGAAATGTTGAATAAAAATCTTCATTAAAATCAACTTTTACTAAATCCAGCAGTTTGAGTTGACTCAAACTAGATATAGTCAACTCCAACTGGATAATCAACTTAAACTGTAACATATACACTAGGTCAGATATGTATCAAGACATCCTAGATATGCGTGTGGATGCAAATCTCAATATCTGCAGTAGGCTGCTAATCTTAATTTCTAAATAGATGAATATCATATTGTTTACCTTCATTTTTTACGTTTACCTAATTATTGTTATAGGGTATGGGAAAATACAAATACATTATGCAGAACATGGGAAGTTGTAATGGTCCAGAATACGCTGACGTTGAATCACCGCTAAGGAATCTGGTATTTAAGAAAGTTAACAGGACAGCAAAGACACTGAGTTTTGATGTAATTTGGAAGAGGCCCTTAGACGATAAACTAGGGGTAAGATTGACTGCAACGTTAGATTTATGTGAAGCTATTCTTCCGTACACATCTTTCTCTATCCCATGATTCTCTTGGTATTTGTTTTCTCCTACATCTTCTTAAATTTAAATATTTAAGAGATTACTTCGCTTTTGGGGGACTTTCCCAATAATTAACTGCCTTAATGCCTTCTCTATGTCTTCTTAATTTATTGCTTCTTAATTTCCAATGTTTTCTTTAAGAGATTACTTCGCTTTCTGGGGTATTTCCCAATATTTAGCTCTCTTAATGCCTTCTCTATCTCTTCTTACTTTATTGCTTCTGTAATTCCAATATTTTCCAGTATTTATCATGTTTTCTTTTTCTTTTACTATTTTTCGCTCTCCATTTAGTAGCTGGTTAAAATGTTTGTTGCTTAAAATTGCTTACACTCCGTGACTCAGTGGTAAAGGAGTCTACCTTTGGACCCAAAGGCCATGAGTTGGAATCTCGGCTGAATGAGCAATTTTTCTTTATTAAAAAAGTTAATAAATGAAAATAATTTCTATCTTTGTGAGATTGGTACTCACCTTGAGGAACTGCAGACGTTCATATTCAATAGTCGTCTTTTTGTAAAGACAATGAAATCGCCTTTACTAAGTAGCAACACATTTACTCAACACACCTACTACACATTACTCCCCTAAGCTAGTGATAAATTAACTATACATAGTATTATACAGGGTGATTTATTAAGAACGTCTAATTTCTGAGTTGTAGATTCCAGACCTCAAAATATTAAAATTTAACTCAAATCACTTAAATAAAATATGCCTAGTTATTGAGTTACAGGATGTTTTATTTAAAAATTTAATAACTATTTTTACCCAGTACATTAATCTATTTGACATATCTTTGTCATACTTTGCAGAAAGTGCATATGCCGTACGCATCTAAACATTCCGTATATGTATTTGGAACCTAGGAGTTTTGTATTGGTTCGTTGCTGCACGCGGTCATATTTTAACCAATAGGCGGCGAGGTCCCAAACGCTTATACGGAATGTTATTCGGTTCCAAATTCATATACCGAATGTTAAATATTCGTACACCGAAAAAGATAAGTTTTTATTAGAGTCTGTTAAAAGGATATTAATTTTAAAATACTTGCTACAGTATTATTAAATAAAAATAAAACAATTATAGTATTAGGAATGTTATTTGGTGCGAAATTCATATACGGTATGTTAAATATTCGTAGAACAAAAAGACGATTTTTATTAAAGCCAGTTAAAGTGTGACTGATCATTCACAAAAAAATATATTCAAATTTATTAATTCTGTAACGCAAACAAATTAAGTAGTTTGTCAGTCTGACAGTTTGTTTACATATTGAGAAGTGTCAAAGAGTATGTATTTGATTCGCCATTGGTTACTGCGCGTGTGCCACCTTTATCGCGAATGTCAAATCGCGATTCTATTGGTTAAAAATCTGTATCCTAATGAAAATATGTATCATCATGAAGTTCATTATGATACAGGTAGTGACATCATAATTGATATATTATAGTATGAGAATATAAAAATGATTGTTAATGTATTAGGTATTAAAGATCCACAAGGAAAAAGGATTTCCTGTAGTTGGCTGTATACCATATAATACAAAAAAACAAATAAAGTCCTGTATAAAAAGTCTATATTTAAAATCCCTAAAAAGGGCTACATCACAGAACTAGTTTTAGATTGATTGACCAATCATCATCAGTGCTTTCCAAAAATGAATATAACCTGATAAAATAATGCAAAGGTTTTAAAATTTTGACTACGTTTAAAAAAAGTCGTAGGTTATACCTACTCACGTGTTCTTACCATGCTAACCAACAAATATATAGTATTACAAATTTTATTTACATATATTACATAATTACAAATATTTTGGTGGTTAGCATGTAAGATCACGTGAGTATAACGTACAACTTTTTTTAACCGTAGTCAAAATTTTAAAACCTTTGCACCATTTTATAAGGTTATATTCATTTTAGGAAAGCACTGATGATGATTGGTCAACCAATCGAAAACTAGTTCTGTGATGTAGCCCTTCTTAGGGATTTTAAATATAGACCTTTCATAAAGGACTTTATTCGTTTTTTTTTTGTATTATATGGTATACAGCCAACTACAGGGAAACCTTTTTCCTTATGGATCTTTAATAATACATTAACAATAATTTTTCTATTCTCATACTATAATATATCAATTATGATGTCGCTACGTGTATCATAATGAACTTCATTATGATACAGATGTTCAATATGATACAGATTTTTAACCAATAGAATCGCGATATGACATTCGCGATAAAGGTGGCACAAGCGCAGTAACCAATGGCGAGTCAAATATATACGCTTTGACAGTTCTCAATATGTAAACAAACTGTCAGACTGACAAACTACTTAATTTGTTTGCGTTACAAAATTAATAAAGTTGAATATATTTTTTTTGTGAACGTTCATAGAAAAAATCGTGTATACATTCTTTCATTTAATTATCATTATGAAGCTCGTACTCTATACTAAACTCGCCGCTAGGCGGCTCGTTTCTTATCCCTTATACTCGCTTCATAATGACCATCATTAAATGCTCGTTGCATAATATACTATTAAAAACCAGTCACACTTTAACTGGCTTTAATAAAAATCGTCCTTTTGTTCTACGAATATTTAACATACCGTATATGAATTTCGCACCAAATAACATTCCAAATACTATAATTGTTTTATTTTTATTTAATAATACAGTAACAAGTATTTTAAAATTAATCTCCTTTTAACAGACTCTAATAAAAACTTATCTTTTTCGTTGTACGAATATTTAACATTTCGTATATTAATTTGGAACCGAATAACATTCCGTATATGCGTTTGGGACCTCGCCGCCTATTGGTTAAAATATGACCGCGTGCTGCAACGAACCAATAGGAAACTCCTAGGTTCCAAATACATATATGGAATGTTTAGATGCTTACCGTACACTCTACTAAATTATGATAAACAAACGTTTCTGGTTTTACCTCTTCTTCGATATGAATGTTCAATTCTATATTTAGTAATATACACATTAACCAAATAATGACCAAAATAATAATTTTTGAATTAAATTAATTGACGCAAAAATAAGGATGTATACGTAATTTACTTAACTCAAAATCACCGGAGGGACCGCAGACGTTCGGAAACAATTAGCGTCTCTTTGCAAAGACAATGACGTCGACTTTGCAAAGTAACAAGACACTTACTCAACACACACACTACACATTACTCCCCTGACTTAGTGATAAGTTATACAATTACGTGGCTAAAAGTTCTAGTTCTAAACCAAAGCCAGAATCAGAGAAAAAAAAAAACTTAACTCAAAATACATTCTATTGCTGTCAGAAAATTGAAAAAATGTTTATGTATTTGGAAAATAAACATTGCTTTTCGTTTAAATTAAATGTTCAAACTGTCAAGCGGCAGATGGGAGGCTGGTTGAGATTTAATTTAAGCGAAAATAAATGTTTATTTGTAAAATAAACATTTTTTTCTATATTCTGACAGCAGTACAACGTATTATGAGTTAAATAAATTACATACATAAATTCTTGTTGCATTAATTATTTTAATCCAAAAATTATTTTTTTGGTCACCCTGTATAAATCATGATGTTACTGTTTATATTACTGAATAGAGAATTGAACAACCTTACAAATGAGCTACCACACGTCCCCTTTTCACATTTAAAAAAATCATCAATGATGTCATGACGCTCAGATGGATGACGTCACTAGAATGAAATATGTGACCAAAAATTGTAATTTAAAAATAAAAATCGACCTGTTTCGGGATTTTTCTCCAAAATCGTTCATCTAATAATTTTCCCTCTCTGGTATGTAATTACAGTGGAACCCCGATAAGTCGGCCCCCGATAACCCGGAAGTCCGGCTAACCCGGACCGATTTTCATCAGACAAAAATTTAACAAATAAACAATTTAACAATTTTATCAAATAAAAATGTATGTAGGCCAAATAATATTTCAGAGATAATGTGTATTTGTGTAATTTGAACACATAAGTACAATAGTAAAAATGATTCATGCACACGGCGGCAGCCAGAGCGACCGTCTCAGCTTATCGGAAAGAACAGACACCTGTCTGTATTCCTTTTTCTTTATTTATGTCAAACTGTCTTAGCATTGTTTAAAAAAGACGTGACTATTTAACCCTTAAGTACTAACACCCCGTCTCTCAGACGGCATCGCTTTTCGAAAGTGGGATATTCCCCTTCCTAGAAAATTTTGAAGGTCGCCCATTTATGACTTTTCAAGTTGGGTTGTTTTTTAGTAGTATTGAATTCGGCAATTTGCTGCAGGTTGTTATTCGAAAGATATTTAGGCTCAAATAGACGGGGTGTCAGTGTTTGTGCCCAGTTCGTCATTACACATAATGTGCCCCAGTTCGTAAAAAAACGTCAATTAAGGGAATAAACACTCTGAGGAAACTCTTTTGAAATGGTTTGATGAGGCAGAAGACGACATAAGTGAAGTGAAATAATTTTGTGATGAAAATGTTGCCACTGACTACCATTGCTACACTGTACTAACTATAGTACCTGTCAGTTTTTTTTGTTTTAATATTTTTTAAAAACCTTTTTATTTTCATTTTTCTTACTCTTTATTTAACTTGATTATAAATTTTTATTAAGATTCTTTAATTTGTTTAATTTTCATCACACTTTTTTTCAGGAGTAAGAATTCTTGTTATAATGTTCTTTATTTTAATAAATACGGAAAAACTAGATTAATTACTGTGTTTTTTAGATAATCAATACTTTCAGTAAGTCATCGAGATATTTTTTTGCATCAAAATATTTAACAAAAACAAAAATTACCACTAAAATGTTAAACCCGTCTGTCAGGCGGTTAGTTAGTGTTTACGCCATTGATTTAAGATGTTAGTATTTAAGGGTTAAAAATTCTTGTATTGTGTGTAGTACAGCCTATTAATCACTTCCGTTCTGTAATGTAATCGTGCTTCAGATTGTGTTTGCTTTGTCTACGTAATGGTAACAAAACGTAAAAATGTTGCAGTGACAATGGAAAAGAAACTAGAAACAGGTAGGATTGATAAAGACGAATCTTTAAAATAAATTTATTGCAGCATCATAATATGATATTATGCTACCATAGGTCTGGATCCCGCGTATGAAAAAAAAGTTGATTAATAGCAAGCTAAAAATTTATTAATAGCTTAAGGGTGTCTAGTCGGATAAACTTTGATATATGAGAACACTGGAACAGGGGCAGTTTTAATTGTGGAACAGGTCAAAAATTTGGAACGGTCAGAACACGAAAATGGCACATTTGTTTTGTCCGACAGAACAGACATAAACTCTCCGAACAGAGATTAAACTCTCATGCAAAAATCAGACTGCTATTTATCACCTGTCATAATTCCTGTCATTTGACATATTCTACATGTTCCACTCATTAAAACGCCAATTTGGTGATAAATAGCAGTCTGATTTTTGCATGAGAGTTTAATCTCTGTTCGGAGAGTTTAAGTCTGTTCTGTCGGAAAAAATACATGTGCCGTTTTCGTGGTCTGACCGTTCCAAATTTTTAACCTGTTCCATAGTTAAAACTTCCCCTGTTCCAGTGTTCCCATATATTAATGTTTGTCCGACTAGACACCCTTAAGCTAATAACAAATTTTCAGCTTGCTATTTATCAATTTTTTTTTGTACGCAGGATCCAGACCTACCATATTATGGTGTCGGTACATCTCTACAGTATGACTGAGTTTTTTACCAAGAAATGAACAAAACTCTACACTCTATACAACTATACGTAATTTAGATGTGTACTGTGCATATGTGTTTCATGTTTTTGTAATTGTAATGGAGGTTATTTATTAATTTTTACTATATTCTCCGGCTAACCCGGATTTTCGATAACCCGGATCGGCCGCGGTCCCGATTAATCCGAGTTATCGAGGTTCCACTGTATGTGGAAAAAGGTTTCAAAATCAAGACCAGATATTCTTTCGTTGTTCATTATGTGTTTTAGTTTTATCTCTATTGTTTGTTAGGGTGATTATCACATTGTGTTTCTTTCATTTTCCACCCCTATCTCTTTTTGAGGTCAAGGTCAGGTTGTTTCGTTCCTTAGATTATGCATGTTCTTCTTAGGGTCTCTTCTTTACGTTTTGTGCTTTTTATTTGTTTTCTTTTAATAATGAATTTTTTTAAGCGAGTATTTGTCATCCTTATGTCATAGCTCTTTTTAAATTTACATCTCTTATCCATTTCTTTTCCGTTTTTTATGCTATGGTAGGTGGAGAAAAGGCAGTCGGTTGAGATTCTGTTCTCGTGAATCTTCAACTACCTTATATCTTCTCTGGGGTTGTTGGTGTATTTTTTGGAGTTGTTGAATGGACTGTATTATTTGGAGTTTACTAACAAGTATACTAGGTTGGCTATATCGAATATGTTGTTACACTAATTTTAAGTTAAAATCGCAATCGAAATTCTGGTTATTCTAAGTTTACATTTGAGAATCAGAGACGGAGGAGATTTTACGGCGAGACTTTTTCTTCTGACAGATTTTTGTTAATTGACAGATATTGTTAATAAATAAATTGATTATCAACGCAGAACTCAGTCTGTGACGTCAATAAATGCTGATGTTACATGACAATATAAAAAACGCGAAGAAAGATTTTATTTCACAAATAATTTTAACATAAAATCCTTTATAAAAGGTATATTTGTTAATGGTATTTGTTTGCTTTTGTAATGGTATACAACCAACTACAGGAAATTTTTCTTCGTGGAAATAATTTTAAATTTGCAGGGTTGGAAACAAAATCAGTTTACAACCAGTAGGTATAGTCATAGACCAGAGAAATTAGCAATTAAATGGCCTCTTTCGTGACATCCGTTGATACAGCTATCTAAGAACTGCTTTGGGTAAATTTAGTTACAACAATATCCAATATAAAAATTATGCAAAAGATTTACCGTACTTTTTAACTTATAAACAATATATAAACAATTAAAAATCGATGTTTGATTTTAAATACAAAAGGTGGAAATCGGTAAATTATAGGAAAAAGTGACATAATTTTTCTGAAAAACCATAGAAAATTCTTTAAAATGAGAGTCTCTAAAGTTATTTTTGTTAATTTGTTGCTTAGTTATTGGGAAAATAGCTCCAAAAGTCGATTTTTTGAAAATGATTAATAACTTTTTTGAAAATAAACTTACAAGCATTTTGCTATTAAAATTTCAAGAAGGTTCACTTAATAGTTATTGCAAAGTTGCATTTGTTTATCCTAAATAGCTTTTATCTACAACGTCATTATGCGTAAACTATTAGGTTTACATAAACTCTGAAGGCACCAAATTTATTAAAAATTTTTATTAAACTAAATTATGAAATTGTCAATATATCAACTAAATGTTGTTCTGAAGCTATTTCCTTGTGGCATTTTTATAATAAACTATTTTTAATAGGAAATAAGCCACAATTTTACAAAAAAAATGATTTTATTTATTAACGTTTCGAAGCCCAAATCGGGTTTCGTTGTCAAAATACAAAATATTGTATTTTGTATTTTGACAACGAAACCCGATCTGGGCTTCGAAACGTTAATAAAATCATTTTTTGGTAAAATTGTGGCTTATTTCCCATTAAAAATAGTTTATTATCAACTAAATATTGTAAAATATTTTTGAAAAAGTGTTATGATTTTATAGGCTATTGATTATATTTAAAATAAGAGAGCTAAAAGGAACTACAACGTTAACGGGGTTTTATTATTTCATTTGGTCAATGGACATCTATGTATGAAAAAACCGTGGAGTGCTACCATTTGAAGGGATGCGTTTTTGAGAAATGGGTGAATTAGTCCCTGGGCACAGGTTACATTAGGGTGAGTTCTATGCACTTTTGGTACAAACGTATCTACATAAAAATTGTTCCTGGTTAAATTTCCTATCTAAATATCACTTTTTAAAGTCAATGATGCTTTTTTTTACAAAAATATATTCAAACGTAAAAGCACAAAGAAACCCAAAAGAAAGAAATTTTGTTTCTTATCCCATAACTTTTGTCCACGAGGATATAGGTATAGACATTGCTTTACAGAAAAAAAACCTACATATTTCTTCTTTAAAATGTTGTTTAGTAGAGGTAACTAGGATTTACAGTTTTCGAAATATGATTTTTCAAATTTCGCCACTCACAGCAATTTTGGGCAATTTTCCTTGTTATTTCGCAAATATTGTTCTGTAACTTTTTTCTACGTAACTTTAGGTATATGCAATGGTACACGTAATAGGAATAGTAATCAATTACCTTTAAAATGGTCTACTGTATAACCTTGTACGAATTTTTTTAAAGAGATTATAGTTTTTCAAGGTTTTATACTTTTAACGATTTTTTATAATATATAAAAATAAAATAATATTATTATATAATATATTATATAATATTATATTATATATAGTATATATATTATATTATATATCATATAATACCTAATATAAAAAAATATTATTTTTTACATCTTTTACGACTATTTTTGAAATTTCTTATTATAACTTTTTTCTTCTTGTACATGAATATACTATATATTTCTCAATAAAGAGGGCTTACTCTCTGTTCTTTAAAATGGTGTATCATCTATATTTAAATATGTAATGGAAACCGAGTGATTCTTTGATATTTTTTTATCTGTATTATTTAAAATTATTTCTTTTACAAAAATTACATAAACATTAGTCTTAGAAAACATCACTTTAGTTAAAATTATTTAAACATTTACATTTAAAAAAATTTCAAAATCAAAGTAGTTCATCTTTTCGTTAGTATTAGCTTCAATATCTTCCTCTGACACCTCAGTTATCTTAGAGTTCCCACAATTAGTACCCATGCACATGCACCCTTTTGCAGAATATTGAACAACCAATTCCTATCTTCCTACAACCGCAGTTTTTTGTACATCCTTTGGTACATTTACATGCTATTTTTTCAAGCAAAGCTTGTGGTGCAGGAGCTTTGACAGTAAATATTGGAATTAATCCATATTTTGAAGTTTGCCCGGCCGAGTCAAGTGGATCCAAAGTATTACCTATAAAAAATAAGATTCAATCATAACACACAATCACATAAAAAAGGTTTAATGAGGAATTTAAAAAATAATCCTAAAATCAAAAATCGTTGCAAGTACTTATTACATTTTGAAAAAGCATATCTTATTCAAAAATAATCCTAGAATTTTTTATAATACACCATATTAAAGTAAACAGAATAAGCTCTATTTTTTATTATATAATATATACCTAAATGTAGAAAAAAAAGTTATAATGGGAAATTTAAAAAATAATCGTCAAAATTATAAAAACTCGTTAAAAGTATAAAGTCTTGAAAAAGATAACCTCTTTAAAAGAAGTCGTACAACGTTATACAGTAGAACATTTTAAAGGTAATTGATTTCTATTCCTCTTACATGTACCATTACATATGCCTTAAGTTACGTAGAAAAAGTTACAGACCAATATTTGCAAAATAACGAGGAAAATTGCCTAAAATTGCTGTGAGTGGCGAATTTTTAAAAATCATATTTCGAAAACTGTGACTCCTAATGACCTCTACCAAACATCATTTTAAAGACAAAATATGTAAGTTTTTTTTTGTGAAGCAATGTCTATACCTATATCCCCGTGGACAAAAAACAAAACTTCTTTCTTTTGGGTTTCTTTGTGCTTTTTCTTTTGAATATATTTTTGTAAAAAAAAAGTATCTTTGACTTTAAAAAGTTATATTTAGATAGGAAATTTAACCAGGAACATTTTTTATGTAGACGTGTTTGTACGAAAAGTGCATAGAACTCACCCTAATGTAACCTGTGCCCAGGGACTAATTCACCCATTTCTCAAAAACGCACCCCTTTAAATGGTAGCACTCCGCGGTTTTTTAATATATAGAGATTCATTGACCATATGAAAAAATAAAACCCCGTTAACGTTGTAGTTCCTTTCTATAGTACATAATCAATAGCCTATTAAGCTTATAAACAATTAGAATAACTCAGACGCATTAGCATGTAGAAAATTAATATTTATTATTTGACATGTTGGAATTTTTATACTAATTTAAACAAAAAAAAAATAATGCCGTAAGGCCCTTAAGACCCAAGTTAACCATTTTTTTAAATTCACCGTGGGTTCGTTTATAAACATTAGGAAACTTAAAAAAAGAAACATTTAAAATAATGAAAGTTCAAGTATGTATAAACAAAAAAAATATCAAAACGATTCTTCTAAAAATGAGCCGTCCACGATGCGCCAAAAATGCAAGGTTTAAAAGCATAGTGATTGTTTGATGTTACTGTCGAAAAATGAATTCACAACTACACATTTACAAAAGTCGCAATAACTCCGGTTCTAATCAACGAAAATTGATGTTATTTTTTTAATTTGGGTGCCTCGGTGCATAGATTATTATTAAAATACAATCAGATAATTTGTGATTTGTTTATTTAAGCCAGTACCTATTTTGTTTAAACAATTTAAAATAAATATTTTTTTTGCCAAATTTGACATTTTTTACTATTATTATTAGTATAAAAGTTAATGAAATGATAGGTAACTTTAATATTTATGTATTACAGTTATAAATAATACTATTTAACAATAAATTTTACAAAAAAATATTAATTATTATTTGAAATCAAATCTATGCGTTGTTAATTTTTCTTGAGTTATGCTTAGGTATATTTTTTGTGACAATTACTTTTCTTGACTAAACCCTACAAGGCTACAAATGTTATAAACTTCGTATAATTATAAAATATGTTAAAATAAAATTAAGTCTGTAAATTTTAATTGGTTCATTATAATATATAGGTATAAATTGATAAAATTTGATATTTAATAGTTGCGTCTTAGGTTTGAGACCATGCAGAAATTTTTATGAGTAATACGTTTGTTTTATGATTACTGAATGAAAAAATAATGAAAATGGTGGGTGTTGGTTTCAGATTTTTAATTCCAGACAACTTTTCGTATAGCCCAATAAATGACCGTTTTGGAGTGTAATTTCCAGGGGCAACTCCGAATTGCATGAAAATTTGGATTTAGGTTCTACTTACCCTCCACTTCAAAGTTGAATTTGTGCCGTTGGTTGCTTTTACTTGGGGGTGACATTTACCCCTTCTCGGGGGGTGAAAAATGCGTGTTTAAAATAAGGCCGGAAATGGATAAATTTACTTATTTTACGCACCTTTTGTTCTATAAAGTTTTTTACGTAAGTCAATACTTTTCGAGTTATTCGCGATTTAAAATGTTGATTTTTCTACAAAAATACTACGTTTTCAGACAATTTATCCCAAATAACTCAAAAAGTAAATATTTTATAAAAAAAATATTTTTAGTAAAAGTGTAGCCTATAAAAAACGAAAAAAAATGGTGTATCAGTAAAGTCTACAAATTGAGTAAAAGCAAAGTTGTAGCTCATGAAAAATACGTTCTTATTCGTCTAATTCCAAATCGAATAATTCAACGCGAAATCACCGAAGAAAGAAGCGTTTTTCGGGAAAACCTTATTAACATTTTTAAAGTATCGAAAAAAGCTTATTATTTGTTTTTTACAAAAGTTTACAGCATCAAAAATAAACGAGTTACACTGAAAAAAAAGTTGGCCCCTTTTTTTGGTAAAAAAAAATCGTGAAAACCTCCCTCTATTTAGCACCCTAAATAAAATTAATCGTTTGGCTTTACCATCTATTTTAACTGTATGTGTATTGTTTATATGATCTGTAAGTTTGATTGGTTTGAAGTGCTTATTTTTGAAAACATTTGGTTTTATAGCAAAAAAAAAATTCTAAAAATTTTTGAAAAATTTCATCTTTTCAAAATAACTTAAAAAGTATTAGTGATAAGAAAAATCTTAAAGAGTAAAAAAATGTAGGTTTTGCTATTATAAATATGTTAGTTTCATTTTATTTCTCCGTAAGACAAAAATTGGTTAAGATATGGCTGTTCAAAATTTGCATACAGTCGTGATTAGTGACCCATTCAAGCTTTCTCAATGATAACCCTTTCAAAAATAAACACTTTAAACCGGTGAGACTGACAGATCATATAAAAAATAGATAGCTAAGTAAATTATTTGTAAAGCGGTAGCGATCAATTTCATTTGGGGAGCTAAACACGGCAAAATTTTCATGATTTTTTACAAAAAAAAAGAGAGCCAACTTTATTTTGAGCGTAACTCGCTTATTTTTAATGCTAAAACTTTTGTTAACAATTAAAACAAATCTTTTTATAAACACTTTAAAAAAGTTTAAACGGGTTTTTCCCGAAAAGTGCTTAATTTTTCGGTGATTTTACCTTGAAATATTCGATTTGGAATTAGAAGAATAAGAATGTAATTTTCATGAGCTACAACTTTGTTTTTATTTGATTGATAGACTTTACTGATACACCATTTTTTGGGTTTTTTATAAGCTACATTTTTGCTAAGGATATTTTTGTCCATAAAATATTTACTTTTTGAGTTATTGAAGAAAAACCGTCTGAAAACGTAGTTTTTTTGTCGAAAAATCAACATTTTCACTGGCAAATAACTCTAAAAGTATTGACTTACGTAAAAAACTCTATAGAACAAAAGTTGCTTAAAATCAGTCAATTTATCAATTTCCGGTCTTATCTTGAACGTATGTTTTTTCACCCCCAGAAGGGGTGACTGTCACCCCCAAGTAAAAGCAAACAACGGCACAAATTCAACTTTGAAGTGGAGGGTAAGTAGAACCTAAATCCAAATTTTTATGCAATTCGGAGTTGCCCCTGAAAATTACACGGTATCGCCAAATTTCCCGTTCATTTACTGGGCTAGTAATAACAATTTTTGATATTGTGAAATACTGTAAAGCGGGATTTATAATTTTTGACAAAACTGCTACCTGTAAAATTTATAATAAAAAAAGTTTCTCATGTGGTTCCAGGTTACGTAGATACAATGTAAAACGTATATTATTTATTTTTAGCACACAAGCAAAACGCTCAGACAGGCCGATTTTTAAAATAATCATAGTATATTATAGCATCAATGTTTGGAACTTTACGCGATCCCTCTTCAAGTGACACACATAACTTTGATTTTTGTAAATGGGAAAGTGCATCATGTAGCATATCATTTAACAGCTTTTCAAATATTGATTACAAAAATGTAAAGCACTTAATTCATTTTTGAGAGCGTAGGTGCAAACTTTCGGTCGAATTCTATTTAAATTCATTAATTTTTTTCAAATCCTGAAAAAACTAACAAGTATTTTTGAAAAATTTAAACGCAGAATGAAAGGCTACATTATTACCGAGGACCGAAAGTCCTTTATAATAAACAAAAAGTTTCTTTTAAATCATATATTTAAAATTAAAAATCACATTAAATTTTCTCTTTTTTCACCCCTGTAACTGTTTAAAATAAATATAGCAGTTCTCAGGGAACTTTGACCCTCGATAATACTGTAATCTTTCATTCTGCGTTTAAATTTTTCAAAAAAAAACGTATTACTTTTCTCAGAATTCGAAAAAAAAAAATGAATACATTAAAGTATTATCAATCGCACAAAGCTCGAAACATTGATGCAATAGTATACTATGAATATTTTAAAAATCGACCTGTCCGAGCGCTTTGCTTATGTGCTAAAAATAAATACGTTAATAAGGGGGGGCAACAATTGGATGCCTCAGAAGTCAAACGGTGTAACTCAATTCTCCTCAAAAATGACTTATTGAAGTTTAACACACATTATTATATATAATAAAATTATTATTTCCTTGTTTGTATTTATGAATATGTTACCCATATTATGATAAATAAAGACGGTTTATTTGTTTTTAATAATTACTTATATTTCTGCAACTACATTCAGAAACATCTTAGTATCTCATTTTAAACTGATTTTAGGCCACCATTAAGGCAGAGAAGCTAACGAATGGTGGAGGGGGACATATGGCTATTCCCTTCATTCCCTTATTGGTAGATCCATGCACTACATTCTTAAAGAATTTTAGACACCATTGGATAGATTTTGCTACGAATATGGGAGTACTTGAGCCTGACAAGTGTCCAATACCTGCTGTGAGTATAATCTGTCATATTATATCGTATACTTCACGAATTTGCGACTATTTTGGATAAGGGGTGAAAGCTTTGACTTGAACAATTCGCTGTGCTGAGGAAGCTAATAGCTAATTGTTCCATTATTTGAAGCACTGTTGAAGACAAGCAAAAATACCGTTTTTATCGATAATGTATTTTATATTCATTTAGAGAAATATACAATTAGTACAAAAATAGATGAAAATTACAATTAATATTGTTATGGGAGGGGAGTCCAAGCGGGGATTTTTGCAGTTACTCGAGCTCGTCAGATTATCATATGGGGAGAAACGTGGAGAAACCCTGCAGATGTACCTCTACCATATATTGGCTCTTAACACAGGGGAGTTCGTTCAGGGGGGCCCGAAGAAAAAATCTATCCTTAAAAATACTCGAAATTGTGAGATTAAGATAAAGGTAAGTTAATAACAGAGGAAGTTTTCGAAGCCATTAAGGCCCAGAAAAACAATAAAGCTCCGGGAATTGATGAAATACCAGCAGAACTATATAAGGTAGGTGGCGACCACCTAGCAAGTCACATCCACGCGCTCATCAGAGACGTATCTATGGCAAGAAGAGAAAATATCCGACGACTGGAAGAAAAGTATAGTATGCCCGATCTATAAAAAAGGAGACAAACTCCAGTGCAAAAACTACCGTGGAATCTCTCTACTATGTACAGCATATAAAGTCCTCACGTATATTATAAACCAGCGGCTCCAACCACTAGCAGAAAATATTATTGGAGAGTATCAGACGGGCTTCCGACGGGGAAGATCGACACTGGATCAAATATTCACAGTAAAACAGATCTTGAGCAAAGCATGGGAACACGATGTTGATGTTCACAACGTGTTTTTAGACTTCAAACAGGCATACGACTCAGTCAAAAGGAACAAACTATACTATATATTGGCTGAATTGGCAATACCACACAAGTTAATAAGACTCATTAAAGTCACAATGGATGAAACTCAGGCATGTGTACGAATACAAAACCACCGGACAGACTTTTTTAACATTTCGCAGGGACTAAAACAGGGAGATGGACTGGCCCCAACATTGTTTAACCTGGCACTGGAGTATGCGGTTAGGCAAATGCAAACTGGACGAGGAAATCTACTGACCAACCGAACGGTTCAACTGGCCGCTTATGCTGATGATATTAATATTATGAGTAGAACATCAACAGGAGCACAGGAAACATATGCAGAGTTAAACACACAAACAAAAATGCTAGGTCTGGAAATTAACACAGAAAAAACAAAAATATTGACTCAGACGAGAAGAAATATAGTCCCAGAAAACATTATACATGAAGATGACATTGAAACGGTTGAAAAGTTTACATACCTGGGAGTAGAAATATATGCCGACGGATCAGAAGATGGAGAAATACGGAAGAGAATAACGCAGGCAAACAGAGCTTATTTTGCCCTCTCCCATATATTTCGGTCTAAAAGTGTCCACCGAAATACAAAGATGAGAATCTATAAAACCTTATTTCGACCAATAACATGCTATGGCAGTGAAGCCTGGGTGCGGAAAGAAATATCCAAAAACAAACTCGACACATTCGAAAGGAAAGTACTTAGGAGAATATTAAGACCTGTGAGGGAAAACGGAATCTTCAGAAGTCGATAGAACAACAAGCTTTATCAACTTTATAAGGAAACGCCCCTGTCAGACTTCATTAGATTACAAAGATTGCAATGGGCCGGACATGTGATAAGAATGGGAGAGGATAGGCTACCAAAACGAGCACTGAATGCTAGAATGCAAGGAAAGAGACCGGTTGGGAAGCCACGAAAGCGCTGGGAAGACACAGTAAACAGCGACGCACAAGCCCTTTTAGGAGTCCGTGTATGGAGAAGAGCAGCCAGAGACAGGCAAGGGTGGAGGCAAAAAATAAAGGAGGCCAAGGCTCAATTTGGGCTGTAGTGCCGTAGAAGAAGAAGAAGAAGTTAATAACATGCAAAAGAGTTTACATTTTAAAAATTTAACGATTTGAGCGGGCCTTCGAAAATGGGCGAGTCAAAAAGTTTCACAAAAAAAGCGAATATTTCGCGAAATGAACGTCAGATCGAAAAACTAAAAACTACATGTTCAATATTTTTTAAAAATCTATCGAAAGATACCAAACATTACCCCCCACGGAGAGGGGTGGGGGTAAATTTTAAATTTTAAATACTTATCCCGCGATATTACACTTAGTCCCCATTTTTTTATTGCCGATTTGGATTCTGTGCATAAAAATAAGCAAATTTTATTCGAAACATTTTTTCGAATTATGAATAGATGGCGCTATAATCGGAAAAAACGTTTGTTGGAAATGGAAAAGTAAATTAAAAAATGGGAAGTCCCAACTAAGATGGAAAAGTATACTTAATTTTTTTTGGTTTTAGTACCTAATAATCACAACCCAATAGGTCCCCAAAGCGCTCGAGTGACTGCACATTTAGCATACTGTGCTCCCCTACCATTACTAAATTGTAGTGGTATTTACTGAAAAAATAGTAACAACAACAATAAAATTTTAAAATTGGAAAATTAAATCATATTAAAAAACTAAGTTTTCAATCTAATAGCACATAAAACAACATCCAAAAATGTTATTCTACATCCTACCAGACTGAAAACAATAGGAACCTTCTCTGGTAACACCTCCGAGGCTTCTACAATTTGCAAGCCATAACGGATTCTGAGACTAAGGAAGATAAGGGGATTTTACAATTTATAATTCACGTCCCATCTGTTCAGCGCGGTAAAGTTCCAACGAGAATGGTTCCCTTCGTACTCCAATGGGAGTAAACATAAATCAAAAATGAATAACCATTTTCAATTTCGTTGCAACACGAAACTTCAGCCGCATCATTATTCCAGTTCAATCAGCTGAGCAGATGGGACGTGAATTATAAGTTGTAAAATTCCCTCATCTTCCTTAGTCTCAGCATCCGTTATGGCTTGCAAATTGTAGAAGCCTCGGAGGTGTTACCAGAGAAGGTTCCCCCATTGTTTTCAGTCGGGTAGGATGTAGAATGACAATTTTGGATTTTGTTTTATGTGATATTAGATTGAAAACTTAGTTTTTTGATAACAGTTGCCGCTAGGGCATCCTTGCCATTTCGTTCGTTGCAATCCGTGACTACACGCAGGGGTTTGTCCTAGTTGGGTCAGAGAGAGCAGCATATGTGCCTCCTGATGAGAGACTAATAAGTTTCGAAACCGGTAGAGGTGCTTGCTGCACTCTCTGTTTGAACTGGAATAATGATGCGGCTGTAGTTTCGTGTTGTAATGAAAGTGAAAATGGTTATTCATTTTTGATTTATGTTTACTCCCACTGGAGTACGTAGGGAACCATTCTCGTTGGAACTTTACCGCGCTGAGCAGATGGGACGTGAGTTAGAAATTTTAAAAGTCCCTCATCTTACTTAGTCTCAGCATCCGTTATGGCTTGCAAATTGTAGAAGCCGCGGAGGTGTTACCAGAGAAGGTTCCCATTGTTTTCAGTCTGATAGGATGTAGAATGACATTTTTGGATATTGTTTTATGTGCTATTAGATTGAAAACTTAGTTTTTTTGATACCAGTTGCCGCTAGGGCATCCCTGCCATTTCGTTCGTTGCAATCCGTGACTGCATGCTGGGGTTTGTCCTAGTTGGGTCAGAGAGAGCAGCATATGTGCCTCCTGATGAGAGACTAATAAGTTTCGAAACCGGTAGAGGTGCTTGCTGCACTCTCTGATTGAACTGGAATAATGATGCGGCTGTAGTTTCGTGTTGCAATGAAAGTGAAAATGGTTATTCATTTTTGATTTATGTTTACTCCCATTGGAGTACGAAGCGAACCATTCTCGTTGGAACTTTACCGCGCTGAGCAAATGGGACGTTTGGGACGGGTGTTACCAGAGAAGGTTCCCATTGTTTTCAGTCTGATAGGATGTAGAATGACATTTTTGGATATTGTTTTATGTGCTATTAGATTGAAAACTTAGTTTTTTGATACCAGTTGCCGCTAGGGCATCCCTGCCATTTCGTTCGTTGCAATCCGTGACTACACGCAGGGGTTTGTCCTAGTTGGGTCAGAGAGAGCAGCATATGTGCCTCCTGATGAGAGACTAATAAGTTTCGAAACCGGTAGAGGTGCTTGCTGCACTCTCTGATTGAACTGGAATAATGATGCGGCTGTAGTTTCGTGTTGCAATGAAAGTGAAAATGGTTATTCATTTTTGATTTATGTTTACTCCCATTGGAGTACGAAGCGAACCATTCTCTTTGGAACTTTACCGCGCTGAGCAAATGGGACGTGAATTATAAATTGTAAAATTGCCTCATCTTCCTTAGTCACAGCATCCGTTATGGCTTGCAAATTGTAGAAGCATCGGAGGTGTTACCAGAGAAGGTTCCCATTGTTTTCAGTCTGATAGGATGTAGAATGACATTTTTGGATATTGTTTTATGTGCTATTAGATTGAAAACTTAGTTTTTGATACCAGTTGCCGCTAGGGCATCCCTGCCATTTCGTTCGTTACAATCCGTGACTACACGCAGGGGTTTGTCCTAGTTGGGTCAGAGAGAGCAGCATATGTGCCTCCTGATGAGAGACTAATAAGTTTCGAAACCGGTAGAGGTGCTTGCTGCACTCTCTGATTGAACTGGAATAACGATGCGGCTGTAGTTTCGTGTTGCAATGAAAGTGAAAATGGTTATTCATTTTTGATTTATGTTTACTCCCATTGGAGTACGAAGCGAACCATTCTCGTTGGAACTTTACCGCGCTGAGCAAATGGGACGTGAATTATAAATTGTAAAATTGCCTCATCTTCCTTAGTCACAGCATCCGTTATGGCTTGCAAATTGTAGAAGCATCGGAGGTGTTACCAGAGAAGGTTCCCATTGTTTTCAGTCTGGTAGGATGTAGAATGACATTTTTGGATGTTGTTTTATGTGCTATTCGATTGAAAACTTAGTTTTTTTATAGCAGTTGCCGCTAGGGCATCCCTGCCATTTCGTTCGTTGCAATCCGTGACTGCACGCCGGGGTTTGTCCTAGTTGGGCCAGAGAGAGCAGCATATGTGCCTCCTGATGAGAGACTAATAAGTTTCGAAACCGGTAGAGGTGCTTGCTGCACTCTCTGATTGAACTGGAATAATGATGCGGCTGTAGTTTCGTGTTGCAACGAAATTGAAAATGGTTATTCATTTTTGATTTATGTTTACTCCCATTGGAGTACGAAGGGAACCATTCTCGTTGGAACTTTACCGCGCTGAGCAGATGGGACGTGAGTTATAAATTGTAAAATTCCCTCATCTTCGTTAGTCTCAGCACCCGTTATGGCTTGCAAATTGTAGAAGCCGCGGAGGTGTTACCAGAGAAGGTTACCATTGTTTTCAGTCTGATAGGATGTAGAATGACATTTTTGGATGTTGTTTTATGTGCTATTAGATTGAAAACTTAGTTTTTTGATAGCAGTTGCCGCTAGGGCATCCCTGCCATTTCGTTCGTTGCAATCCGTGACTACACGCAGGGGTTTGTCCTAGTTGGGTCAGAGAGAGCAGCATATGTGCCTCCTGATGAGAGACTAATAAGTTTCGAAACCGGTAGAGGTGCTTGCTGCACTCTCTGATTGAACTGGAATAATGATGCGGCTGTAGTTTCGTGTTGCAATGAAAGTGAAAATGGTTATTCATTTTTGATTTATGTTTACTCCCATTGGAGTACGAAGCGAACCATTCTCGTTGGAACTTTACCGCGCTGAGCAAATGTGACGTGAATTATAAATTGTAAAATTGCCTCATCTTCCTTAGTCACAGCATCCGTTATGGCTTGCAAATTGTAGAAGCATCGGAGGTGTTACCAGAGAAGGTTCCCATTGTTTTCAGTCTGGTAGGATGTAGAATGACATTTTTGGATGTTGTTTTATGTGCTATTCGATTGAAAACTTAGTTTTTTGATAGCAGTTGCCGCTAGGGCATCCATGCCATTTCGTTCGTTGCAATCCGTGACTGCACGCCGGGGTTTGTCCTAGTTGGGCCAGAGAGAGCAGCATATGTGCCTCCTGATGAGAGACTAATAAGTTTCGAAACCGGTAGAGGTGCTTGCTGCACTCTCTGATTGAACTGGAATAATGATGCGGCTGTAGTTTCGTGTTACAACGAAATTGAAAATGGTTATTCATTTTTTATTTATGTTTACTCCCATTGGAGTACGAAGGGAACCATTCTCGTTGGAACTTTACCGCGCTGAGCAGATGGGACGTGAGTTATAAATTGTAAAATTCCCTCATCTTCGTTAGTCTCAGCACCCGTTATGGCTTGCAAATTGTAGAAGCCGCGGAGGTGTTACCAGAGAAGGTTACCATTGTTTTCAGTCTGATAGGATGTAGAATGACATTTTTGGATGTTGTTTTATGTGCTATTAGATTGAAAACTTAGTTTTTTGATAGCAGTTGTCGCTAGGGCATCCCTGCCATTTCGTTCGTTGCAATCCGTGACTGCACGCCGGGGTTTGTCCTAGTTGGGCCAGAGAGAGCACCATATGTGCCTCCTGATGAGAGACTAATAAGTTTCGAAACCGGTAGAGGTGCTTTCTGCACTCTCTGATTGAACTGCAATAATGATGCGGCTGTAGTTTCGTGTTGCAACGAAATTGAAAATGGTTATTCATTTTTAAATCATATTACTTTAGACTTAGACTGTAATCAATAATTAGGTCCATACTAGTCCATATGGTGAGACCGCTCCCGTCTGAAAAAAATTCTGATTCGGTTTTTTTGTGGATTCCTATTCAAAAATTCAAAAAACAATTTTTTTAAACAAATACAAAAGATCCCCTTTTTTGCTCTCCAGCATATATTTTTGGTTTTTTCGATTATTCTAAACAAGAAAGGTATCTTGTAATGTTTCTTAAAAATTGATAGATTTCGAGTTATAGGCGATTTAAAATCTGAAAAATGCGCAAATACGCATTTTCGAGGCTTAAAAACTCATTTCTAAATTAGGATTTTTGAGGTTGCCAGATACTTAAATTCAAGATTAAACATTCAGCTTCAATATTCTGAAGAGTAGTCTCGTCTACCGTTGTTTTTTAATTCTTAAATATGCGTGTGCGGCGCGCACTATTTCAAAAATCTCCTACTTTCCTCGGAAAAATATTTTTTCTAGATTCTTTGGGACATTCTAAATAAAATAAGTTTCTTGATATTTTTCTCAAAAGTTAACAGTTTTAAAGTTATAAGCGATTTAAAATCCAAAAAATGCCAAAAAACGCATTTTTGAATTTTAAATCGTTTATAACTTTAAAACTGTTAACTTTTGAGGAATATGTCAAGAAACTTATTTTATTTAGAATGTCCCAAAGAATCTAGAAAAAATATTTTTCGGAGGAAAATTGGAGGTTTTTGAAAGGGGGCGAGCCGCACCGGCAAAAAATGGATGGATGGACATGCATATTTAACAATTAAAAAACAACAGTTTAAATTAAGGCTAGACGCATTCACTCTTCAGAATCTTGAAGCTGGATGTTTAAACTTCAATATAAGTATCTGGTAACCTCAGAAATTTTAATTTAAATATGAGTTTTTAGGCCTCGAAAATGCGTATTTTCGTATTTTTCAGATTTTAAATCGCCTATAACTCGAAAACTATTAATTTATGAGGAAATTTACAAGCTACCTTTCTTGTTTAGAATGACCCATAAAATTTAAAAATATATGTTCCGGAGGAAAAAAAGTGATCTTTTGTATTTGTTTAAAAAAATTGTTTAAACAATTTCTGCCCAAAAATTCCGCCCGACACCCTTCAGATTTGTTTAAAGGGGACTCTTTTTGAATAGAAATCCATAAAGAAACCGAATCAGAAATTTTTCCAGACGGGAGCGGTGTCACCACATGGACTATACGCATAATCACTGTCGTCGGCAGCTTCCTTTGAATTGTAAACCCAGAAAGAGACAAACCACTCTTCAGCGTTAATCTGTGGCGCCACAAAGTAGTTCCCGATGATTAGCCGTAAGTTCTTATGTAAATTAAACGTGCCATTCCAGACGAGCGATAGTGGCCAGCCACTGTCACCGAATCTCGCTGCTAGTGGTACTCCATTAAAATGTTACATTTTTTAAGCCATACCTTGCATTTGTTAGAGGAGTCAATTTTATTTCTTTAATGTGTAGGGGGGAACAGTAGAAGCTTAAGTTCAAGTATTTGGGGTCGCCACCCTTGTCCCCCGGACGCCATCTTGGAAATGGGGTGCAAAGTGCTTTCGCGCTATATCTTGTAAACTACCAACCCTACGGAAAATCTAAATAAAAATAAAATGTAGCAAATTAAATTTTCTACAATTTTGTTTCTATTACTTTTATCGTCAAGTGACCAACAAAAAGATATAAACAAAAATATGTAAAAAAAATTTAACAAGTTTCCTTTTGGAGGTTATAACTTCTTTTTTCAGTTCATTTTAAAATAAAATAACATTATAGCAATTTTGTAGAGGGTTTTTCAGCGAACAATTTTTACTATAAAGTTGTTCATTTCTATTTATTTATATAGGTTTTACAGCGCTCCAAACTTGCTCAGATTCTCGAATGCTCATATAGGGATACAATAAAAACAAAAGTTAGGCTTAATTTTCTATCTATATATATTTTTTATTCGTACAATTTATTATGATTTTAACATTCCTGTGCTATTATTAATCTGTTTTTGACCTTTCTCCCCACTATAAAACTTATAACCCTAAGCATATATAGAAAAGGCCCAAGAAGTTGTTTGAGGACAAATTCGCCAGTTCAGAAGAAGAATGACGCAACCGCAAAATGCAAAATTCTTAAGAAGAGAAAAAAAAAACGAATTTGTGATACCAAAATCATAAAGTATGATCAAAATTAGCCATTCACTACACCGTGGTCAGAATCTCGAGATATAACCGTTTTTGGGGTGCGCCGCTTGTCTATGAAGTAACATAACTTTTTTCCTATTGTATATTTTTACTTAAAATTTTCCAAAATACTTCTTTATGAATTATATTTTATTGTTGTGTTGGTTAAAATTATAAACTAAAAAGTTTGTCACTCAACTTTTTTAAGTAAACATGAAACTAACGAAATATGATGACAAAATGTTTAAAAACTAACAACTCCATTTTTAATGTGTTTAAACATTTTGGATAAATTTTATTGTTATCTACATACTTCAAAGATGACACAGTAAAATTTTCAAAAGGAAATATTTACAGCGACCAAAGATACAGCGAGGTAAATTTGAAAAATCATCAAAATTGATTTTCGGCATTTTTGTATAAAATTTGATTTTTGAACATGTTCCACCAAATCTAGATAAAAATAAACTTCATATTCGGATTCAGCGACCTCGAAAACTTAAAAATAGACCAAAATTTTGCTTAGAATTTGTTCCTCTATCGATTTATGGTATTATTTTTAATAAAATAATTTTCACTTCCGAGAAGGGTTGGCATCCACCCCAGGGTCACAGCGCAAGTTGGCATCATGTCACCTTTGTTCCTTGAGGTATCTTCTAACTACTCACCAATTTTCATGAAAATCTATGAAGGTTCAACGAAATCGGAGGTGAAAACCTTCGAATCCATCAATTATGAAAACTTTCAGTTACTGCACTAGTATAGACTGCGAAAAAAAAATCAACCGAGCACAGTTTGGTTTTCAAAATGCAGTGGGTACAAGAGAGGCTGAACCCTCTCTACTCTGGGTATAGAGATTTTTGAAGAGAAGAACTGAATAAAGATGGGTAAAATAAATGATAAGAGATTTAAGACAAAAGAAGAGGGGCTTAGCTCAGAAGGAAAAAAAAATCAAAAGGGCAGAGAGACACTAAATCTCAAGTATGAGTATTCGGGCTAGCTTCCATACACCGAATATTGGCTTTAGAGATATAAGAAGAAAATTTGGTAATGAAATGATAGTAACTAGGAAGAAAATGAGACTATTAATACAAAAATGGAAGGAAAATAGATAAGAATGCTAGAGATAAAATAATATCGAGTTACAACAAAGAAAGAAGAAGAAAAAGGGCGCCAACTCGAACGAACAACTCGGCTCTCAGAACCAAGAAGTTGGACAGGTTCGAGATTTTGAAGTAACGAACAACAGGAACTCTATGACACTGGTTACAACCACCTGAAATACAAAATACTAAATACTGATCTTGTCTTGCTATGTTATATACTGGTAATACAGACTGAAATAAAACACCAACCTTAATACATACAAATATATTAATAATAAATATTAAATGTTAACACTTTACATATAACGCAACGTAATAACAGTGATAGTGGATGGGGAAAAGATAAAATAGGACCGCAAAGGCCACTCAACAAGCAATTATCCACTATCACTGGCCAAGCAAAAGTATTAAAATCAAAATCCAAATCAAAAGTCCGTTGGAATAGCAAAAAGGTCTATATAAATGAGTTGGTCAGTGACTCTTTATATATTATACAAAAAAAAAAACCTACTAGACGTATTCCCTATTTTAAACTCCACGACAAAATTTTACAACCCGATTCCCTATTAAATTTTAAGATACAATTATTTATGATTATTAAACAAGACCTGATTTTATTTATTTTAACTAACTCCTACTTATGCTGAATCAAAAAGAAAAAAAACAACGACCTAAAACCCTATCTATCACGAAAATATATGTACTCTTCCTAATCGTATGCATACGAAAAGTTTACAATGTAGCAAATATATCTTACCCAAAAGTAAATAATGAAAAAGTAAATAAACTTAGCTTTTACACAACAGTCGGTTAAAAGTAGGGTTGCAAGTCCATAGAGATGAATTCCGTAGGAAATTCCCTTTTGGCACGATAAAATGGTTGGCTGCTGTGGTGAGTAAGTCCTACTGCAAGGTCCTGGGTGAAGATGCTGGTTGTAATAAAATCCGGTATGGTGTATTATCCAACAAAAACAGCCCACTCTAGGGATAAACCATCACAGAGTGGCTAGCAATCTAACTAGGTAGTACATAATCAACGTGATAGAGTCACGTTGTGTGACTAAATAACTAAGTTACGGGATCCATGCCCTGCGAACTCAATGGAAAAAATTGGTTCCATATATATAGTGAGCTTCCGGAATTAGAGATGGCGACACATAATGTGGATCGCTAATATATGTGGTACAAGGCTAATTGAAAAGAAGAAGAATATTTGACAATTGAATTTTGAGTTGGACAGTTGTGTTTATTTTGTAACAGCGTTGCCACATTCAGCAGATTTCTACTTTTTGGATAGATTTTTGATATATTTTTTTTTAATTCTAGTAGGCAATATTTTTTAGTAGGTTTTTGGTATACAGTGATGAGCACGCTAATAACCGGCAAAAAAGCTCAAAAGATGGAAAACATAATACATTGCGAAACAAAAAGAGATGAAACTAGTGGAGGTGGAAATTATCGTTATAAACGTATTAATTAACATTACATTACATAGTTTTCCACCTGTAGACGTCTGTGACAGGAGTATTTTATAAAATTCTACTCTCACAGTGACAGTTGTCATACCTCTGATACGTCTAAAGGTGGGAAACTATGTAATGTAATGGTATTTTAGACGTTTATAACGATAATTTCCACCTCCACTAGTTTCATCTCTTATTGTTTCGCAATGTATTATGTTTTCCATCTTTTGAGCTATTTTGCCGGTTATTAGCGCGCTCATAACTGTATATCAACATTTTCTGTGCTATGCATGATGACTAAAATGAAATTAACTCTTTAATAGTATTTACATTTGACATTTTGTTACAATTTCCTAATGTCATTACCGAAAATAAGATTCAGGACGTAGGTATGAATACATAGAGATTAGAGAAATGAAACTGGAGTCTGATACCAAACTTTCTTGTTTCAAGCAGCAGTGCAGTAGTGTTTCGGGTAATATTTATATAACGAAGAGTTTTGACATTCGGTGAGGCTATTAAAATTAAGCTAACGACGGAAAATAAAATATGTATGTAAAATGTAACTTTGCAAAAATAATGTGTTTACCCGTTTCTATTAACGTAAAATGAGAAAGATTTTTTTCCGGTTTTAATCGTATTACAACTGATGATCGCAATAAACTTTTGAATAAATAGTTATTTATGATATAAGTGTTAAAAGTACACGTTTAAGGCACGCATGTGAAAGTTTGCAGAATGAGCGAAGCGAGTTCTGCAAATTCACATGAGTGCCTTAAACATATACTTTTTAACACGCATATCATACAAAATTTTTTCTACAAACGTAATTACAGGACAATATCTACAAAAACTTTTACTTGAACTTGACGGACATTCCATTTTTATATTTTTTTGACATTACATCAAATTGCCTATACGGTCAATACGAACTGCAGTGCCTTAAAATTTTTAAAGTACTAGTTCCTTGAAGTAGCATTTTTAACGCTCGTATGGAGTGCTAAAAATTGCATTTTTAACACGGTTGTAGAAAAAAATGTATTTTCATGATTATTTGTCAAAGAATGAGGTTGGGAATTGTACCAAATTTGATCCAGACATGCATATGTTAAAATCAATGGATGACAAAATATTATATAAAAATATTAAATATAAAACTGATAAAAATTAATTAAGTACCTAGGTCATTTTGTTTCCCTGTTAAAATGTAAAAAAAGTTTGTTTTTTTACATTCACGTTATACTTATTTATTTCCAGTTAAGTTAGCTGCTGTTTTTATTATAAAAAAACCTAAATTATATTCAAATAAGTTAATAAAGTTTCAATTCTTGATTTAGTAGATTTTAGCCAAACATGCAATATATTTCCTAAATAAAATACGGCAACGTTGTCTTGTATTGAATTGAGTGCGTCATTTTGTAATTGTTGTGTTGTGTATGCGTTTTATATCAATTTTATATTTGTGTATTAAGTTTTTATCCCGTACCCAAGTGATTAGTGAAGTGAATGTTTCATATTTTAGTTATTAATAGACATTTTTTCAGTGTATAAATTATTTTTCTTCCCTCAACTGTACCTAGTTGTTTTCAGGTAATGTTAATAATTCCTAAGGTAGAAAGACAATTATTTTACATTATATGTTATGAAAACAATGAATTCATGTCAAAATTTATATAAATAATAATTATTACTGTCATTTGTTGGTTTCATTATTGTTCTTACATACATACTTATCATTTTTTAAATATAATCGCTGCTCATGCTAAATTCTATGCTTGTGCATGTTATTAATTTTTTGTTTTTGCAATAATTATTTTTATTTTTATGGTTTCTGTAATAAAAATATTTTATTGCAAAAACTAAAAATTAATAACGTGCACATTATAGAATTTGGTATGCCTAGCGAAGCTTTCAAAACGGTACAGATATCTTCCAAAACGTTACAGAGATCTTCCAAATCGTTACAGAAATCTTCCAATTTGAAACGCTTAGTTGGCTTCCAAAAATATCGATGGTGTTGGAATACGGGACCAGTTCTGCCTATAGAGTTCCCTTTCTACCCCACCCACTCTTCTATGACGGGATCTAAAATAAAGTTTATTTAATTAGTTATGATGTATTTCAAGAACAGTAGCAGTACATATTGAACAGGCCCAAACAAAAACATCAAATATTAGGTAGGTTAGGTATTCATATGTCATGTCAAAATTTCTGAAGTTTACTTCAATTCAGACATGACAGGGACGTGCGCATTAGATGGACGTGACAGAAGGCTGTATAGATACTCGTTAAAACTTTTTATAAATCACAGATAAAAAAACTTAAATAAAAAGCCTAACGATCAGGTATAAAAGATATTAAAATTTAGGTTTGGACACTAGAAAAAACTATGGCCTTGATTGAATGTTCCTTTCAAATATTTAAGGATAATATGAGCTATAATATGGAATTTATGTGGTAAATTACTCTAACAAAAGATCTAACTACAATTATGCATTGGATTTCACAACGAAGGAATGAGAGATAAATGTATTATGTACTTACTGAAACAAGGCAGGCACGCCGGAATATCCACTTCTGTTATGTGAAGAAGTCCAAAGACATGTTTAACTTTGGTTATCTAGTTTTGTAGATGGGATTAGCTGACGCTTAATTTCCTTCTAATTATTTGATTTCCATCGAAAATTTGTTTCAATCCCGTCACTTAAAAGTGAGAATAACCTCACTCGCGGCGCGCCATCCGCCCTTCGAGCCGTTTCCTGACCAACTGCTGTTCAATGTTATCGGAAATCGATTCGTATCGATCCGATAGAAACATGCGCGGTGCTTTCCTCTTGCTTCGCTGCGAAAATAGGCACCTAGGCGATTAAATAGGCGTCTCCAAAGAATTTTCTAGAGGGGTATTTTTAATGAAATATAATTGAATGAATCGAAAATCGTAACTAATTTTAAATGGTCCGTAGCATAACTGCTACAAGGCTCTATTTAGTATACAAGTGCTATTTCAACGATGTTGAGACGTAAATTGCGATATTTAAGCATGTTTCACTGATTACCATAAAGCGTTCGAGACAGTATAGCACGACAAGCTGATGGAGATATTAACCAATATTGGAATAAACACCTGTGATTTAAGGATTATCAGCAATCTTTACTGGAATCAAACATCATCTATCCGGACAGAGGCAGGAGAATCCGACGATATCAAAATCAAACTTAGGGTCCGTTAGGGATGTATAGTATCACCACTGCTGTTTAACATCTACTCTGAGGAAATCTTTCAAGAAGCAGTGGATGATGTTGAAGCCGGAATTCGAATTAATTGAGAATGTATCAATGACATAAGATACGCAGACGACACGGTGGTATTCGCTGACAGTTCTGAAGCCTTTCAGGAGTTAATGAACAGAATCGCAGAAGTCAGTCACAGATACATACTTTCACTAAACACTAAGAAAACAAAATGTATGATGATCTCTAAGAATGAACACCAATTTGGACGAATCAGTGTGAATGGTCAATAAATAGAAAGAGTAAAAACATGCACCTACCTTGGTACGAACGTCAATGAAAATTGGGATTATTCCATAGAAATAAAATGTAGGATAGAGAAAGCAAGATCTGCATATCAAAAAATGGCAAAGTTATTTAAATGTCATGATTTGTCGATACCCATAAAAGTCTGGTTACTTCGATGTTATATCTTTCCTTTACTGTTGTACGGAGTTGAGTCGTGGACTCTCACAGACGCCACCTGCAAAAAAATTGAGGCTTTTGAAATGTGTCTTTATCGTCGAATCCTGAAGATATCTTATACCGACCACATTACTAATCAGGGTGTTTTGATGAGAATGCAAAAAGGAAAAGAGCTGTTAATCACAATAAAAACAGCCAAAATCGAATACCTCGAAATAATCTTGCAGGGAAAAGTAGAAGGAAAGCGAGGACCAGGAAGGCGAAGAAATGCCTGGCTGAAAAATCTACGTACGTGGTTCAACACAACCACTACAAATTATTTTAGAGCTGCAGTGTGAAAAGTACAGATTGCCATGATGGTCGCCAACATCTGAAACGGATAGGAGAAACTACAAGAAGAAGGAGGAATCTGTTTTAGTCAATAACTCTGAAATAATCTGACTATGAAATAATTATGAAAATTCATTTTCTTAATTGTTATAAATAAAGTCACTACGATTTAACAAAATAAAAACAATTATCTCGGCTGCAGTTGGTCGTAGAAAATTTTTTTTTTTTATATCTTCGTTTTGTCTTCGGCAACAATAATCTGCAAGTTAGAAACTCATAGGATGTATAGGGGCCGCTTCAGTTCTAAATGTTTATAACGAAATATGCCCCCTTATTTTCAAACCCAAAGGGGTTGAGAAATGCTTTGCGCATTTGTTTACATCTGAATATGAAAATATAAGTCTTTAGAAGAAGAGTGGATCTAGGATTAACTGTATACGATTTTTTTTTAAAAAAGGTATAGCCTTCGACATTTGACCTCTCGGGATAAACAATTTATAATATCTAAGCAAGTTCACCAATCGGGCTTTACAATTTTTTTTATATTTGAAACTGAAACAGTTTCATTTTATATCCTTAAAAATTAAGATGAAAAAAAGTTATTTTTACAATAAATAATGCAATTGCAAAAACGGCCATTTTGGATCTTTCGCAGACTGTTTTGCAACAACAAATTAATGAAATTAAACTTGCTATAGCTCAAATTGTAGGTTTTTTAATGTACTACAATTTTTTATTTAAAAGGTTTTCTCTAAAATGAATATCCTAAGCTGCAAAATTAAAAATCTATAAAAATTGAGAATTTAACAAATAAAAAACGTCATAAATAAAAAAGCTCCTAAAATTTTTGGTTGCATTTTATGTACTTAGTAGAAGTTATTCCTGGCATCGTCCTTTACAACACCTGATAGGTTTCAAAAATTCCTGAATTATATTCTAAAATCGAACTATTTTTCACCCACAACTTGGACTATGTGTCATGTTTGAAGAATTTAGATAACAATGAGATTTATCCGAGATGTTTAAACAAATTAAAAGAGAAGTTGTTAATTTTTAAACAATTGGTCGTCAGATTTCGTTAGTTTTATGTTTATTTAAAAATGTTGGGCGACAAAATTTTTTAATTAAACACTGCATTAAATTCTAAGTCATGCAGAAGTTTTCTGGAAAATTTCAAGTCAAAATATGCAATAGGAAAAAAGTTATGTGACTTTATAGACGAGTGGCACTCCCCCAAAAGACGGTTATTTCTCGAGATCCTGACCAGAATGTGGTGAATGGCTAATTTTTATCATACTATATGTTTTTGATGGTGCTGAAAATGAAAATGAGGTTTATTTTGAATTCTAGATGGGGGAACATTGCCAAAATCGCAATTTTACCTAAAATAAAAAAAAATGAAATCACGTTTTTCTTAACATTAAAAGTTGCACCATTTTTTTGCATTTATTAAACATTTTGTTCTTTGTACTCGATATTTTAACATAAACTTGATTATAAAGTTAAACTTCAAATTTTGCCACTTAACTTTTGCGATTAAACTTTGCAATTCAAGAATCTGCATCTTTTATTTTAAATAATTTATAACTTTTATTATAATTAGAAATCTTATCTTCCCAGGGAAAGAAGTCCCATTGTCTTCAGAAAGGTAAGAAATATACATTATAGAAATTTCAGAATAAAATATTAAAATTGAACCGAGTTGTCGCGAGATAAACGCAAAAAACCTGATTTAATTTTTTTTTATTTTTAGGGTAAAATTGCGATTTTGACAATGCCCCCCCCCCTCCGTAAAATTCAAAATAAACCTAATTTTCGTTTCCAGCACCATCAAAAACATAATGTACCCAAAATTAGCCATTCACCACATCGTGGTCAGTATCTCGAGAAATAAGAGTTTTTGGGGTAAGCCGCTCGTCTATGTCTTTATGTTTTTCCATTCCTCTTCTATTTCTATGTTCTCGTACCTACTCAGTTTCTGTTCCAGTTGTTCTGTATATTGTTGCTTTGTTGCTTGCGTTTTCAGTTTGGCTATATGTACTCCATTTCCTTCTTTTTATTTCCTTATGATTATTTGCTTTAATTATTTTCATCTTAAGTTTTGCTATCAACAATATGTGATCAGTGTCCGCATTTGCCCCTCTATATTTTATGACCTTACGTCTTGTACCTACTATTTATGTAAATTTTTTCGAAATTAGAATATGATCTATTTGATTTCCATCCATTCTTCCTGGTATTATCCATGTTATTTTGCGTTCATTTTTATGTTTATGCCTAGTACCAACTATACACGTGTTTTTTGCTACTGCTAGGTTGCAGATTTTTCCTGCATTACCATTCGTAGTTTCATGAATGGTTTCTTTGCACGCTACATTACGATTATAGTCCTCCTTTCTGACCTTTGCTTTGAAGTCACCCAATATTATTAATATGTTTATTTCACAGGAATATTTTCACAGGTTTCTTCCAGGATGTAGAATTCTGCTTTATCTTCTTGGCTTGCTTCTTCCGTGGGTGCATAGCAATTGACTGTTGAGATGTTGGCTTTTTTATTTTCTATTCTTATGTAAGATACCTATTTTTCCATTAACTGCTTTGAATTGTATGACTTTTTCCCTCATTTTTTTGTCCACCATAAATTCCGTATCATTCGTTCTCTGTTTGTTTTCTCCCGAATAATATATGCTAAAGTATTTCTTCTCAATTGTTCCTTCTTTCTATCATCGTATTTCCTGTAGAGCTAGGATTTCTAGTTCGTATTTTTTATTTTAATGGCTATTTCTTGCATCTTACCTACTGCCAGCATGGTTCTAATATTACATCCCATTCTAATGAGTTTTATTCTTTTCTTCTTATTGAGATTATTTCTTTCTTTTGTATGTGTAATTTTGTTTTTGTTAACCGTTTGCATTCCCGAGTTTATTATTTTTTACTTTACTGTCTTTTCTCCATCTCCATTTTTCATTACCATCCACGGTTAATCCATTGTAGTCCTTTTTAACATTTATCCCCATGTCTCTTAATTCCTTACACTTTGCTCTTATTTCCTTCTGAATATTTCTTTCTATGACTGTCATATCCTGGCTTATGAAATTTGATATATCTGAGTTTACTTTTCTTCTTCGTCACCTTATTTTTTTCTTCTGTACTTTCCATTTTTAATAGACGGCTTCTATCTCCCATGTTAACTGCTTTCTATATTTTTATGTACTCTTCCAAGCGATGTTTGATTATGTTTGTCATTTTTTCTTTTAGTGCAGCTTCATCATTCGTATCTATTTTTAGACCCATTATTACCAGATTATTTTGCTTCATTTCCTTTTCACACTGTTCTACCCTTATTTCCAAAATATTTAGATTTTTCTTTGTTTCCCCGAGTTCTGTCTTTATTATATTGTTTTCTTTCTTTAATTCTATTATTTCGTCCCTAAAAACCTTATTTTCTTCTCTCGTTTGTCTAATTTCATTCAAAACTTGTTTCGGTAAGCTATTTGCTGTTTCTTGTTCTGTGTCCATTGTTTTTTCCATGTCTTTCGTATTTCTCTTTGCGATTTGCAGCTTTTCTGTTGGGTTTGGGGGAGACACTGATTCTCTGTCTTTCTTCTTGCGATATTGAATCAGAGGCTCGTTCCTATCCAGCTCCAGCATTATTAATTTTTTGATACCTATGTGATATAGTATACCTAGTTTAATTTACCTACCATTCTTAAATATATACAGTTTTTAGAACTACTAATAGTTTACCAAAGAACCGCGAAAGGGTTTAATTTCGGATCAACTCCTCAGATAATTAGCCCCATATCGGTTTTTAATATTTTTTTTATTTTTTTTATATGTTCTAATTTTCTAATTTTTTATATTTCTCATGCATTCTTACGAAAAATTGTAATATTAATTGAAATTGTACTAAGCGTTCCTTTGGAGCGTTGAATCCCACCTTTATATATCTGCCAACACTTACAACGTAAATGTAGAATGTTTTGACACAAAAGTACGAAGTTTTATTACTATTCAGTAATCTAATTATGTAGAATGTTTTTTGCCGAACAAAGACACAATTAAAAACACATGGATCTTCCTTAAACGCCCTCTACACTCTCGCCGAAGTCGATCGAAGTTCAATCAGTACGAGAGTGTAGAATGCCACCTTGTGTAACCTTGCTTGACTTCGCTCTACTTCCGAAATCTGTCGGTCTGGTCAAAGGGATCTTTATAGGTATCGCACCGCTCTTTGTCGGTATCGCACTTCGAACGAGTGTGTAGAGAGGGTACTTCGGACTTCGGTCAACTTTGGCGAAGTAACTTCGCCGAGAATGTAGAGCCCGTTTTAATACGGTAACAGCAATCATGCAGTACTTTCATGAACGTCTCATTTTCGTGAAATTGATCATATTAGTTTAATTTCAACCTAATATTCAATATTCTAATATTCTAATTTATTATATAGCGCTAATTGTTAATAATTAAAAATAACAGTTTTGTAATAAAATAATGACAAACATTTCTTCAGGATCTTGAAGGATGGGTTTTATACTTTGATTACTTTGCGACTTTCATAATAATAATCTTTAATCGAGTTATTAAGACTTGAATGGTAATTTTCGCATTTTTCAAATTTTATATCGCGTATAACTCGACAACAATCAATTTTAGAGAAAAATCACAACAGACCTTTTTTCTTTAGAATGGCCCATATAATCTAAAAAAATTGTACAAAGTGAAACAATTGATTTTTTGAATTTGTTTAAAAAAACTGTTAAACAATTTTCCGACCGCGTCACCTCCTGGCATCCTGTGAATTTGTTGTTTGTGCAAAAAAAAACGAATCGGAATAATTTATCTAACGGGGGCGACGATACAGCTTGGACTATAGAGCTAATTGTTAATAATTAAAAATACCAGCTTTGTAATAAAATAATGACAAAAATTTCTTCAGGATCTTGAAGAAGGGATTTTAAGCTTTAATCTGATCACTTTCCGACTTTCATAATGTAATTTTTAATCGAGTTATTAAGCCGTGAAAATGGCCATTTTCGCATTTTTCAAATTTTGAATCGCGCATAACTCGACAACAAGCAATTTTAGAGAAAAATGATAGGAGACCTGTTTTGCTCAAAATGACCCAAGTTATCTAAAAAAATTGTTCAAAATGCAAAAAAGTTTGGTGTGAATTTCATTTTAAAAAAATTGTTTAAGCAATTTTTCGACCACGGCACCGGCTGGCACCCCGTTAACTTGTTATAAGGACCTCTTTTTGAGTAAGTTTGTGCACAAAAATTGAATCGGAATAATTTCGCTAACGTAGGCGATGTCTATATGGATATTTGATGAAGTGATTTTATACCTTAGTATTTAATCACGTTATTTGATGAGCTTCGTGATCTTCACAATATAAAATTACCTACTTAAAAAGTTTTTAGTTTGATGAAAGAATTTGATTTTCCGATATAATTCCCCTTTATGAATGTTTTTATACTACAAATGCCCTTCAAGGCTTTAGTTACCTAATTCATTTGTTATATTTCATCGCTCTGAAACTGTTTTATTGTGGCATGTTTATAGTGTTTGGGATTCAGCCACAATTATTAAAAATTATTTAATTGGTGTAATTTTACTCCACTTTATACTTTACTCCAACAATAAATTCATGAAGCAATTAATGAAGTTTTTCAAGGTCAAATTTGATGTGTACAAAGCACAATTTGGTATCCAATTTTGCTGTGAATAAAAAGAAAATGAATAAATTTGACGAAATAAAACATGTCCTATAATCATAGACATATTAACCATAGACCAGGCTAGGTATACCTATGCATACAATATCAAGTACAGTCAGGGCCGCGCCAAGGCTTTCAAGCGCACCGGGGCAAGTAATTATAGGCGCCTCTTTCCTCCTTCCTTCGTAAGTAGTTTTTTGTAGCTTAGTGAATCGTTATACGGTATACCTACAAAATATTTTTATGTGTTAGAAAAGTATCATCATAATCTAACCGTTATCGTCCACTGCTGAACATAGGCCTCCTCTAAGTTTCTCCATGTCTCCCTATCTTGAGCTACCAGCTATCCAGTTCCCAGCAGTTCTCTTTACATCGTCACTCCAGCGCGTTGGTGGTCGATCCTCTGCTTTGTTTATCCGATTGTCCGCCCGCGGTCGCTATTCCAATAATCTTCTAGTCTAGCTGTTGTTCGGTGTTCTTGCCACATGACCTGCACATCTCCATTTATCTTTGTCTGATATTATTTGGTATTCTGTCTCCTTGGGATTCCTAGCATGGCCCTCTGGGTAATCCTTATTTTCTGCTCTTAGATTTTCAGCAGCAGGAAAGTAATATACTGATAAGTTATTATGAATACTATAAATATTTACAAGAAACAACGATTACATTATCAGAGAGCAAATAAATAATATATAATTATTATTATAGTCCATTTGATCACGGTTTTTGCTCCGTATTTTAAAAAGCGATGGCTAGACAATATCAAAGCCAAAGAAGGGAGGCCTTTGTCGAGGAGTGGATGCAAACATGCTGAATAAGAAGAAGAAGATTTTAAAGAAGCGCTAGGATTGACATGAAATTTGGCATACACATAGCTACTAAGAAAAAAATTGATATTGCTTCGTCGGAGATGAAAAAATATACGTTAAAATTAAGTCCGAAAGTGGATAAACTGACTAATTCTAAGCAACTTTTGTTCCATATATAGTTTTTTCACTAAGTCAATATTTTTCGAGTTATTTGCGAGTGAATATGTTCATTTTTCAACATAAAAACCACAGTTTTAGATGGATTTTCGCAAATAACACAAAAGTGTGTATTTTATTGAAAAAAATGTTCTTAGCAAAAATATAGCTTATAAATTTTTTTTTAAAACTTTTGCACATATGAAGCCGGTAGATCTAGTAGAGGAAGAGTTGTAGCTCGAGAAAAGTGGATTCTTATTCGTCAAATTCCAAATCGAGCTTTTTAACGTGAAATAACTAAAAAATGAAGCACTTTTCGGGCAAAACTCGTTATAACTTTTTTAAAGTCTTTAGATAAAGCTTTATTTTTGTTGTTTAAAAAAGTGTCTAGCAGCAAAAGTAAGCCAGTAACGCTGAAAATAAAGTTGGTCCCTTTTTTTTTGGTAAAAAACATCGTGAAAATCTCCGCTTAATTAGCATCCCAAATGAAATTAATCGTTACTGCTTTACAATTTACTTCACTTATATATACAGGGTGTCCAGAAACTCCACCGACAAACGCAGATAGGAGATTCTTCAGATAATTTTAAGACAATTTAACTCAATTCACCTAGTCTGGAAATGCTTCCTAAGGGAGCTAGAGCTCTTTGAAAATTGCATCTTGTAATTCGTTTTTCTTAAATACCTCCAGATCGCTTCAATTTAGAAAAACGAGGTGCGTATATTTATCTTCCAGAGATAAATCGATTGCATCCATTGCGAATTTCTAGTACCGATTTATCACCGATATCTATTACCGATTTCTAGTACCGAGTTATTTTATCGCATAACTTTTTTGTCTTTCACTTCGAAGCATTTTTGACACTGGATTATTAAATTGTGAGGTAGGTATTCTAGTACTAAAAGATACTCTTGCTTTAAGTCAGTAGAATACATGATTTTCTAGAAAAATCGATTTAAAAATTTTTCGTTTTTTGAATTTGAAAAAATTTTCTGTGTATTTTACCAGCTTAAAGCAAGAGTAACTTTTAGTACTAGAATACCTTGTTGCGAAAACTGCGGTTTTGTTGTGGCAGAATAGATATAGCTTCAAAGGGGTAGTTACTTAGTTATGGAAGTTTCCTGAAACTAGGCTAGCTGGATGTTTAAGAGACTTGATAAGTGGGACTCAGGAGAGGGTTGGCCGAATTTGCACACCCGAAATAAGACAATATCTAATGAAGTACTGAAATGTTATAGGAAATAAATTAGCAATAAGAAGGGATGAAAAGAAAGTTAAACTACTGACCGAGAAGATATTACAGAGAACGTATATGGGCGCCTGGGAAGGATTAACTTAATTCTTTCCCAAGTGACTTGTAATGCTGTACCTAACTAAGACTATTAAAGTGGTAGGATAATAAAACATATAAGTATGTACAACCAACCAGTTTAATGGAAAAAAAAAATTACCTATAACCCCTATATACAATTTATACAAACTAGCTAACACCTGACGTACTAGGCTAGTACGCTCCTGTCTATAACCTATATATTACAGTATAAAACTGGATTGAATTTATTTTACCAAGACAATTAGTTGATTTGAATATGCATGTACACAAACTTATTATTAAAGAGTATTACAACATTGGTTGACCATTTCGTATCTGATCAGAATGACGAACCGGACAATACTTACGAATGAAATAAATACTATTAAAGAGATGAGGTAATAACCTTACGATAGTGTGCACATTATCTTACCAGGTAGGTTATGATCTCCGGACTATTTTAAATAAAGATACAATAATGAAAATGACCTAAAATTTGTTGAAAAGAAAATATTTAATATGATAAAGTGAATTGATTTTAGAAGAGTTGAATTTACATGATTTTTAAGGTTATCTATGTTATTAAAAATATTAAAGTTGAAAAAAAATATTAGGCAAAAGGATTGTAAATGTAAATTTTAACAATAAAAACCTGTCGCTTCTACTAAATGCAGGACTGTGGCTTCTCCAAACTCCAGTAGTTGATACGGGGAGAGCCAAGTAAGGTATCTTCCGGTTTTCCCTACCTTAGGGGAAGTACTTCTCACCAACCAGAAGGTATGAAGATGAGGTGCGACAAGGAGCTACTTCCTAGCACCGGGAAAACTATTTCCAAAAAAAAATAAACCAAAACTAAACTCCATCCAATGTCCAAAAACCCAAAATGATTGTCTATTCCATTTCAAAACTTGTTTGGGTGACTTAATCTTGGTCTCCACCAGTGGCTAAAAACAAAACCTTTGATCAGCTGATTGCCTTGAACACACAAGAACAGGCCTAGGCAAAAAGGTGTACCACCTTATCAGAACTTGACAGAGAAAAAATCTAAGTAAAAAATTAAGCTTGATGTACTTGCTTGAAATGTCAGTGACCTTGATTGTCCTTGACTGGAAAGAGCCTTTTTAAACGAATATAAGGAAGTATTTGAACACGTAAATATGAATCTGGTAATCAAGATTACTTTAAGGAGTTATATAAATGAGAGAATAAGAATGGTCATTGATTCCAAACTAATTTTGAACTGGGAGTATATAGTTAGAAAGAATTCTTTTCTCTGTAGAAAAAATAAGTGCGATGGTATTGAAATATTGCAAATCTGATGATTGAAGAATAACAATTCATTTAAAGATAATATATGTGAGATATTGAGAATGAATAAAAGGGTTATTTTTTTTTAATGAAAAACATTTCTTCAGTACATACCCATTACTCTTCAAAAAAAGGTGTTGGAACACAAAAACTCTTCCTTTCAAACACTTAACCAAAACAAAACAACTCCTTCTCACGTAAATTAATATTCTATTTAAAACATTTCAACCAAAATTTTATATGCTCCGTAATGGCCACTGGTGTGAGGTCTTGCTTCCACAAAAGCCGAGATTGAAGTGACGATCCGGTCCCTCTACAATGACAATCACGTCAGCCGGAAGCCGTATCGACACACAAACCAACTTCTAGGTTCTGAATTCCCCAAAGTTACCAACTTTGTCGTCGATCAACAGCAACTTTCAATACAAGTGTCTGTAACGTTGGTTGCATACCTAGTGAGAGTGTTCCAAATATTTTGTAATGCTTATTATAAAGTGACGATACGTATCACGCATCGTTACATTCCCCCATTACTTGTAAAAAAAAAATTGATCTTATAAACAATTTTTTTTTTATTATACATATATATACCCATATAGATACTCAATACAAATATGTATCCATAGAGAAAAATCACACGCTGTGGGATCCAACACAGGCGTGAATAAACCACATATTTAAACTATACTACGAACCTAAGAATACCCTAAAATAACCTATATTAGCGACACAGAACTCGTAGGACAAGTCCTCGGTGCATACATCATAAAGACCAAATTGTGTTCAAGTTGATTCAGTAGATTTTTATAAAATATTTTAAGTTAAATTTGTATATTAGGTTACCTATTTTTTTTTTAAATAACGATATCTATCTAAAACCCCAAATTATAGTCAACCAGAACACCATAACAACAATATTCGAATACAAACTCAATATAACCTATACGACGACTAACTTACTCACACTTACAGCTGACTCGATCGATTATACCTAACCGCAAATTATGAGTCATGTAAATGGGGTTGTCTTAATGACCAATATATCACATATGGTACCAACATACATAGTTAAGGTTTATTATAACCCTTTGCTAAACTTCATAATTCAGATAAATTCTAATCAAAAAAAAAATGTTGAATGGGACGAGTAGTACAAACTGTTCTATCGATGGACAACATATTTAAATAGAGCATATCCAAAGTGAACAGTCAGTAGAAATCTCGTATCCAATTCTCAACATGCCAAAAAAAAATAGACCACAGTATAATCTAACCTAAATATAAGAGTCATTCAAGAAGGGGAAATTTTATTGTAGCAAGACTTTTATCCTAAATTGATCCGACAGTGGACAACAGATTTATAGGGAAGCATATCCAAGGTGGAACAATCAGGCAGATTTAATTGAGCAATGCTACAACTTAGCGCTAAATGTGCTAATAATGATTACATATTGGGTACCATGAACCTAATTCAACTGATCATCAGATTTGTATTAGATGCAATGGAAGATCTTTCCAAGGGTAACTAATCGAATGGTTGACATAACAGAAGTTAGCTCCCGCTGGGTTTCTCTAACTATAGCTATAGCTACAACAGATTGATAAGAATGGCCAGAAGAAGCTAACCACTATTTTGAAGTCATTACACATGAAACAAATCAAGAAGTCACATATCAATAACTCTTATAAATAAATCCAACTAAGAAAATACTAGAGAACAAGTAAATCAATTTCTAAAGAAACTGCAGATTAAGAAAATGTTCCCTAGTTACTCACAGACAACAGGATGTTGATCCCGACTCTAATTTACATACAAACAAAAATAATGAGTTTCCAGGAAAGCTGATGTTCGAACACAATAATCCCTTGGTGTAGGCAAAAGCTACCATATTTTCATAGGACTGATCTTTAAGAAGTTACCATTATTATCAGAACAAACAAAATAGTAAAGCGAACGCATAATAAGTATACAATAAACAGACAAGTTTACACCTAAGTCTCTCCAGAATGATCATAAACTGAAAATTGAATAAGAATGCCTAGTGCATGATTAAAATGATGATTAAACATTCTATCATAAAGATTCAGCATCTGAACTAATTGAGGTATGGCTTGGAACTAGGCAACTGTGAGCAATGAAATCTGCTTCCTATCAGGTGCACAGTCGATAAGCAACAAGTCTCGAACCCACGTATTTGCATAGCCAAGCTAGGCAAACCACTTTCCTAAGAAATATTCAATATGATAATTAACGAAATGGTGTCATCGTGTTATCATAAATTTTATCTTAATCAACTTAACTACATATTTGACAAATGGTGTATAACTTTGGACTCTCACTGCATACTCAAATTTTATTTACCAAACAAATATCGCGATAACTTCTTTAGACCATAAGAAGCTAATGTATCAAGGAATCATACTAAGCATTTTAATAACTCTCCAGCAGAAACTAAAAATTAAACACAAAACTAAACCTATTTGGTAGATACACTAATCTACAAGTGATGACATATATAAGCATAATCACATACAAGGTGTTAACAGTTCCATACCAGTTCAATATTAAGCCCAACTAAGCTAAATCTCAATAATAAACTAATGACATCTCAGATACATAGAATATGGAAAGCTAGAAAGACTACTATAATAGATAAAACATAGAGTCCCTATCTGGTGACTAAAATCAAAATCCAATCGTTAACCTATTCATTGAACAATCGAGTATTTCTAAAATTTAGAAAGAGGAATTAACTTGATCAAACCTGTTAAGTTAATCTTCTTCTTCTGACGACGAAGATGCTAAGTCGTTGACAGTATTATCTGGTAGTAAGTCCTTTATGTGAAATCGACCAAGTTTCCTGTTGGACGAACTATCTTTTAATTCATATATTAAAGGAGAGATTACTTTACTGACAACACATGGGACATATTTCTGACAAAATTTGGCAGAAATAGCATCACCTTTACTTGACTTAACAAAATTACGTTTTAATACCCGATCACCAACAAAGAATCGCAAATCTCTTTTCCTCAAATTGTATTGACTCTGTGACTTAAGGTAAGAAGATTTTAACTTCTTCCTGATGTCTGCAAATATTGGGGGCAAAGTCTTAACATCATCTAAACGATGAAGTTTCTCAGAGATCTGAGGGAGATTTGTGGAATTGTCTGAAATTAAACCAAAATAATCACCAGACAAAGCAATATTTCTACCAAAATTCAGATAAGCTGGAGAACATTGAGTAACTTCATGGACCGAATTTCTTATGGCTTGAGCTATGGAGTGGATATACTGGTCCCAAGCTCTGTGATCTGGATAGGTGTACGATCTAAGGGCTGTTACAATACTGCGGTTCACTCGCTCACTATGATTAGCTTGCGGATGGTATGCAGCATTATAAAAGATCTTCTGAACTTTGTACTTAGTTAGAAGATCCTTAAAGGCCTTAGACACAAATTGAGGACCATTGTCACAAGACACAATTTGGGGAACACCAAACAACAAAAAGACTTGTTCTTCCAAATATTTCACAATGGCAGGGACAGTAGCATTACGAAGAGGAAAAACTAGTGGAAATTTAGTAAAGTAGTCCACAACTACTAAACAATAGGTATAGCCATTGTAACTACGAGGATATGGTCCAATCAGATCCATGGATATCATCTGCCATGGGAAGTCAATGTTCCTAAAAGTACCCATTAATCCAGCTTGTGGCATAGTACTTGGCAAGTAGCACAAACTCTACATCTAGAAATATATTTCTTGATATAGGTGCACATGCCAGGCCAATAATATAATTCTGCTATCCTACTAAATGTTTTATAAGAACCAAAATGACCAGATGTCACATTATCATGAAATGTACGAAGAATTTCATCCCGGTTTGCTGTTGGGACAAAAATCTTCCAATCAGACATATTAGACAAAGCTTCCACTGAACTAACGACATGCTTATAAAGGATATTATTTTCTACTTTAAAATCAGGATACTGATCAGGTTCTTGGGTAACCTTTTCCACCATTTTCTGATACCATGCATCCGGAACTAAAGTGGATAAGTCAAGAAGATTGACATCAAATGTTCGAGACAAAGCATCAGCTACTACAACACCATTTGCTTTACGATGGACGATATTATAATCAAAGGCTGACAACTTACAAATCCATCGAGACAAACGTTGGGAGGGGTTACGCATAGAATGCATCCACAATAATGAACTGTGGTCAGTAATAAGGGTGCACTTACGACCTTCCAAATAGTAACGGAAAGCCTCCAAGCCATGAATAATAGCAAGGAGTTCACGCTCTGTAGTGGAGTAATTTTTCTGAGCCTTATTAAGCTTCTTACTAGTATAGGCTATGGGGTGTTCAGAACCATCTTTCATCTGAAAGAGTACACCACCTGAAGCGGTATTTGAACAATCTGTCATGAGATAGAAGTGTTCATTGAAATCAGGTGAAGTCATGACAGGAGCACTGGTAAGAGCTTCTTTAATGCGATGAAAAGCATCATCAGCTTCAGGAGTCCAGGTGATAGTCTGGCCCTTTTTCCTATTCTTAAGGAGGTCAGTAAGGGGTGATAATAAAGTAGAATAAGAAGGCACAAATCGACCATAGTAACCACACATGCCCAAGATCCTACGTAATTGTGTAGTAGTTTTAGGAATGGGGAAGTCCTTAATAGCGGTTACTTTATCAGGGTCTGTTCTCAAACCTTGATGATCAACAACATATCCTAGAAATTTCAAATTAGGACGACAAAAATTACATTTCTCTAAATTAACAGTGAGATTAGCCTCTTTAAGGCGTGAAAATAACTTCTCCAATATTTCAATATCTGAAGAAAAATCCGGAATAACAACTATAATGTCATCTAAATAATAAAATACGAATGGTTCGAGTTGGGGACCAATAACCAAGTCCATTAAACGACACATTGTTTGCGGAGCTGAAACGAGACCGAAAGGCATTGTGACAAATTGAAATAACCCTTTACCACTGACAGCAAAAGCAGTATACTTCTTACTCTCTTCGCTTAATGGAATTTGTAAGAAGGCTTTGGATAAATCGATCGAAGAGATATATTTGGCATTCTGAAGTTTGCTCAGAATTATATCTATCCGAGGGATGGGATAAGCATCTCGATTAGTAGTGATACTATTAAGTTTGCGACCATCGAAGCATACTCGGAATGATTCATCCTTCTTCTTTGTCATCCATAACGGCGAACAATATGAAGAATTTGAATGTTCGATAATGTTTAGAGAGAGCATCGAATCAATTTCTTTACCCAAATCTGCTTGCCATGCCTGAGGTATGGGATATTGATATTGTCTAAACGGAGTTGAAGTGTTCACTTCGATAGTATGAGATATTAAATGTGTACGGCCTAATTTATCTTTGGAAGAGATAGAAGAAAATTTAGAGATAATATTCTCTAACTGGGTTTGTTCTAAGCTAGACAAACTAGAGAACTCACGAATGGCACTTACAGTTGCGACATTAAAGGAAGATATAAACAACGAAAAATCTGAACAGTTTAATGTACTATTAAATGCATTTAAGAAATCCATGCCAAGAATTATAGAATTTTTAATTGAAGGGATAACATAAAATGTAATCATTTTCCGAATATTGGCAACTACGATTTCTGTGTCAAATTTACCTGTAATTGACTGGATAGCACCATCCGCAGTAGAGACTTGCAGAGAAGAAATAGGCATAACATTAATATCCGTGTTTTCTAACAATTTCAGCGAATTCGAACCTATTAAAGAAATGTTAGAACCACTATCTAATAGAGCTAAACAAGATTGTCCTAAAATTTCAATTTCAAGATAAGGTCGGTTATCATTATGTTTCCTAACTAATAACGAATTTATATAAAAAATCCAAAATATCTGATTTATTTTCAAAATTATCTGGTATTAACATAGACATATTATTATTATTTACAAACGTACAACCTGGTATAGAATTTGGAACTGTTTCCTTGTCTTGATTATGCTTATTACTAAAATTCCAGTTTAAGACTGGAGGGGATAATCTACGATCAAGCGAACCGCACGAGTCAACTGAAGTGTTACTAACAATTAATTTTTCCCTGATTTCGGTTTGCGTGCTGGTCTCCGGTTGGAAGTGTTTCTTCCTTCCTGAGAGGTGTTCGAGCTGCTGGCGGGTATTGGACCTGAAGCTTCGTCTACAGCTGCGGTCATGTTCCCTGATGGTGCTGCTGTTTGAGGAACGCTCAGGGTACGAGCCTCTACATGCTCGTTTCCCAAACACTTAAAACAGTTACGTTTTAATGTGTTGTCTCTACCACAACCGTGGCAAAAAATCCGCGTTTGGGGTCTGGTACAATCACGAAATGCGTGATTAGCTTCCCGACAATTCCAGCAAGAAAAAGAAGAAGTAGTCACAGACACATTCGGTGTATGGGGTCTAGATTGCCAAGAACGATTTCTTGAGGGTTGAGAATTAAAACCCAACAGGACCAGAATTGAATTGCGAAGTGGTAGGGGAATTAAGAGACCAAGATAGAGTTTCCTCTAAGCGTTTACATTTTTCTGTGAGGTCTTCTATACTGGCATATCAACCAGTGCTAATTGGGCATGGTAAAAAGGTAGCAAACATTTTAGAATTATTTTGATTTTCGAACTATCCGTTAAAGGAGTGTCTAATCGACTACACATGCCTAACACAGTATTGATAAACATGGTCACTGATTCTCCAGGGTTCTGCTTGTGGTTCTTGATCTCGTCTAAGAGATCAGTCTGGAAAGAATACGGCAGAAAGTCAGATTTCAGTTTCTGAGCCAAATCAGTTCAAGTGGTAAAGCTACCACGGTTGTTCATAAACCACGTAAAAGCATGGCCAGTAAATAATTCTGCAGAAGCTGAAAAAAGATCCTCTTCACTCACGCCTCTTGAAACACGGAGACATTCTACCCTATCCAAAAATGAAATAACTTTGTCATAGTGGCCTTCACCAGAAAACGAAACTCCCCACTTATGTACCTGCACAGGCTTGGGATGTAACAAGGAATTAGAGGCTTGAACCGAAGAAACAGGAGTGGAGGTGGCTAAAGGATTTACGCGAGAATCAAGTTCACCTTCTAAACTGAGAATCCTAATGGACATAGAGCGTTTGTAAAGTTGTTGCTCCTCATCTGAGCAACATAATAAGTGGACACGACCAGAGATATGAGCAAGACGTGAAATGTATCTAGAATACATGCTATCATGGACAGTCCCTCTAAAATTATTTATCTTTTGCGTAAGATCCTCTAGTGTCTCATTTATTCCCTGTTGTTGTTCCAGGAAAGGAATAGCTGCAGCTGAAATTTGGCGGAAACTCCTATTTCCTTGCTCCTGTTTAAGAGCACCACGCAATAGACTGCGTTTTCTATCACATTTAGCGGCTTCCTCAACCTCTATTTCCCTTATCCTCAACTCATAATCTAACTCCTTAACTAACAAATGTTCTGGCTGAAAGGTACACATGGTGATAGGGAAAGAATTAGTAACAATAAACCCAACCCAACAACGACAAACCGAACCCACCCCAACAAACTAACGACCCAATTAACCGACAAACTACTAAACAAGCTGCTCAACCGACGAGCTGCTAAACTATCGACCTAACAAACCGACAAACCAAATATAACCGAGATATATATTTGGGGTAGATATTTAAAATAATTTAAGTAAATGTTTAAACGAAAATGTATATAAAAAAAATTTTATAAATTATATATAGGTATTGGTAAGCAAAAATTTAGCTAACTGTAGTATATTGTGGCTGCACCTAAATCAAAAATAGTAATGTACCTAGATATCAAAAAAAAATAAATCCTTCAAAATTTTTCAAAATAAATATCCAGGTATCACCAAAAATGATCAAACCGAAATGTCAACCAATATACCTGTTCAAATATTATCCTACTCAAGATTTACGATTATTATTTTAAATAAAATAAAATAGTACCAATACAGCAACACAAGTGCACTAGTTTATTTATTTTTTTCAAGTAACGTACAAAAGAACAAACATATATCTCTATATAACTCTAAACTATACAACTATGAACCAGATGGATACTTACTAGAAAAGTTTTCAACAAAAGCAACCAAAATAAAAGAAGATAATATATACTGTCTTATTGCGAAGTCGGGTACCACGTTGGCAAGCGTCAATTGTTGCGAAAATGAGGGTAGGGCAGCGGTAGAGCATGAGACTCTTAATCTCAGGGTCGTGGGTTCGTGCTCCACGTTGGGCGCCAATTGTTGCGAAAACTGCGGTTTTGTTGTGGCAGAATAGATATAGCTTCAAAGGGGTAGTTACTTAGTTATGGAAGTTTCCTGAAACTAGGCTAGCTGGATGTTTAAGAGACTTGATAAGTGGGACTCAGGAGAGGGTTGGCCGAATTTGCACACCCGAAATAAGACAATATCTAATGAAGTACTGAAATGTTATAGGAAATAAATTAGCAATAAGAAGGGATGAAAAGAAAGTTAAACTACTGACCGAGAAGATATTACAGAGAACGTATATGGGCGCCTGGGAAGGATTAACTTAATTCTTTCCCAAGTGACTTGTAATGCTGTACCTAACTAAGACTATTAAAGTGGTAGGATAATAAAACATATAAGTATGTACAACCAACCAGTTTAATGGAAAAAAAATTACCTATAACCCCTACTAACTGACGTACTAGGCTAGTACGCTCCTGTCTATAACCTATATATTACAGTATAAAAATGGATTGAATTTATTATACCAAGACAATTAGTTGATTTGAATATGCATGTACACAAACTTATTATTAAAGAGTATTACAACATTGGTTGACCATTTCGTATCTGATCAGAATGACGAACCGGACAATACTTACGAATGAAATAAATACTATTAAAGAGATGAGGTAATAACCTTACGATAGTGTGCACATTATCTTACCAGGTAGGTTATGATCTCCGGACTATTTTAAATAAAGATACAATAATGAAAATGACCTAAAATTTGTTGAAAAGAAAATATTTAATATGATAAAGTGAATTGATTTTAGAAGAGTTGAATTTACATGATTTTTAAGGTTATCTATGTTATTAAAAATATTAAAGTTGAAAAAAAATATTAGGCAAAAGGATTGTAAATGTAAATTTTAACAATAAAAACCTGTCGCTTCTACTAAATGCAGTACTGTGGCTTCTCCAAACTCCAGTAGTTGATACGGGGAGAGCCAAGTAAGGTATCTTCCGGTTTTCCCTACCTTAGGGGAAGTACTTCTCACCAACCAGAAGGTATGAAGATGAGGTGCGACAAGGAGCTACTTCCTAGCACCGGGAAAACTATATATTTTCCAAAAAAAAATAAACCAAAACTAAACTCCATCCAATGTCCAAAAACCCAAAATGATTGTCTATTCCATTTCAAAACTTGTTTGGGTGACTTAATCTTGGTTTCCACCAGTGGCTAAAAACAAAACCTTTGATCAGCTGATTGCCTTGAACACACAAGAACAGGCCTAGGCAAAAAGGTGTACCACCTTATCAGAACTTGACAGAGAAAAAATCTAAGTAAAAAATTAAGCTTGATGTACTTGCTTGAAATGTCAGTGACCTTGATTGTCCTTGACTGGAAAAAGCCTTTTTAAACGAATATAAGGAAGTATTTGAACACGTAAATATGAATCTGGTAATCAAGATTACTTTAAGGAGTTATATAAATGAGAGAATAAGAATGGTCATTGATTCCAAACTGATTTTGAACTGGGAGTATATAGTTAGAAAGAATTCTTTTCTCTGTAGAAAAAAATAAGTGCGATGGTATTGAAATATTGCAAATCTGATGATTGAAGAATAACAATTCATTTAAAGATAATATATGTGAGATATTGAGAATGAATAAAAGGGTTATTTTTTTTTAATGAAAAACATTTCTTCAATACATACCCATTACTCTTAAAAAAAAGGTGTTGGAACACAAAAACTCTTCCTTTCAAACACTTAACCAAAACAAAACAACTCCTTCTCGCGTAAATTAATATTCTATTTAAAACATTTCAACCAAAATTTTATATTCTCCGTAATGGCCACTGGTGTGAGGTCTTGCTTCCACAAAAGCCGAGATTGAAGTGACGATCCGGTCCCTCTACAATGACTATCACGTCAGCCGGAAGCCGTATCGACACACAAACCAACTTCTAGGTTCTGAATTCCCCAAAGTTACCAACTTTGTCGTCGATCAACAGCAACTTTCAATACAAGTGTCTGTAACGTTGGTTGCTTACCTAGTGAGAGTGTTCCAAATATTTTGTAATGCTTATTATAAAGTGACGATACGTATCACGCATCGTTACAACCTCATAACTTAATAATCTGGAGTCAAAAAAGCTTAAATATTAAAGACAAAAATATTATGCGATAGAATAACCGTTGACCTACCCAAAACGGACGCATATGACCCGTAATAGAAATTCGCAATTAATGAAATCGATTCATCTTTGAAATATAAATAAACGTATAGTACCAGTTTTCGAATTTCTAAATACATTTTTTTTGAAATTTTTTTTTGGAAATTCAAAAAAAGAAAAATTTTCAAATCGATTTTTCTAGAAAACGGTGTATCCTATCGACTTAAAATAAGAGTACCTTTTAGTTTTAGAATACTCCACAATTTAGTAATCCCGAGTAAAAATGCTTAAAAATTAAAGATAAAAAGGTTATGCGATAAAATAACTGTTGCCCTACCCAAAACGGACGCCTATGACCGATACTAAAAATTCTAAATGCATGGAATCGATTTATCTCTGGAAGATAAATATGTATACCAATTTTCGTTTTTCTGAATAGAAGCGTTTTGGAGATATTTAAGAATAACTAGTTACAAGACTCTCTAAGAGCTCTAGCTCGCTTAGGAAGCATTTTCGGACTAGATGAATTGGGTTAAAATATCTTAAAATTATCTGAGGAATCTTCTGTCTTCGTTTGTCGGTAGAGTTTCTGGACACCCTGTATTTATATAATCTGGAAGTTTCACCATTTCAAAGTGCTTATTTTTGAAGAAAAAAAAAATGATTTTAAATAAAAAATAATAATTTAAAATTTTGAAGGAAATGCCTTTTTTTCAAAGTTTTTCCCAAGAATATATTTTCAATAAAATACATACTTATTTTTTGAGTTATTTGGGAAAAACCGTCTAAAAACGTGATTTTTTTGTTGAATAATGAACATATTCACTGGCAAATAACTCGAAAATTAATATTGACTTCAGTTACAGAAAAACTCAACTTTATAGTTACTTACAATTCGTCAGTTTATCCACTTCCGGACTTATTTTGAACGTATATTTTTTCACTCCCGTGAAGAGGTGGTACTCCCCTACTAGGGCAAAGGCACACGTCGACACAATATTTACCATTTTCTTCTTTGACATCTTAGCTATGTGTATACCAAATTTCATGTTAATTCAAGCTGATAAGTTTCAGAGGTTTTGCAATATTTTACCGTGAGTGAATGGAGTAATAGTTCAGTTTAATGAGGAAACTAACGGTTCGTATACTTAGGGGATCAAAGTAATAATAACTGCTATTTTTATATCTCCTACGATTGATAAATTTTCAATTTTACAAGATCATAAAATATTACTAATACCCCAGGCTGTGGGTGAAAAATAGGTCGATTTCAGGATATAATTCAGGAATTTTTGCAACCTATCAGGTGTTGTAAAGGACGATGCCAGGAATAACTTCTACTAAAATGTAACCAAAAATATTGTGCGCTTTTCTTTCTATTCCGATTTTCATTTGTTAAATTTGCAATTTTTAATGATTTTTAATTTTGCAGCTTAGGATATTGATTTTAGAGAAAAACTTTTTAATAGAAAGTTGCAGTAAATTAAAAAACCTACAATCTGAGGTATGGTAAGTTTAATTTCGTTAATTGGTTATTGCAAAACAGCCTGCGAAAAGTCCAAAATGGCCGTTTTTTACAATTGCAATATTTATTGTACGAATAATTTTTTTTATTTTTTAAAGCTTTAAAATGAAGATCTTTCAATTCCAAACATAAAAAAAATTGTAAAGCCAGATTAATGAATTTGTTGCTTAGATATTATAAATTGTTTATCCCAAGAGGTCAAATGTCGAAGGCTATAACTTTTTGAAAAAAAATCATAGAGAGTTGGTGAAACATCTAATCTCCTTCCAAAGAGTTATATTTTCATATTCTGATGTAAATAAATGCGTAAAACATTTTTAAACCTCTAATTTTCGGGTTTGAAAATAAGGGGGCAAATTTCGTTATAAACAATTAGAGCTGAAGCGGCCCTGTACATCCTATGAGTTTTTAACTTACAGATTATTGTTGCTGAAGATGAAACGAAGATTTATAAAAAAATAAAAGTTTGTACGACCAACTGAAGCCGAGATAATTTTTGGGTTTGAAAATAAGGGGGCAAATTTCGTTAAAAACATTTAGAGCTGAAGCGGCCCTGTACATCCTATGAGTTTCTAACTTAAAGATTATTGTTGCTGAAGACAAAACGAAGGTTTATAAAAAAATAAAAATTTTCTACAACCAACTGAAGCCGAGATCATTTTTTTTTTTCTTAAGTCGTAGTGCCGTTATTTATAACAATTAAGAAATTATTTTACAGTCATTGACTAAAGAAAAACTTATATTATCTTAAAATAAAAATTATTATAAAATATAATTAGGTACATTTAATTATTAAAAACTATTTTTAAAATCGGTGCTTTTGCGAGCGGCCGAATTTTGCAAATCGCCCGGCTCGCTTCAAATCCGCGCGGTCGGAAAATTTTTACGTAACTTGTATTAAATTTTGACAGAAAACAATTTAATAATATTACCATTATAATATACAGTCTATTTACCACTGTATTTGTTTTTCTTGAAAAACTTGAAAAAATAATATTACAAAAATGATACATATACAGGGTGTTTGGTAAAGAATGGGCCATAGCTTAGCCTCAGGTTCCTGAGGTTAAAATAGGCCGATTTAAGCTAACTTACCTTAGTACAAAGTTTATAATTACCGAGATACAGGGTGTCAAAGTTAAACATTTTTTTATTTATTATTGAATATTTCCTGACAGGTATTAGATAACAAAATGAAATTTGGTATGTGGGGGCTTTTTGGGTCGAGAAAACTAAATTCCCTACCAAAAATTATGTATTGCCCAGAGGGAGCCACATACGCTTTTCAGCACTCATTTATTACGTTCAATTTTTTTTATCCCTCACTATGTATAATTTTGACATTACAATTTTTATTCTCCTATTAGTTTGACTTAAAAAAGGTATACTTCTTTCATCTCCCTAAACTCAACCGTTTTCGAGATAAACGCATTTTAAATCTGCGATACACCATCATTTTTAGCATAATATCATTGTAGTTACACCCGAAAAATAACTTAAAACCATAAAATTATCCAAAAATGTAGGTATCGCAAATTTTTTCAAATGGAATTTGCGATGCAATGACGTAAATTTAAGAACTGGCACAATTATTATGGTTTTAAGTTATTTTTCGGGTGGAACTACAATGATATTATGCTAAAAATGATGGTGTATCGCAGATTTAAAATGCGTTTATCTCGAAAACGGTTGAGTTTAGGGAGATGAAGAAAGTATACCTTTTTTAAGTAAAATTAATAGGAGAATAAAAATTCTAATGTCAAAATTATACAGAGTGAGGGATAAAAAAAATTGAACGTAATAAATGAGTGCTGAAAGACGTATGTGGCGCCCTCTGGGCAATACATAATTTTTGGTAGGAAATTTAGTTTTCTCGACCCAAAAAACCCCCACATACCAAATTTCATGTTTTTATCTCATACCTGTCAGGAAATATTCAATAATAAATAAAAAAAAAGTTTCACTTTGACACCCTGTATCTCGGTTATTATAAACTTTGTACTAAGGTAAGTTAGCTTAAATCGGCCTATTTTAACCTCAGGAACCTGAGGTTACGCTATGGCCCATTCTTTACCAAACACCCTGTATATGAAATATATAACTATATTTTTAATTCTTTCATTGTTATATAAATATAATAATAATAATGTTACTTCTTACTATAATATACAACATAAAACTTTTTCTTCTTGTAGTGACTATTCTTTTTGGATTTCACATAATATAAAAGTTTATCAAGAAAGACAAATACAGTAGTACATAAATAGACTGTATAATATAATGGTAATATTATTAAATTGTTTTCTGTCAAAATTTAATACAAGCTACGTAAAAATTTTCCGAACGCGCGGATTTGAAGCGTGCCGGGCGATTTGCAAAATTCGGCCGCTTGCAAAAGCACCGATTTAAAAAATAATTTTTAATAATTCAATGTAATTATATTTTATAATAATTTTTATTTTAAGATAATATAAGTCTTTCTTTAGTCAATGACTGTAAAATAATTTCTTAATTGTTATAAATAAAGGCACTACGATTTAAGAAAAAAAAAAAACAATTATCTCGGCTTCAGTTAGTTGTAAAAAATTTTTATTTTTTTATAAATCTTCGTTTCGTCTTCAACAACAATAATCTGTAAGTTAGAAACTCATAGGATGTACAGGGTCGCTTCAGCTCTAAATGTTTATAACGAAAAATGCCCCCTTATTTTCAAAAACAAAAATTATCTCGGCTTCAGTTGGCGTTGAATTTTTTTATTTTATTATAAATCTTCGTTTCATCTTCAGAAACAAATCTGTAAGTTAAAAACTCATAGGATGTACAGGGCCGCTTCAGCTCTAAATGTTTTTAACGAAATTTGCCCCCTTATTTTCAAACCGAAAAATTAGAGGTTCAAAAATGTTTTAAGCATTTATTTACATCAGAATATGAAAATATAACTCTTTAGAAGGAGACTGGATGTTTCACCAACTCTCTACGATTTTTTTTTTCAAAAAGTTATAGCCTTCGACATTTGACCTCTTGGGATAAACAATTTATAATATCTAAGCAACAAATTCGTTAATCTGGCTTTACAATTTTTTTTGTGTTTGGAATTGAAAGATCTTCATTTTAAAGCTTAAAAAAAATTATTTGTACAATAAATAATGCAATTGTAAAAAACGGCCATTTTGGACCTTTCCCAGGCTGTTTTGCAATAACCAATTAACGAAATTAAGCTTACCATAGCTCAAATTGTAGGTTTTTTAATTTACTACAACTTTCTATTAAAAAGTTTTTCTCTAAAATCAATATCCTAAGCTGCAAAATTAAAAATCATTAAAAATTGCAAATTTAACAAATGAAAATCGCAATAGAAAAAAAGCGCACAATATTTTTGGTTACATTTTAGTAGAAGTTATTCCTGGCATTGTCCTTTACAACACCTGATAGGTTTCAAAAATTCCTGAATTATATAACGTTTTTTCACCCACAGCCTGGGGTATAATATTTCCGGTAATTTCGGTATTGTCAATGTTTTTTTGGGCGCCTGCCGGCGCCGGCGGCACGGCTCCTCTTCGCCCTTATGGACGGCGCGGCCCTGAGTACAGTGGTCTAGATATTTTTGTCTATCGTACGAGTGTGAGCGTATCTACCAAGAGGTGGGAGTACTGGAATGCTGGAGGGGATTTTATCATCACAGAGTACAGCGGCAGCGGTTATCATATTATGCTAGAAAGAGAAAGCTAAGCGCCGGTAGAATGAGATGGATAGACCACCGATGAACTGCTCCGCGTTTCTCTATTTTTCGTACCTTGCCTAATCTATGTATTATTATACCTATGCCTATAATAGAAGATTTTTATTTCGTAAAATTTCTTCATTTTCTTTTGATTCACGGTAAAATCACACACTTTAGGTGATCTGTGGGTAAAATTGGAAGTCAAATTGTGTTTTGTACCGTAAACCATACATTTTGTACACGTAAAATATGACCTTGAAGAACTTCGTGAATTTCTTCATGAATTTATTGTTTATGAAGCGAGTATTCGCTATTCGCTGACTGTGATCCGATGGCATGATTTGAGTTTCCACTAGACTTGTGTTATGGACGGATTTTACGGGCTGTGATTGGTCGTATTCAAATCAAGGACATTTAGGAATCTTGAATGAATCTGCTCTCTCTCGTTTGTTGCAGTTTTAATAAGGTTATACATATTTACATTTTAAATTTGTAAAGTTATAGTTCTTCTACAATAAATATTATAATACATATAAATATATTTATAAATGTAAAGTTAATATTTTTCAGAGTATTTACGTACATACTTTGTATGCTGTTTTTTATTAAGTACTTATAGTTTTCTCCGATCTACATTCAGCAAAAATTATATAACTAGGGGGTAGTAATGTTATAAGAAAATTAAACACTATAATTTATACTTATAAAAGAGATAATATTATATTTATTTGTGTCTTAAAAATGTATGATTAACTTTCAGACTTATTTGATCTGATGTACTAAATTGGCTCGGAGACTGTAACAAAGTATTAACATATAAAAGTTTAAGAGTTGTAAGAACTTCAGAAGGAAATTTTAATACGAGAGTGGCTATTCCCCTGCCTAAACTGCAATACATATTTAATTTAATTAAATGAATTGCCATAAAATAAACAGTCGTACTAACTTTTATGATGGAATTAAGGGTAGGTATAGAGAAAAAAAACAAATAGAACGTTTTTTAAATTGTTTATTAGTGAGCTGTTCTTTAGATCATATATAAGGTCGATCATATAGCATCTTATATGCATCTGCTAGCACCAATTTATTAAAGAAAATAAATGTAACGATCAATTGCTGAATTCAATTGATTGTTTGTCTAGATGCCATGAGATCCACTCCTGTTGAAGCGTTATTTGGAGAAGCCATTGAATTACCACCACAGTTTAGAAGAACCTATCTGAGTGACAAATTCTTAATAAAAATTCTTCTTTCTCGAAACTCCTTATGCCCCTCAGGGGTGTCGGAGGTCTTTTCATCCTCTATTCATCTCTTCCGTTTCTTGCGGTCCTTTGCTAACTCTTTCATTTGTTTATCTGTTTTCCTTCCCAATTTCTATAATCTGATCGATCCACCTTTTTCTTGACCTCCATTTTCTTCTTTTACCATACCTTTTTGATTCCATCACCTGCTTTGGTAGTCTTCCCTGGCCCATTCAGTTAATGTGTCCATACCAATTTAATTTCTTTTTTGGATCTTCGTTATTATCGATTGCTGTTTTAGCCTTTGTCTAATATTCTCATTTCTTATTCTGTCCAATTTTGTTTTTCCTGCTGTTTTTCTCAACTGCTTCATCTCTGCTGCGCTTATTGTACTGTCTATTTTTGCATTGTTTACCCATGTTGCACTTGCATAATATTAAAGTTGGTACGTATATTGCATTGTATACCTTTAGTTTTATTTCTTCCTTTCCAAATATTGTTTTATTTAGTGCATAGTAGATCTTATTTGCTTTTTTCGCCCTGTATGAGATTTCTTTGTCTAACTTTCCATTTTCCATCCTCTGATATTATTACTCCCAGGTATTCAAACGTCGAGATTGTTTCCATTATTTCATTTTTGCGACTAAATAACGTTTGGTTTATTTCTTCCACCTCATTAATTTTTGCATTTTTTCTTTATCGTCTGCTATTATTTCTAGGTGATCTGCATATAGTAATCCTTCAATTTTCACTGGTTACTAAATTCCTATACCCTATTGTTGACTGTTTGCCTTGACCTTCTTTTAGCACTCTTCATTACTCGATCCATTACTAATATGAATGAAACTGGGCTGAGACTATCCCCTTGTTTTATTCCTCTTCTTAGGTTTATTATTGGCGATCTGTTTCCGTTTATTTGTACTTTAGCCAGTACATTTCTATATACATACTTTTATATGTACTTTTTGCCACGCTTATTATCTTTTGTGGGCTTTGCAGGTCTTCCATTACTGACCATATTATTTCTCTATTTATAGAATCAAAAGCAGCTTTAATATCTATAATCGTAATATATAAGTGTTGTCTTTACAACACAAAAATTCCTACCCATCACTATTAACTGCTCAAATCAACTTAATCTTTCACTAAAAAAAATAATTGTTGGAAATAATGGGAGTGTATACTAAACTCATAAAATTTTGTGGAATTTATTTCTATAAAATATTTTTATTTTGTACAATAAATACTTTTCTCATCTGTTATCAATACATTATAAAAGTGTAAATAAATAATTATTGATTGGTGTATGTTATGTTATTTATGCCTGTTTACTGTTAATAATAATATTGGCTACAATTAGTTATGTTTGGTTATGTAGTCTTTTCCAGTTACGTCTAGCAACCTAACTTCTCAAAAAAAATTACCAACGTCACTATATAGACAGTAGTTGTGTCTCAGTTTCGCAAATAGACTTTACCTTTTCATACTTGATTGTTTCACTGTAATTCTTAAAAATGCCTGACAGTTAACATGTTTAGATGACGGATTTTTTGTCTTTGATGAAGGCAAATTAGTCTGAGTATTGTGATGGCATCGATAGTCTTTCTGTAATAAAAAAAATCTATTTAATATCTTACAATATATGAATATATGTTTTGAACTTTAAATCAAAATGAATACAAAATTTGTTGCTTAGCAAAATACTTAAAAATTCTCTCCAATGTTAATTATTCATCCCTACAAAATATAAAACCCACAAAGTTAGAAAGTGAATATATTAACATCAATATTTACCTTGAAAACACAAGCTTCATAGAATCATTTGGATAAGTTCTCAGAACTCTAAAATTTACTTTACTAACATTTTCATATTCTTTTTGACAATTTTGAGAATCTTCTTGTGTTGTTATATTAGCTCAAATCACTGCATTAAATGCGACATCCTTTCCATTTATTTCGGAAAAATTAACCACCTTATACTCAAATGAGTCTGGGAGGAAGCTTTAAAAATTTACAAAATATAGGAAGCAAACAGAAAGTAATTTGTTTTTTTTATAAATATTACTATATTCTGTAAACGTTCCATCCAACTTTTGCTGGAAATAATATGGCTGTTTAAAAATGAATACAATAAACAAGTATAAACGTATAAAATAGTCTCAAAATCCAAGATTAATAACTAAAATTATCAATATTTTTCTTTTGTATAAACATAAACACACTGCATAAACAAAAACAAACGAGAAAACAGGGTTACGGTTGTTGACGTATTTCTTTTAAATGTCATCAAATATGTTATTGATTTGAATACGACCAATCACAGCCCGTAAAATCCGTCCATAACACAAGTCTACTGGAAACTCAAATCATGCGATCCGATGAGTAGAGGGGATTTGACAGTTTTCGCCAGCGCTGTTAGTGGCCGTTTTGTGCATTGAATTTGAACAATTTTACAAGAAAAGTAAAACCGCGAGAGAGCGCTACCGACAAAACTAACAGGGTATTTTTATATCAATGCTCACAGCCCAAGGTTCATAGATAGGGATGCAATAATCTATTAAATTAAAATTGTTTGAATTATATTACTGCCTTAGGAGTATCATATTTTAAATGTTTTGCAATAATTTGTTTGTCTAGTTTGTTTCATAGATGCGATTATTAAAAAAAAATTAAGCTCCATTATCAAATTTTTAAATTCAATAATAAATAATCCTTGAATTAATTCATTTAATTTCATAAAATTAAAATTTAATTGTTGTTCATGGTTGTGTTGTGTGTTGCATATGTAATGTGTATGAGATTTTAAATGGTTCGTTCTTCATGGCGCTATTGCTGGTATGTTCTTGTTTTTAACGCCTTCTTTTAGTATAGGGCTTTTCATCGATTGTCATTTGTTTCGAGCTTCTGTCATGTGTCACATAATATTAATATATCTACGTCATACGTCTTTGGTTTGTGATGGTTTGTGTCAAGGTATCTACCAATAACGTATGACGTAGATATATTAATATTATGTGACACATGACATAAGCTAGAAACAAATGGCTGTGAATGAAAAGCCCTATTGGTAATCAATGCATTCTGTTGATGGGTTTGCTACACATTTTTCTTCGTTGAGTCGGATGAGGGCTGCTTCTTTAACTTTGCCGTTTTTCATATCTTTTTCTTTCATTAATTGATGCATCTTTCCATTGTTCTATTTGCTCTTTGTCCCAGGCATGTTTGCATATATGGGATTTCTCGGGATCCCTGTTCTTGATGTATATTTCAGGCTCGTTTACTGTGACACTTGATAGTTTTGCAGTTGCTCCCATGATACTATAGGTTTGTTCCAACACGACCGAGAACCGTCACGAAACGGTAATGCTCCTGCGCAGTAAACAAAATCCGTTCCAACAAAAATATGTTCGTCATCGGATCGTCCTTCCCACTGTTCCAACAAGAATTGTGATCTTTCGGTGACGGTTTCGTGATGATCATTTCAGTAATCGGGCAAATGCATAATGTGCTGGTTGGACTGACTTGGGCACTAGGACTTAATTCTTTAAAGTTTTTGAGCCTTTGATCGACTAAAAGCACACAAGCTGTCACCAATAAAAATGACAAATATATGATTACCGTCATGGGACGATAACTGGGCGATACAATTACGAACATGCGCACAACAAACGGTACAAGTAGTTTCGTGACGGTTTCTGGACCGTCCAAAAGTTCATGTTGGAACAAACCTTATAAATAACACGTTATTTATAGTATCATGGTTTTTCCCACGTAGAAATTGATGCATTCACAGGATATTTTGTAGATGAAGTTTTTGGATCTTTCTTGTGTATTGTTGGGTTTGGTTTTGGACAGGATGGATCTCAGAGTGTTGATTGTTTTAAGAGAAACTGCAAGACGACTAACTGTCAGGGCAAACGAGCATGAATAAACATACATCATGAACAGACATTTCGAGAGATCCGAGATATGCAAACATGCCTGTGATTAGGACCAAAGAGTACAATAGAAAGAGGCATCAATCATCATGGTTTTAGATCTTTCTTCTGTATTGTTGGGTTTGGTTTTTAGAGTGTCGGTTGTTCTGGGAGAAACTGCAAGACCACCAAGTGCCAGGGCAACCGAACATGAAACATACATCAAGGACAGAGATTTCGAGAAATCCTAGGTATGGAAACATGCCTGGGAAAAGAAGCACCGAGTACAATGGCAATATGTATCAATAATCATAAAAGAAACAGATATGAAAAAAAAAACTCAAAAAAGCATCCCTCATCCTACTCAACGAAGAAAAACGTGTAGCGAATCCATCAACAGAATGCAGTAGGTTTTGGTTGCGAATACTAAAAGAAAAAGTCAAAGACAAGAATACACCAACAATAGCAAAATGAAGAACGAACTATTGAATATCTCATATTCAATACACAACACAACCATAAACAAAAATAAAATTTTAATTGAATCGGTCATTTCAAAAAGTACATAAGTCCACAATTTTCAGACACTAACTTTTTGAGCGGAATCGATTCCTCTTAGATAAATTCACGTTGTCTGTATAGAAAAACAACACCAGTCTGTACAGAATATGTCGAAATACTCTACAACCAAAATTGAAGGTCTGTGCAAGAACAACACGAGTCCAGAACGTATGCTTTTTGATGTTAATATTTTTAAACATACATAATTATGGACTCATGCACTTTTTGAAATGACCGATTCAATTATATTAAATGAATTAATTCAAGGATTATTATTCGATTTAAAAGTTTTATCATGGAATTTAATTTTTAAGTATTAATTTTTTAATAATCACATCTATAATACAGACTAGGTATACAAAAAATTAACACAAAAAATACAGTAGAATATTTGATACTCCTAGGGCGGTAATATCATTTTAAACAATTTTTTTTCCAACCACAGATGGCTGATTCATAAAATTGAGACCAAAATTTCATTTATAAATTCTTCCCAAAATTTATCAGATTTTTCTTTTATTTTTTGGGAACGATTTCCGCAGTAAAGATCGAAACGTCAAAACATTAGTTAACAAAAAATGAATTTTCGTACTTCCGGGCCTAAAGTGACAACTTCACTCCCTTGTGACAGGTACTAAAGTGTCACATTTAATCCCTCCGGGATTAAATATTGACGAAACTCCCGGAACGATTAAATCACAAACAAACGAATTTAAGGGATATTTTATTGAAAAATATAATTAATTAGAATGGTAATTAACGTTAATATTCAAATTAATATTGTGACAGTTCGTCATATTGACCAGTCTTTCCTGGGTTAATGCAGCAGGTAACTGACGAGTAACAGATAGGTCCTTTTCATATTGAACTGGTGTTTGTTTCGAAGATCCTGCGGAAACAGGAAGCGAGAATGAGGACTGTGGCATAACTATAGTGGACGAATCGGCGACTTGACCAAATATTTTATCTGAAATTTTTTGTTTATTTTTAATAGACGATTCAATATATCCCTCGGCCACGTTGGAGGATTTCCATCCTCCATGTCTCTTCAGCACGTCTATTGTTGCTCCCGAATCAGCTAACAAAGACGCAGATGTGCGTCTAAAACAATGTCCCGTATAAGACGTCGCATTTTCTAATTTCAAGAAAGCTGCTATTTGCCGTGGAATTGTACCAAACATGTTTTTTCCTACTACTCGCGTAGTACATTCTTTGTTGATGTATTGAACAAAAAATTTTGAATGAGTTGTCCCTGTCTTTCGCAATGCCACATATTTCCGAAATATCGCCACAAAACTGATGGCACTGTTTTCTGAATTTTTGATCACAAAATTTCGGTCAATTTTATTTTTGGTGTTTCTAATCGCAATTAGGAAGGAATCGCCCAAATCTCTCACATCGTCGATTTCTAAATCAACCAACTCTTTTCCACGACAAGCTCCCGCAACGCCCAAAATAAGTGCAACCTACAAAAAAATTGATTTCTTAAAATTTCTGAATATAAACAAATTTCCAAATTTACCTTAAGCATTAAATATTTATCATCCGGAGCCTCCCGTAAGAACTGATCTACCTGCTCAGACGTGAGAATTCTTGACTTCTTTGGCTTAAATCCCTCATTTCTTCTCTTCAAAAAAGCTAATAATTTTGGAAATTTACTTATATCAATATCTTCTCTAATGTTAATAACCGATTTCAGCATTGAGTAATGTGCCCAGAGAGTTGAGGCACAAACCGCTTTTGATTTATCATCGAAGTAGACTAACAGCGCATTTTCAGTAGGTTGTCTCACATTTTTTAAGCGGCACCACTTTTTAAAAGCATCGTACTGCTGCTCGTATAGTTTTCTAGATTTCGGTGGTAACAATTCTTCACCTACTTCGGCTGCTCTTTTATCAATATCAGATACACCTTCTTCACTCATGATACCAATAATTATCAATAACAATGTTTCTTTACAATGACACTAGTAATGACAATGTTTCTAAATTATAACTGTCACAACGCAATGTTACTATGGTAACTTATTTTAAAGACAGTTTATTAAATGAGTTGAAGAGAGAAAAAACTGATTGAAATTATTGAAATAATTAATAAAATCATACCGGAAGTACGAAAAGTATCGTATATACCTTGCGACTGAAGTACATTTAATCCTTCAGGTAAATTATGGCCCTCCCTGCGGTCGGGCCATAAACTTTACCTTCAGGATTAAATGTACTACTTCAGTCCCGCGGTATATAATGTACTATTTCATTACAACAATAATTGTAGCTAAATGCCATATAAACATAAAAGTATGTATACGTATGCGCTCCGCACGGCGTGCGCGCCGCTCGCTTGCCGCAAACGGGGCGCCGTTTGTGCGTCTCTTGAAAATACATACTAATCTAACAAATATGCTGCGCGTGAGCGGAACGCATATGTATATACAGGGTGATTGATTAGTAGGGTAAAGCTCAATAGCTCCGCTATAGTAATAGATAGCAATAAAAGTTAATAACAAAAATTTTAGCCACCTTTGAGCTTCACATTACAAAATTAGTTAGAATGTTACAGGATGTTAGATAACACAGTGGCAGACCAAACTTATGTTTTTTTTAAATCGAACACCCTATATTTTATTTCAAATTCGAAATCCTGTTAACTTCTCCATCACAAAAATATAAAGGTTTGTTATGTTATACAGGGTATTTACAAAGTTATAAGCAATTTTATATGAAAATCGTAACAAGTTCAACTCCCTGTATAAATAAAAATAAGCAAAACAACAATGGTTTATTAATGCCATATTTTTTAACGTATGGTCAAAATTTTCAAGAATGGTCGATATTGCTAATTTTCTTTATATCAAATACAGGGTGAGTCAAAACGCAAGTACATTATTTTCTCAGTAATTTTAAATGGAACACCCTGTATTTTATATCACTATTGAAAAGTACCATTACCGTACTTTAATTTTTAGATTATGTCTAAATTTATTAGTTTTCGAGATATTTTCATTTTTCAATGGACCAGTAGCGTGGCCACCCAAATCACCAGAATTTAATAAACTGGACTGATTTTTTTGGGGTTACGTTAATAATGAAGTTTATAAAATACCTCTAACAACAAGGGATGAGATGAAAAATAGAATACAAAGTGTATTTCGATGTGTTAATTTACAAATGCTCCGTAGAATAAGTAGCTCATTCAATGATCGTTTTTAGGCGTACATAAATGTGTTAGGAGATAATTTTGAACACCTTATGTAATTAAATATTAAAAATATTTTATTAAAAGTAGCTTCTAATTTTTTCAAACATGTTTTGGAAAATGTATTAAGTATATACTGATAAATTATGTTTCGTTCTTTATTTGTTACATTGTTACATTTACATACAAAAGTATTGTTTAATTGTCTTCACAAAATATTGTATTTTGTGTTTGTGTGTTTTTTTGTAAAATTTATTACTAATTTTCTTTGTTTATTTGTTGCATATACATAAAAAGATAGTTTTTAATTATTTCAAAAATTTTGCATGTAGTGGTTGTGTTTTTGTTTGTAAAATGTATTACTAATAAATTATTTTTATTTCTTTATTTGCTACAGTGTTACATTGATTACCGGATTGATATAATCGATAATCTTTAATTGTCAATTCAGTCACGGCTTACTTAAAATTTAGATAAATTTAAACACCTAAAATAATTTGCTTTGGAAAATGAAAATATCTCGAAAACTAATAAATTTGGTTATAGGGAATGTTATATAAAAATTAAAGTACGTTAATGTTACTTTTTAATAATGATATAAAATACAGGGTGTTCCATTTAACATTACTGAGAAAATAATGTACTTGCGTTTTGACTCACCCTGTATTTGATATAAAAAAATTAGCAATATCAATAATTCTTAAAAATTTTGACAATAAATAAAAAAATATGGCATTATTAAACCATTGCTGTTGTGCTTATTTTTATTTATACAGGGAGTTGAACTTGTTACGATTTTCATACAAAATTGGTTATAACTTTGTAAATACCCTGTATAACATTGCAAACCTTCATATTTTTGTGATGGAGATGTTATCAGGATTTCGAATATAAAATAAAATATAGGGTGTTCTATTTAAAAAAACATAAGTTAGGTCTGCCACTGTGTTATCGAACAACCTGTAACATTCTAACTAATTTTGTAATGTGAAGCTCAAAGGTGACTAAAATTTTTGTTATTAACTTTTATTGCTATCTATTACTATAGCAGAGCTATTGAGCTTTACCCTACTAATCAATCACCCTGTATACCTTAATAATTAAGTTATACTATTTCATTTTCGCTTTTTTACCTCAATTATTTTAACTAAAACAATTCCTTTTATTTTAGGGAAACTATAGTTTAAAGAATTATGTATTCAACAGTGAATATACGCAGCCTAATTCAATGCCAATAGAGGGAACAATGCTGTACAGAACAATTTTTCAAGATATAAAAACAAAAGGAATCTTCTTCTGTATAGAAGCTGTCATTTACCATTCTAAAATTTAAAGTCATAATAATATAGTAGGCTGTTAGATTTTATCTTTCGATAATAAAAACGCGATAATATGCTTTGTATTACATTTTATTCAATATTTATATATTCGTCATTTTTTCTTCAAATATTGTTAGTCCTTTATTTACACCCAAAGCTGAGACAAAAGATGAAAGTAATGAGAAGGCAGAAAGAGAGGAATAAGAGGTGGAATATCGAAAAATTGAAGGAAGCAAAAGAGATACAAAAGTACGGAGATGAAATAGGTAAAAGAATTGCCGCACTGAATAAGGAAAGAGATGATATCGAAGAAATATGGGGTGATATTAAAAAAGCAATTAACCACAAGGCGGAGACTACACTAGGGACGAAGCAAATCACAAAAAAGAAGAACTGGTTCAATACAGAATGTAAAGAATCAGTTGAAGAAAAAGTAAAAGCACGAAATCAGTGGATACGGACACATAAAATTGAACATAGAGACATATACGAACAAAAACGACAGGAAAGCAACAAAATAATAAGACAACATAAGAGAAAATTCATGAAACGTCAATTAGAGGAAATTGAGGCGGAAAGACTCAGAACACCAAGAAATTCTACACAAAAATCAGAGAACAGAATAGAGGTTTCAAACCAAAAGTAAATGGAGTTAAAAATAAACAAGGGCAAATAGTAACACAAGATCAACCATATATGGAAGTCTGGATGGAACACTTCAAGGAGTTATTGGCAGAAAATCAAACAGAAGAGATTACAGAAATGGAGGAAGAGTGGGAAAATAATGGAATTATGAGCCAACACTCGAAGAAGTAATCGAAATAATTAAAAATAACAAAAACGGAAGAGCACCCGGGAAAGATAATATAAACAGCGAACTCATAAAATTAGGAGGAGAACCGTTGCATAGGGAAATACACAAACTGATAGTAAACATCTGGAAAGAAGAAAAAATGCCAAAAGAATGGCAAACAGGGCAAATAACAACGATACATAAAAAGGGAAACCAACAAGAATGTCAAAATTACAGGGGAATAATAACTGAGTAAAGTATATAAGGTGTTGTCAACCATAATACAAAGATTACACGAAGCAACAGACAATAAGATAGGGCAATATCAATGTGGATTCAGGAAAGGAAAATCCACAATAGATGCGATATACATACTAAAACAAATAATGGAGAAGGCGAACGAATCTAACATAAACTTAGAAATACTTTTCGTAGATTTTAGACAAGCTTTTGATTCTATCAAACGAAACCAACTATTGGAAATACTAAAAACATGAGTCATATCAGAGTGAGTGTGAAAACGCAAATAGGGGAAACAGAAGAGTTCGAAACAAACAGAGGAGTGAGGCAGGGTGATAGTTTGTCCACAACATTACTCAACATGGCAATAGAATATATTACCAGAAAAATGAACAAAGGAACACTCAGAAATAGAGGAGGTCAAATTGTAGCATATGCCGATGACGTCTTGATAATGGCAAAGAGAAGAGATATATTAACACAAATGGTAGGGGAACTCATTCAAAAACAGTGGGTTTGAGTATTAATGAAAACAAAACAAAAATGTTAAGATTAGTAAAAAAACCTTCCAATAGTGAGGTCAAAGTGGGAAGATACAAATTTGAAGAAGTAAGTAAATATAAGTATCTAGGAGTCATGCTGTCAAATGATGGAACAAGAGAAAACGAAATAAAAGAGAAATCATTGGCAATAAATAGAGCATTCCAAGCCAACAAAAAAATGATAAAAATCAAAATATTAACAAAAACAAGTAAATTAAGGCTCTATGAAACATTAATTAGACCGACATTAATGTATGGAGCAGAAGTGATGACAATGACCAAGACAGACGAAGAAAATTTGAGAAGAACTGAGAGAAAAATAATTCGGGCCATATTAAGACCAATAAAAACAGCAGAAGGTGGATACAGGAGTTGAAGAAATAACGAAATAAATGAGGAATTGAAGGGGCAAGATATAGTCAGGAGAATAAAGAGACAAAGATTGAGATGGTTTGGGCATGTATGGAGAGCAGGAGAAGAAGCGATAATAAACATAGTAACAAAGTGGTCCCCGGCCGGTAGGAGACGAAAAGGAAGACCGAGGTCCAAATGGCTGGAAGAGGTGAAGCGAGATCTAGAGGACATGGTAATTAGAAATGCAGAAGAAAGAGGAAGAGACAGAAGGAGCTGGAACCGGATATGTAATGCAGTCTAAGAAAAAGAAGAATGGAGGACTGATCCTCGAAAACATGGATCTAGAGAGCCTGTAAAGGCGGCGCTACCCCCACGGGGTGTTTTAGCCACTATATATATATATATATATATATATATATATATATATATATATATATATATATATATAAAGTAATTAGGTAATATTGACTGATACTATGTAGATTATAGTTTTGTTTTGGGGTTGCAGTCATTTATTTTTTAGGGGCAGGATAAGTAAAACTCTGTGTTATTACCTAGCTTTCGCAAAATATATTTGCTTCTTCAGGGTAAGCTGAAATGAGTATATTATAAATACAATGAAATCAAGTTAAAATACATTGTATAAAAAATAACAAAAAAGACTTACAACTTGAGGTTATTCCTAAACATTTTCACAAAACATAGTATATATATAATTCTTATTCTAATGTTATCCAAATAGCAATGTTTTAATTTTCAAAAATTCGATTTAATAATTTAGTTTTTAATTTTGATTAATGCCAGAAAGGAGGCCAATAAACTGAAGAAGAAGAAGAAGACACTCGAATAATGTCAAAAAGACACAAAAATCTGTTTATTTTATTTTAAGTTGAAAAGTTAGTATTAGATTATTTAATTAGTAATCAAAATATCAAAAACTACTACATATTTTAAATTATAGAGGATATAACTAGATATTTATATGCAGTAGTAGTTTATTTTATTTTAAGTTGAAAAGTTAGTATTAGATTATTTAGTGAGTAATTAAAAACTATTATATATTTTAAATTATAGAGGATATAACATATATTTAGTTTGCCAATTATGGTTTTGTTAATAAATTAAAGTGTTGCCAAATTTGAAGATTAAATTTATAAAATTTAGTCGAGGAATTTAATGTTCTTGATTTAAAACATCATTTATCATAAGATAAAATATAATTATAGATGTTGCTTAGTTTATTTATATCAGTTCTTTTATTCACACATTGATATTTATTTATGCATACCATTTCTAGGAATTCCCTTTTATTTAGTTGGTTTTCATGTTTTAATACCGTTGTTTCATTGAAATTGAAAGAATGATTTTTACTTATGGCATGATCCACTAATGCACATGTATTTTTGTTGTTTCTGAGATCGCTTTTATGTGATGTTAGTCTACCTATTAAATTCTTGGATGTGTGTCCGATGTATGATTTATCACAATTTTGGCATGGTATCTTGTATACTACATTTGAGTTTTCCATGATACCAATAGGTGTTTTAGTTTTTGTATATAATGTTGCTAATGATTTTATATTTTTAGTTGCAACTTTAATTTTTGGGTAGTTAGCAAATACTTTAGTTAATTTGGGTGTTAATATTGGTATGTATGGTAGTGATGTGTAAGTAAATTGGGATTGTGAAATTTGGTGATTAGGTTCTGTTGTTTTATTCATATCAATTATTCTATTATTAGGGTTGTTAAATAAAAATTTGTTTATCAGTTTAATTGGGTAAGAATTCTCCAATAAAATTTCTTTGAGTTCCATTAATCCTTTATTGATGTTGCTAGTGTGAGATAATCTGTTGATTCTGTTTTTTAGACCCAATATTAAATTTATTTTCATATGAGGTGGATGCTGTGAATGGTAGTTGATAAATTTGTTACTATCTATAGGTTTTCTATACCATTCGGTACTTAATACATTTTGCGGATTTCGTTTGATTCTCATGTCGAGATATGGGATGCTATTATCTATTTCTTCTTCACATGTAAATTTTAGATGTTCATTATAGTTGTTAAAAGTTTGTAATGTTTCATTTATTTGATCTGCAGGTAAAGTAAGTATTAAGTCATCCACGAAACGTTTAATAAATGGGATATGAAAAGGTAACTTATTTAAAGAATCCCTGATTAAATCATGCAATACATAATTACATAACATGCATGATATGCTAGAGCCCATGGGGGTGCCAAAGATTTGTTTGTAGAATTTATCATCAAAAATCAATACATTGGAATAAAAAATGAATTCCAAAATGTCTAAGAAAGTTTTATTGTTCATTTTGCAATTTATCTCGATTTCATGCCAGTGTTTGTTAATGCTGTTCTTAATAACATGTAGGGGTAGATTGGTAAATAAAGATATTACGTCAAAGCTTACTAATATATAGTTGTTAGGTAGTTGATAGTTATTAATAAAATTACTTAGTTCAAAAGAATCCTGTATAGAGAAACTATCATCTAAGCTATACGATTTTGTAAGAATATCATTCAAAAACTTTCATCATCCAGCCTCAAAAGTCCACTGCTGAACATAGGCCTCCTCCCCTCGTTTCCAACCCCATCTATCCTGCGCCGCCCTCATCCAGTTTTTATTTACCTTTCTTAAGTCGTCAGTCCATCTTGTAGGCGGTCGACCGACGCTTCTCTTGTCTTCTCTTGGCCTCCATTCCAATAACCTCTTCGTCCTTCGTCCATCGTCAAAAACTTTGCTAGTTTACTATTGGGTGAATTAATTGATGATACAATTGGTCTCATTGCTAAATTAGGTTTATGTATTTTTGGTAGTGCATAAAATCGTGGTGTGACTGAGTTATATATGGTGAGAGTTGAGGCTTCCTCTTTGGTGATCATTTTTTTATTTTTTAATTCAGTAACTATTTTGTTAGCTTTCTGTTGTAAGGTACTTGTCGGATTATTTTGTAATTTTTTATAATATTTAATGTCGTTAAAAGTTCATAACTTTTTGTGTAATAGTCTTCTTTGTACATCGCAACAGTTACATTTCCTTTATCACTTCTCACAATGTATATCTCAGGGTGGTCTTTGATAAATTTTTTACATTCATGATATAAATTATTTAAAAAATGATTATTATCTTTATTTTTGTGTAAATAGTTAGTTATGATGTTAGTGCATTGTGCCCTGACTAAATTTTTTTCGTTTTCAGAAAATCTAGTTATAGTATATTCGATATCTGCTAATATATTAGAAATTTTGAAATATTTAATAGTTGGTAATAAACAAAATTTTGGACCTAATGTGAGTATCTTTTTTACATTATAAGGAATTTCAATGTTAGTTAAATTTTTAAACCATTTTTCTTTAAAAGTGATAGAGTTATAAGCCTTCATTTTCAGATTTTCAAATTTAAGTCTATTATTTTCTTTTATGTTATGAAATATTTTATTATAAGCTATTTCCTGTCTACGAAAAAATTTAGTTGTAATATTTCGTGGTAGTAAGTTTTGTAATTTATCTTTAATGACTGACATATTTTTGTCTAAAAAGTTTATGTCTGAAAATGTAGCTTTTATCTCTAAATTAATAATTTGTTTTTTTAAATTTAAATTAAAACATTGTACTTGTTGTCCTGTTCTTCCTCCTCGGTGGTGTAGTAGGTTGTTAGTATTAGCAATACCATTTATAATGTGGTTAGGGTACAAGTGGTGTTTTCTACATTTGATTAAGAAAATTTTTCTGTTTTGTAAAGATGCCAATTTGCTGTTTATATGGATCATGCCATAAGTAAAAATCATTCTTTCAATTTCAATGAAACAACGGTATTAAAACATGAAAACCAACTAAATAAAAGGGAGTTCCTAGAAATGGTATGGATAAATAAATATCAATGTGTGAATAAAAGAACTGATATAAATAAACTAAGCAACATCTATAATTATATTTTATCTTATGATAAATGATGTTTTAAATCAAGAACATTAAATTCCTCGACTAAATTTTATAAATTTAATCTTCAAATTTGGCAACACTTTAATTTATTAACAAAACCATAATTGGCAAACTAAATATATGTTATATCCTCTATAATTTAAAATATATAATAGTTTTTAATTACTCACTAAATAATCTAATACTAACTTTTCAACTTAAAATAAAATAAACTACTACTGCATATAAATATCTAGTTATATCCTCTATAATTTAAAATATGTAGTAGTTTTTGATATTTTGATTACTAATTAAATAATCTAATACTAACTTTTCAACTTAAAATAAAATAAACAGATTTTTGTGTCTTTTTGACATTATTCGAGTGTCTTTCTGGCATTAATCAAAATTAAAAACTAAATTATTAAATCGAATTTTTGAAAATTAAAACATTGCTATTTGGATAACATTAGAATAAGAATTATATATATACTATGTTTTGTGAAAATGTTTAGAAATAACCTCAAGTTGTAAGTCTTTTTTGTTATTTTTTATACAATGTATTTTAACTTGATTTCATTGTATTTATAATATACTCATTTCAGCTTACCCTGAAGAAGCAAATATATTTTGCGAAAGCTAGGTAATAACACAGAGTTTTACTTATCCTGCCCCTAAAAAATAAATGACTGCAACCCCAAAACAAAACTATAATCTATATATATATATATATATATATATATATATATATATATATATATATATATATATATATATATAAGCAAAATCATTGGCTAATACTCGTAAAATGAATGTGAATTTAGTTGGAAATATATAAAATGATGTAGGGTCATCATTCCATACATTTCTGTGCAACTATATACACCGGTGTTTCGGCCTATTTGGGCCTCGTCAGTATAGTGTAGCAAGTTAAAAAAGTTGTTTGTTAACTTGTAAAAGGATTACTACAGGAGCAAAGTTACCATTTTTGGTCAGATTGTTAGAAGACCCGCAGTCGCAAGGCTACAACTAACATTGCCAAGGAGGTAAGGCTACCTGAGGAAATGAAAAGCCATAACATTATTAAATAAAATGATGTTGGATAATCGAGTACAAATATAAAAATAAATAAGCAAAATCATTGGCTAATACTCGTAAAGTGAATGTGAATTTAGTTGGAAATATATAAAATGATGAAGGGTCATCATTCCCTACATTTCTGTGCAACTATATACACCGGTGTTTCGGCCTATTTGGGCCTCGTCAGTATAGTGTAGCAAGTTAAAAAAGTTGTTTGTTAACTTGTAAAAGGATTACTACAGGAGCAAGGTTACTATTTTTGGTCAGATTGTTAGAAGACCCGCAGTCGCAAGGCTACAACTAACATTACCCAAAATGGTAACCTTGCTCCTCTAGTAATCCTTTTACAAGTTAACAAACAACTTTTTTAACTTGCTACACTATACTGACGAGGCACAAATAGGCCGAAACACCGGTGTATATAGTTGCACAGAAATGTATGGAATGATGACCCTTCATCATTTTATATATTTCCAACTAAATTCACATTCACTTTACGAGTATTAGCCAATGATTTTGCTTATTTATTTTTATATTTGTACTCGATTATCCAACATCATTTTATTTAATAATGTTATGGCTTTTCATTTCCTCAGGTAGCCTTACCTCCTTGGCAATGTTAGTTGTAGCCTTGCGACTGCGGGTCTTCTAACAATCTGACCAAAAATGGTAACCTTGCTCCTGTAGTAATCCTTTTACAAGTTAACAAACAACTTTTTTAACTTGCTACACTATACTGACGAGGCATAAATAGGCCGAAACACCGGTGTATATAGTTGCACAGAAATGTACGGAATGATGACCCTTCATCATTTTATATATTTCCAACTAAATTCACATTCACTTTACGAGTATTAGCCAATGATTTTGCTTATTTATTTTTATATTTGTACTCGATTATCCAACATCATTTTGTATATATATATATATATATATATATATATATATATATATATATATATATATATATATATATATTTACACCCTCAGCGCCACCCTATCCTTTTAGATACACACTGTTATCAACGCTTTGTACCGAAAAAGATACACATGGCTCGTTGTGTCTCCTAAATGGACACACTTTCTTAAGTTATTATATGTAGAGAATAATGTTATGGCCTGAGCCAATTTCCTGGTTTGGCCTTAGACACGTAGACATTAAAAGATAGGTTGTATGTAACTAGAAATTCAGATAAACATACAAAAATAGAAAAATACGAAAATAAAGTGCAAATAAATAAAAAAAAAAATTAAAGCACTCATGGGAGTGCCGACAGAAGTGAAAACTTCTTATAGTATATAAATTACAAGCTCAATGCTTTTCCACATCCAAAAAGAAGTCCTAAGAAATTTTCATTTGAAAAATTTATTTTGCCAAAGCGATGACGGTCGCTATTACAACACTTATTCCTCATCTAAAAAGTGTATAACGTCCCTAAAAAAGGTTTCGCTTCAAAAATTTATTTCGTCGAAGCAATGATGGTCGATAATTCAATACTTTTTCTCCATCTAAAAAGGGCACAACGTACCTAAAGAAGTTTTAACTTCAAAAATTTATTTCGTCGAAGCAATAACGGTCGTTAATTCAATACCTCTTTTCCATCCAAAAAATGCACAACGTCCCTAAGGAAGATTTCATTTAAAAAATTTATTTCGTCGAAGCGATGACGGTCGCTAATTCAACACTTTTTCTTCATCTAAAAAGTGTATAACATCCCTAAAAATGTTTCGCTTCAAAAATTTATTTCGTCGAAGCAATGACGGTCGCGATGGTGGTCGATAATTAAATATTTTTCTCCATCTAAAAAGGGCACAACATACATAAAGAACATTTCACTTCAAAAATTTATTTCGTCGAAGCAATGACGGTCGCTGATTTAATACTTTTTCCCATCGAAAAAGTGCAAAACGTCCCTAAAAAGTTTTCACTTCAAAAATTTATTTCGCCGAAGCGATGACGGTCGGTAATTCAACACTTTTTCCCCATCTAAAAAGTACACAACGTCGTTAAAGAAGTGTTCACTTCAAAAATGTATTTCGTCGAAGCAATGACGGTCGCGATGACGGTCGCTAATTTAATAATTTTTCCCCATCTAAAAAGACCAAAACACCTCTAAAGAAGTTTTCACTTCACAACATCATTTCGTCGAAGAAATGACGGTCGCTAATTCAATATTTTCGCCTATCTAAAAAGTGCACAACGTTGCTAAAGAAGTTTTCACTTCAAAAATTTTTTTCGCAGAAGCAATGGCGGTCGCTAATTCAACACTTTTTCCACATCTAAAAAGTGCACAACGTCCCTAAAAAAGTGTTCATTTCAAAAATTTATTTCGCCAAGGCGATGACGGTCGGTAATTCAATACTGTTTCTCCATCTAAAAAGTACACAACGTCCCTAAAGAAGTTTTCACTTCAATAATATTAGTATTATTATACGTTCATTATTTATAATAATACCCGTACAAAATTTATTTCGTCGAAGGGATGACTGTCGTGAAATCAATCTTTTTTCCGCATCCCAAAATAGATTTTACATTTATTTTAAATTTAAATACTTTTATACAATTTATGTATACATACTCATAATATAGATACGTAAAAAATGTATTTCTCCGAAGAGATGACGGTCGCGATGACAGTCGCGAAATAAATCATTTTTCCCCATCCTAAAATAGGTTTTATGTTTATTTTAAATTTAAATACTTCTATACAATTTATATATATACATACACATAATATACCTACATATACAGGGTGAGTTTTTAGTGCGGGATCGGTCGATAATTCCATTACGGTATAGAATATCGAAAAAAGTTATTTAGAAAAAATGTAGGCAATGCTATTCTCCACGCTTGAAAAATATGTCCATTTCTACAGGGTGATCAATAACAGCGTGGTATATCAAACATATAATTTTTTAAATGGGACACCCTATATATTTTTTCATATTTATATTCCCCTCATATTTCTTGTTCATATAATATAGGGTTCTACATTACTATACAGAGTATTTAACAAGTTATGACCATTTTTATTTCGAAACCCCTATGAGATTAACACCCTTTATATAAAGAAGTGATTCATAGACAATAATTTGTTTTATGTAGTAAGATAAACAATATACTGTAGTTTTTAAATTAAGTCCAATTGAAATCATTGACGAATGTTTGTATACAGGGTGAACTACAAAACCAAATTACAATTTTCTCTATTCTTTTAAATGGATCACCCTATATTTTGTTTTTCAAAAATATTGTATTTATTATACTCTTTCATTTTTATATAGCATTCCCTATAAACTTATTACTTTCGGAGATATTTTTAGTTTTTTTCAACTTTCGGGAATACATTCAATTTTTCTAGTAGAAATAAGTTGGTATTGAATGATAATTAAACAAAATTATTTTTATTCAATAAATAACTAACACAAAATATAAACCATAGCAATATGCAATGAATGTATCAATAAATGTGATATTAAGGAATTATCATATTTCCCTAATATACAAGAATCATAAAATTCCTACAAAATAAATATAGGTATCTTGTGTACCTATAATAAAATTACAAGATTATTTTTATTTAATAAACAACTCACACAAAACATAAATCAAAACAATATACAACTAATTTAATAGTTTTTAGATTATTATATTAACAGCATTCTAAGCCAAGAAGTTTTTAGTAACACACTCCTAATTGCAGATTGTGACTCGCAGTTATTAACCCTTAAACGCCCAAGGGTGGGTAAAAAATGTCCACCTAATGCGTATTCCCTTGTAACATATTTATTACGTGTTTAAATTTTTTTTCAAATTATTTATTGTTAAAAAGACAGCCCATTATCGAATGTTAATTTGGTTCTACCAATATTTTTGAAAATAAAATCAGCATCTTCAGTTAAATATGGATGGGCATAAAAAGTACACCCTTGGCAAAACTTGTTACTAAAGGTTTCTATATAATTTCTCGTTGGTAGGAAGATAATCCATATAATTCTCGATGTATAATTACATAATCTACATAATTATCCGTCAATGAGGAGGCTGAAAGAAAGAATATGGAGAAAATCGACAAATCTGAATAATTACTGGTATGTTAATTTTGATGTACATTGTAATTTTGTTGTAAGGTTTGTAAATTGTTTATATTAATATTTTAGAAGATGCTGTGTTTATTAAGCATAAGATTCTTAAGTATAATCCATTTTCAACAACTCTCAATAAATACATTAGCTATTTTCGAGGTGGACATTTTTTACCCACCCTTGGGCGTACATGGAACCTAAAAAAGGTTGGGCGTTTAAGGGTTAATAATATAATTTTCATATTATAAATTTCATTAATATGCATCAAGAAATCCCTACTTTGTTAACACTCAAACTAGGTGATCTATAAATGTTTAAGGTGATATTTTTAGAGATTATGTGATTGGTCCACATTTTTTGACGGTTGAGGTTTTTATACGACGGTGCTCCAGTTCTTCCAAAATTGATTTTTTCAAGTGGGGCTATATAAAAAACCTTGTATACCAGAAGCATCCAACAACGCTTGATGATATGAAAAATAGAATAAAAGAAGCTTTTAATAATATTGACTTACAAAAATGTTAGAAATGTGGTTCGGTCATTAGTCCATTAAAATGTACCCGTGTTGAGCTGGCCCCCCCCACTTGCAAAAATTAAAAAACAAATAGCCTTGATTTATGAGCTATTTATGAGCTCTCATATTCCGCAAACTAAAAATTTTGAGCTCGTTCCACTGAGCAGGAATTTAATACCCTAGTGGGGGGGCTGAGTCAGCCCCCCCCACTACTTAAAAATAGGAATATTGAATCGGTTTTTGCGGCAGAATTACGAGCTATTTATGAGCTCTTGAAATTATATAGTTTCGATTTTTGAGCTCATCCCCTTCACCCCCAAACAACCCTTTAATTGATTTAACTTAAGAGAAAGATGCTGAGAAAACTTAAAATATATCGTATTGCGGATATAATTCCTATAGCTTATATACTCTAAGAATAAACTATTAAATCAAGGGCATTTCGATTATTGAGCTGCAACCCCTTCGCAAGAAAACCACCCTATCTTCCCGGCTTAAGAGAAAGTTGTATTTAAAATGCGTTGAACTAATTATTTGGCGACTGCATATCATTTAATAATTTATAAGCTTCCAAATTACGCGCATTTAGATCAGTAAATTGCAATTTATTTTGTATAGTGCAGTCACTGAAGGTAAAAATCAACGATTACCTTCAAGTTCGGTGAACCTTCATCGATTTTCACGAAAATTGGTCAGTGGTTAGAGGATACGTCAAGAAACAAAGATGACATGGTACCACCTTGCGCCTTTACCCTGAGGGTGGATACCGCCCCTTCTCGGGGGTGAAAATTATTTTATAAAAAATAACTGCACAAATCAATAAATGAACAAATTAAAAGCAAAATTTATTATATAAAGTTAATAAAATAAGTCAATACTTTTTAAGTTATTAAAGATCAAAGATTTTAATTATTTGTAAAAAAAAATGCATGTTTTGAAGAGGTTTTTTGTAAATCACTGAAAAACTGTAAGTTTTTACAAAAAAGTTAATAGTAGTTTAATTCGCATAGCTTATATTCTAAGAATAAACTCTTAAATCACGCACCTTTCGATTACATAGCTACAACCCCTTCGCAAGAAAACGACCCCATTTTCCCGGCTTAAGAGAGAGTTGTTCTTAAAATAATTTAAATTAATTATTTGTCGACTATATATTGTTTAATAATTTATGAGCTCGCAAAATATACGCATCTCAATTATTGAATTGCCATTTTCTTTCTATAGTGCAGTCACTGAAGGTAAAAATCAACTATTACCTTCGATTTCGGTAAATCTCCATTTATTTTCACGAATTGACAATAACAACTTGGGGTTTTAGCCTGGGGTATATGTCACCCCTTCTCGGGAGTGAAAATTACTTTATTAAAAATAACCCCACAAATCGAGAGAGGGACAAATTGTAAGCAAAATTTGTTATATAATGTGATTAAAATAAATCAATACTTTTTGAGTTATTAAAGATCAAATATTTTAATTTTTGTAAAGAAAATGCATGCTTTAGAGCGATTTTTCATAAATGACTCAAAAACTGTAAGTTTTTACAAAAAAGTTTTCATCACTAAAATTGAAGCTAATAAAGAATATAATAAATTGCTTACTTGAAAAACCTTTAATGTTAATTTAAATTAAGTTATTGGTAATTAAATGTATATTTTTTTCCGCGACTGTTCAAATCTAAGGGTTCAAGCTTAAATAACGGGAAAAAGATGCATTTTATAACACTTAGGTACTAAATACTTGTCAAAGTACTTTGAAATACCCATCAAAAATAAGATCCAGAAAAAGTTGATAGTATCAAAATCCGCTCACCAATTTTCGTGAAAATGAATGGAGATTTACCGAAATCGAAGGTCATAGTTGATTTTTACCTTCAGTGACTGCACTATAGAAAGAAAATGGCAATTCAATAATTGAGATGCGTATATTTTGCGAGCTCATAAATTATTAAACAATATATAGTCGACAAATAATTAATTTAAATTATTTTAAGTACAACCCTCTCTTAAGCCGGGAATAAGGGATGGTTTTCTTGCGAAGGGGTTGTAGTTCAATAATCGAAAGGCGCGTGATTTTAGAGTTTATTCTTAGAATATAAGCTATACGAATTAAACTACTATTAACTTTTTTGTAAAAACTTACAGTTTTTCAGTGATTTACAAAAAACCTCTTCAAAACATGCATTTTTTTCACAAATAATTAAAATCTTTGATCTTTAATAACTTAAAAAGTATTGACTTATTTTATTAACTTTGTATAATAAATTTTGCTTTTAATTTGTTTTTTTATTGATTTGTGCAGTTATTTTTTATAAAATAATTTTCACCCCCGAGAAGGGGCGGTATCCACCCTCAGGGTAAAGGCGCAAGGTGGTACCATGTCACCTTTGTTTCTTGACGTATCCTCTAACCACTGACCAATTTTCGTGAAAATCGATGAAGGTTCACCGAAATTGAAGGTAATCGTTGATTTTTACCTTCAGTGACTGCACTATACAAAATAAATTGCAATTTACTGATCTAAATGCGCGTAATTTGGAAGCTTATAAATTATTAAATGATATGTAGTCGCCAAATAATTAGTTTAACGCATTTTAAGTACAACTTTCTCTTAAGCCGGGAAGATAGGGTGGTTTTCTTGCGAAGGGGTTGTAGCTCAATAATCGAAATGCCCTTGATTTAATAGTTTATTCCTAGAGTATATAAGCTATAGGAATTATATCCGCAATGCGATATATTTTAAGTTTTCTCAGCATCTTTCTCTTAAGTTAAATCAATTAAAGGGTTGTTTGGGGGTGAAGGGGATGAGCTCAAAAATCGAAACTATATAATTTCAAGAGCTCATAAATAGCTCGTAATTCTGCCGCAAAAACCGATTCAATATTCCTATTTTTAGGTAGTGGGGGGGCTGACTCAGCCCCCCCCCCACTAGGGTATTAAATTCCTGCTCAGTGGAACGAGCTCAAAATTTTTAGTTTGCGGAATATGAGAGCTCATAAATAGCTCATAAATCAGGGCTATTTGTTTTTTAATTTTTGCAAGTGGGGGGGGCCAGCTCAACACGGGTTTAAAATGTTACATTTTTTAGGCTGTACCTTGCATTTCTTAGAGGAGTCAATTTTATTTCTTTAATGTGTAGGGTGGATCAGTAGAAGCTTAAGTTCAAGTTTTTGGGGTCGTCATCCCTGTCCCCCGGTCGCCATCTTGGAAATGGGGTGCAAAGGGGTTTCGCGCTATATCTCGTAAACTACCAACCCTACGGAAAATGTAATTAAACATAAAATGTAGCAAATTAAATTTTGCACAATTTTGTTTCTTTTACTTTTTATCGTCAAATGACCAACAAAAAAGATATAACCAAAAATATGTAAATTTTTTTTAACAAGTTTTCTTTTGGATCTTATAACTTTTTTTCAGTTCATTTTAAAATAAAATAACATTTTAGCAATTTTGTAGAGGGTTTTTCAGCGAAAAATTTACACTATAAAGTTGTTTAATTCTATTTATTTATATAGGTTTTACAGCGCTCCAAACTTGACCAGATTCTCGAATGCTCATAGGGATACAATAAAAACAAAAGTTAGGCTTACATCTATATATATATGTAGGTTTTCTTTAAAGACGATCGTAATAAAAGTCCGTTTGATGTTTAATAGTTTTAATTAATAAAATAGATGACTAAATTATTGTTACTATTAAATTATCGAAATGTAAAAGTGCTTGTGTAATTTGCGACCAAAATTCTTACGTGTTCTTACTGTTACAAAAGGGAAATGTATTTATAGATAATTTGCGTCTAATCAATATAATATCCCTAACCTAAAAACAGATCTGTCGCGTTTAAGATGTTAGAATCGACTAAATGTATTCGTTCCCACACAACCAAAATTCCCTTACTGCTAATCTTCCCCTTTTCATGGTTTAATTCGCTTTCGCGGGAACTAGCCTATTAGTAATAAAAATTGGGTCAAAGGGCTCTACTTTGTTATTTTTATGTCTTAAAATAAACAGAAACTGCTCACTTAAACTACCCCTCGATTAGATACGCCCACCCATCTGTGCATTTTAGAGCCTCGCCGACAACCGCTCGTTTCGTGTTTGTAAATACGAATAATTAAAGAAATATTATATACAGGGTATCTTAAAAATTAAGATAAACTATTTACAATCCTACATTCGGCCATCCTGTTCGAATTCGACCCGAATTCCGTTTAGTTACCTATCCGCGACTTCATGTACTCTGCACACGTTGAAGTGCTTTGAAGTCCACCATGGTATCCAGATTTCTTTACCTCGTAACTGTCATTTGGATTCACTTGTACTACCACGTACGGTCCTAAATATTTCTTCTGCAGTTTGAGTCCTCCACCAAACTGTGTTCTCTTGATTGCCACTAAGTTCTCCTTTTTGTACATTCTCGGCCTTTTTCTTCGTAGATCATATCTGCGTCTATTTTCCTCTTGAATTTTGACTAACTGACGTCGACTCTCGTTTCTCAGCATCTCTTTATCTTCATAAAATTGTTTAATTATCTCCTGTTCTATGATCTCCTTCATCCTCAGATCTTCTTTATTCTTCATCTTCGTACCGAACAGTACTTCAAACGGCGTCGACTTTATGCTTCTTTGCTCGCAATAGTCTTCGAATTCCTTCGCCGTAAATGCGGTACCTCTGTCAGATATTATACGGTGCGGATTTCCGAAATCCTTTTGATGTCTCTTCACGCATTATATAACTTCTTTTTCGCTTCCAAGTATACATTTATCGCAATTCCCTACGCAATGCTCGATTTTTTCTCTAAGCTTTGGAATGTAACATTCTCTTTGAATTAAATCTTGTGTTTTTGTTACAGCAAAATGTCCTACCTCGTGTAAGTTTCTAATTACTTCTGTTTGCATTCTTTTCGGAATGACTAACACTTCCTTGTCGTTTTCGTATTTAAAAGGAATATTGTTTTTTATAAAGAAGTCCTCGTCTGCTTCCGTCGTTTTTGTATTGTCAGGTTCGTAACTTTCGACTAATTCCTCTATATCCGTCTTTATTTTTTTATCTTCTGTATGGTTCAGCTGAAAATCATTATTGACTGTCGTCTCGCTAATTATTGTAATCCTCCTTATAAAAGTATCTACTCTTTTTTTAGATAAAATTATTCCGTCTTCGGTTATTGTAACTTCTGCTTGTCTCAGTATATTGTTTCCGAGAATAATTTCAACGTCTAGTGCTCCTTTTGGAATAACATGAAATAAAATATTAAAATCCTCTCCTTGAATTTCTACCATTTTATTAAATGAACCTAAAGTTTTAACTCTCGTACCTCCTAATCCACTTAACTCTAATATGTTTTGTGAAAGAATGACGTCATCAAAATATTTTTCAAAAATATCTTCTCGTACTGAGCTAATGTCACTTCCTGTATCCAATAATGCACGTAGTGATAATTTTCCAACTTTCAATGTTACCGAGTTTTTATACCCCAAGTTAACAACATTTACATGTCCAGAAGTTGATGGTTCTTCTTCTTTCTCATTGCATCTAAAAGACCTGTGTCCAAACTGATTGCATCTAAAACATTTTACTCCCTTGGCTTTGTCAGGACAATCCATCGATCTGTGTCGCTCAATTCCACAATTGAAACATTTTTCTTCCTTTTTATCCCTGCTTTGAGGCGCTCTTCTTTCATCTCGTCTTACTTCCTCGTTCGTCCACGTCATTTTATGCGTCTCGGTTTTAACTGATTTTTGCGTCGTCTGTTTTTTAATCAATTCGTACAGTTTAATCTTCTCTTTAAAGTCATTGAAATTTTTTGCACCATAAAGTATTACTTTATTAGCAGGGTCGTCCATAATTCCCTCAATTATATGCTGCATTATGACTTCATTTTCGATGTTTCCTCTGCTACCGATTTCTCTCATTCCTAGTACATACTCCTGTACGCTTTCACCTTGTTTCTTCTTTCGATTCATCAGCATTCTGTGAATTTCAGCACTACTTATTTTGTTCTCAAACTCTGCTGTCAGTCTCTTCTTCAGGAGCTTTCAGCTATTAACTCCTTTCTCTGACTGTATATACAGTTTAGCTATTCCTTTTAGAGATCGTTTAGCAAAAATTAGCATTTGCAAATCATTCCATCCCATCAGATTGGAAATTTCTTCAAAATCAGTGATCCATTTTCCTATGGGATAATCGTCTTTTCCGTCGAAATTTCTTATACTATCCTCTACGTCTCTAAAAGTTAAGGCAAATGAATCATTCAGTCTACCTCTCGTCATTTTGTTTGATTTTGATCTATTCCTCGTAAATAAATCCGTCGTTCTTTCATCATCCATATCGTCATCATTATTATCGTCGTCGGTAACGTCTTTACCTTCTTCCTCGTGATAAGCGTCTTTATCACTATTTGCGTCGTTATCTTCATTATAGCGATCGTCTTCGGTAACGTCTTTACCGTTTTCCTTGTGATAAACGTCTTTATCACCGTCATCATCGCTAGCGTCTTCGTCTTCATCGTCATTCTCATCTTCAAGATTGAAGTCGTTCAAAAATGAACAAATACGTTCAATCACGTCGTCTTCTGAACCAGTGTAGTTCAGATCTAAAACACTGCAAACTGCTACTAAGTCCGGCATACTTAGTTTGTTTTTAATGTCGTCTAATTTTGTGGAATATTCCTGGGATTCTTTATCCCACGCAAAATTTGTAAAATTCCGCAAATTCTTCCTAGTTTGTCGCGGCAACCCTTTATCCCCGTACGCGACAACATGCAACGCCTTAACAGCACTTAATGCCGAATTTTTAAGGTTTAAACTAATTTTTGGAAAATCGTTAAGAGTTTGTTTAGACTGCATTTTAAAAAGGTATATACTTAATTAGAATAAACAATAAAAAAAAATAAAAATAAAAAGATAGATTATCTTTTAACTAAAAAGTTAGATTATTTTTTCCCCTGTGCAAATTGTACTTGTGAACTGTAGAATTGTAGTCGCTTTTACTTTAAAATTATCAATATTTACTACAAATACTAACAAAGTTATGAGTTATTAAAATAAATGAACAGAAACAAACAATGAAAAAAAACAAAAAGAAGTTAATCGTTAAATAATTTATGATAGTTCTCAACATTCACTGTTTATCGTCAAAAGTTCCAGTTCACAGCTCCTCGAAAAAAAATAATCTTTGGTCAGATTTCTAATTTCCAGACACAAGACCAAAGTGTCTTGACTATTTTTAAAATATTGGAACAAACCTTGGTAATACTGCTTGCTATGATTGCGTCTCGTCGTCGTCGTCTTCACTGCCCAAACAGCCGTCTTTTTTGCCTAACAGCGTCGTCTACACTGTACTAGCCTGCTACTCCACCAACACAACCATTCACCAACAGTTTACAAAGTCCGGAAGTCACCAATAGTTTAAAAAAGTCCGAAAATCACCAACAGTTTCCACGTTTCCCGAACAGTCATAAACAGTTTCCAAAAATTACGTCACGTCACCTGAGCCGATTTTTTAATTACACTTCACTTTACGGTATTTCGCGAACTTTACGACGAAATTGTCTTTCTTAGATCCGCGGTTTGAGCCCCCAAAATGTAGGTTTTCTTTAAAGACGATCGTAATAAAAGTCCGTTTGATGTTTAATAGTTTTAATTAATAAAATAGATGACTAAATTATTGTTACTATTAAATTATCGAAATGTAAAAGTGCTTGTGTAATTTGCGACCACAATTCTTACGTGTTCTTACTCTTACAAAAGGGAAATGTATTTATAGATAATTTGCGTCTAATCAATATAATATCCCTAACCTAAGAACAGATCTGTCGCGTTTAAGATGTTAGAATCGACTAAATGTATTCGTTCCCACACAACCAAAATTCCCTTACTGCTAATCTTCCCCTTTTCATGGTTTAATTCGCTTTCGCGGGAACTAGCCTATTAGTAATAAAAATTGGGTCAAAGGGCTCTACTTTGTTATTTTTATGTCTTAAAAATAAACAGAAACTGCTCACTTAAACTACCCCTCGATTAGATACGCCCATCCATCTGTGTATTTTAGAGCCTCGCCGACAACCGCTCGTTTCGTGTTTGTAAATACGAATAATTAAAGAAATATTATATACAGGGTATCTTAAAAATTAAGATAAACTATTTACAATCGTACATATATTTTTTATTCGTACAATTTATTATGATTTTAACATTCCTATGCTATTATTAATCTGTTTTTGACCTTTCTTCCCACTATAAAACTTATAACTCTAAGCATATATAGAAAAGGCCCAAAAAGTTGTTTGAGGACAAATTCGCCGCTTCAGAAGAAGAATGACACAACCGCAAAATGCAAAATTCTTAAGCAGAGCAAAAAACGATTTTTAATATCAAAATCATAAAGTATGATAAAAATTAGCCATTCACCACACCGTGGTAAGGATCTCGAAATATAAGCGTTTTTTGGGGTGTGCCGCTTGTATATGAAGTAACATAACTTTTTCCTATTATATATTTTGACTTAAAATTTTCCAAAAAACTTCTTCATAAAGTATATTTTATTGCTGTGTTGGTTAAAATTATAAACTAAAAAGTTTGTAACTCAACTTTTTTAAGTAAACATGAAACCAAATGAAATTAACGAAATATGATGACAAAATGTTAATAAATTAACAACTCCTTTTTTAATCTTTTTAAACATTTTGGACAAATTTCATTGTTATTTACGTACTTCAAAGATTACACAGTAAAATTTTTAAAAGGAAATATTTACAGCGACCAAAGATACAGCGAGGTAAATTTGAAAAATCATCAAAATTGATATTTGGCATTTTTGTATAAAATTTATTTTTTTAACATGTTCCACCAACTCTAGATAAAAATAAACTTCATATTCGGATTCAGCGACCTCTAAAACATAAAAATAGACCAAAATTGATCATTCACCTTAAATTTGATTTTCGTGGTTGGCATAACGGAATGCCGCTCATAGATAGAAAAGCATTATTTTTCTACGAGAATTCAAGAATCTGGTCAAGTTTGGAGCGCTGTAAAACCTAGATAATAAATAAAATTAAACAACTTTATAGTGAAAATTGTTTATTGAAAAATCCTCTACAAAATCGCTATGATGTTATTTTATTGTGAAATGAACGTAAAAAAAGTTATAACTTCCAAAAGGAAATTTCTTACAAAATTTTCTTTTATTTTTGTTTATAACTTTTTTTTTGGTCACTTTATGATAAAAAGTAATAGATATAAAATTGTAGAAAATTTAATTTGCTTCATTTTACGTAAAATTAAATTTTCTGTAGGGTAGCTAGTTTACGAGATACAGCGCGAAAGCCCTTTGCACCTCTTTTTCCAAGATGGCGGCCGGGGGACAAGGGCCTCAACCCCAAAAACTTGAACTTAAGCTTCTACTGAACCCCCCTACACACTAAAAAAAAATAAAATTGACTCCTCTAAGAAATGCACACTAAATGTAACATTTCAATGGACTACATTTGAATATCGGTTACACAATTGCATAGACGTTGAAAGTGGTAATTTTCAACATTTACTTTAGACTTATATCCTTAATATCACATTAATTGGTACATTCATTAAAATTTGTTATGGTTTATTATTTTTTTGTTAGTTATTTATTGAATGAAAATATTTGTTATATTATTACACAATACTTATTTGTTAAGTTATTTATATTTATAAGAATTGAATGTATTCCCGGCAAATGAAGAAAACTAAAAATATCTCAGAAACTAATAAGTTTAGGTATAGAAGATGCTATATAAAAATGAAAGAGTATCATAAATACAATATTTCAAAAAAAATAAAATATAGGGTGATATATTAAAAAAAATTGAGAAAATCGTAATTTTGTTTTGTAGTTTAAAAGTGCTTATAAAAATAAATGTTCTACTAAAAAATTCTTGGCTTAGAATGTTGTTGATATACCAATCTAAAAACTGTTACATCAGTTGTATATTGTTTTGATTTATGTTTCATTTAAGTTATTTATTGAATAAAAATACTCTTATTATATTATTATATACAATACAAAGTATTTTTTGTAGGAATTTTACGATTCTTGTATATTAGGGAAATATGATAATTTCTTAATATCACATTTATTGGTATATTCACTGCATATTGCTATGGTTTATATTTTGTGTTAGTTATTTATCTAATAAAAATAATTTTGTTTAATTATCACTCAATACTAACTTCTTTCTACTAGAAAAATTGAATGTATTCCAAAAATTTGAAGAAGACTAAAAATATCTCGGAAAGTAATGCGAAGTTTAGATATAGAGAATGCTGTATAAAAATGAAAGAGTATATTAAATACAATAATGTTGAAAAATAAAATATAGGGTGATCCATTTAAAAAAATAGAGAAAATCGTAATTTGGTTTTGTACTTCACCCTGTATACAAATATTCTTCAATGATGTGAATTGGACTTAATTTGAAAACTACAGTATATTGTTTATCTTATTACATAAAACAAATTATTGTCTACGAACTACTTCTTTATATACAGGGTGTTAACCTCATAGTGATTTCGAAATAAAAATGGCCATAACTTGTTAAATACTCTGTATAGTAATGAAAAACCATATATTATATGAACAAGAATTATGAGGGGAATATAAATATGAAAAAATATATAGGGTGTCCCATTTAAAAAATTATATGTTTGATATACCACGCAGTTACTGATCACCCTGTAGAAATGGACATATTTTCCAAGCGTGGAGAATATCATTGCCTACATTTTTTTAAATAACTTTTCTCGATATTTTATACCATAATGGAGTTATCGACCGATCCCGCACTAAAAACTCACCCTGTATATGTACAAAATTTATTTCGCCGACGCGATGACGGTGGCGATGATGGTCGCGAAATCAATCCTTTTTCCCTATCCTAAAATAGGTTTTATAATTTTATTTTAAAGTTAAATGCCTCTACACAATTTATACAGGGTGTAACAAAAATACAGGTCATAAATTAAATCACATATTCTGGAACCAAAAATAGTTCGAATGAACCTAACTTACCTTAGTACAAATATGCACATAAAAAAAGTTACAGCCCTTTGAAGTTCCAAAATGAAAATTGATTTTTTTGAATATATCGAAAACTATTAGAGAGTTTTTATTGAAAATGAAGATGTGGTATTCTTATGACAGGAACTTCTTAAAGAAAAATTATAGTGAAATTTGTGCACCCCATAAAAATTTTATGGGGATCTTGTTCCCTTAAACCCCCCCAAACTTTTGTGTACGTTCCAATTAAATTATTATTGTGGTACAATTAGTTAAATTCAATATTTTTAAAACTGTTTTGGCTCCTAGTATTTTTTCGATAAGGCAGTTTTTATCGAGTTGCGGCTTCTCTTTTAATATGTTTACATAAAAATTTTATGGGGGTTTTGTTCCTTTAAACCCCCCAAATGTTTGTGTACGTTGCAATGAAGCTATTACTGCGGTACCATTAGTTAAACACAGTTTTTTAAAACTTTTTTGCCTCTTTGTGTTTTTTCGAAAAGGCACCTTTTATCGAGATGTTGCTTCTTTTTTAATATGGTTCAAAATATCCCTAAAAATGTAAATCATAAATAAATTTTCATATTATTACCAAGTCTCCATAATCGTACTTATACAAATATGTGGTGGATTTGACAAATATTCAAAATATCTCGATAAAAACTCGACTTTTCGAAAAAGTACTAAGAGGCAAAAAAGTTTTTAAAAGATTGTGTTTAACTAATGGTACTACAATAGTAATTAAATTGGAACGTACACAAAAGTTTGGGGGGTTTAAAGGAACAAAACCCCCATAAAATTTTTATGGGGTGTCTAAATTTCACTATAATTTTTTCTTAAGATACTACTGCGATAATAATACTACATGTCCATTTTCAATAAAATATCTCTAATAGCTTTCGATATATTGGAAGAAATTGATTTTCATTTTGTAACTTCAAAGGGCTGTAACTTTTTTTATGCGCACATTTGTACTAAGGTAAGTTAGGTTCAATGGAACTATTTTTGCTCCCAGAATAATATATGTGATTTAATTTATGACCTGTATTTTTGTTACACCCTGTATATAGTATATACCAAGAATGTTCTTTTTAGAACATTCCAAGGACGTGCTATAAACCTTCTATGTGTATACTTAGAACATACTACCGCACATCTTTTTAGTTTATACCAAGAAGGTACTTTTTAGAATATTCCAATGAAGTGCTATAAACCTTCTATTTATATATGTACTTAGAACGTACTACCGCACATCTTTGTATGGGAAGAATGTATATTTTTAAGAATATTCTAAGAAAGTGCTATCAAGTGCTATATTGCTTAGAAGTATGTTTTCAGCATCACCTAATCTCATCTTAGGTTCTACTGGTTCTACCAAATACCTATTATATTTACATATTTTAATTGCAAATGAGAATGTAGTTAGTACCTACATTCTACAATATTACGTAAAAAGTAAGTACATATTTATAAATTTTAGTTATTTATATTAATCATTATATAATATTTAGCTAAACTAAACTATGCATAATAAGTAACTAAAATTTATATACTTATATGTACTTACCTAGATATATACTATTTAAGTAATATTGAGTTAGCAAAATATGCTCCTCAAACAGGTCTGGGTGAGAATGAAAGAAGAGCTTTCTATGACCAATTAGGAGACGTACTGAGTGATATTCCAGCAGAGGAGAAACTTATAATAGGAGGTGATTTCAATGCACATGTGGGCCAAGCCAAGACAGGATATGAAACAATACAAACCTATACGATCAACTTGATACGAGGGAAGGCGAAGCAAAGATATATAAAATAGCCAAACAGAGAGCAAAGAAAGCAAAATAATAAAATACTAATTCACGAAAAGGATGTCAAAAAGAGATGGAGAAAGTATTTTGAAAGTATATTAAATGAAGAATTTGACAGACAGCCTGTGGAGTTAACGGAGACAGTAACAGCAATGGTTACTGTTGTGTTAGGTATTTCTACATTAGGCAACACCCCGCACGTTAGTTCCTGGCTGGCTTGGTTGGTAGAGGCCATGAGGTTAGGAGGATGACAGAGGGGTTTTTAGAGGTTAGGAATCCCTAGATCACAGCGTGCTCATGCTAGGTTGTATCTACAAGAATTGTATAATAAATGCATCTATAAATTTCCAACATGCTTTTAAGTTTCATTAATACAACATGGTGGCAGCGGTAAATAAAGATTAAAACAAATTTCTGCAGGAAATAAGGTGAGCTACGTAAAATAATATAAATACCAAATAATAATACGATGCCTAATCCTGGGGAATTGTCGGGAGCGTCGAGTGGAAGCTCATCAGGATTCCATGTCTCAACTCCTGAAGCATTCAATTTTTCAAATCCAGCTTCTTGGTCTCAGTGGAGAAAGAGGTTTGAAAGGTATGCAAAAGTAAGTGGTTTGTCAACAAAGCCTGATTCAGAGAAGATAGATGCTCTTCTGTACATAATGGGTGAAAAGAGTGAAGAAATCCTCTTACAAATGCAGAAGGTCCCTACAGTATATGATGACATGATACAAGCGCTGGAAAGCCATTTCATACCACGAAGAAACATCATATTCGAAAGATTTCAATTTAACTCTAGGGTCCAATTACCAGGGGAAAACATTGATAGTTTTATAGCAGCAGTGCATGCTCTGGCAGCTAATTGTAACTTGGGTGCACTTAAAGAAGAGTTTATAAGAGATAGGATTGTCGTTGGTATGCTTGACAAGAAGACTAGTGAAAAAATGCAATTAGAGGCCAAACTTACATTATCAGATGCAATATTATATGCACGCCAAGCTGAATTGCAGTCCCAGCAAAACAGTATAACAACAGTCATCACTTAATGTTATAGCTAAACAAGAAAACACTCCAAAAAGCTTCAATACGAGTAAACGCAGGGGCGTAACAGAGGCCTCCGCAGCGTGAAGCTTGCGGGGGGGCCCCAATCGAGCAGGGGCCCCATTTTGTCGTCTGATATTATGTAAAAATCTGTTATAGGTACATATATGATTTTACTTTTTGTGTTTAAATTTAAAAACATAAATTTCTAAATAAGCGTATTCGGCAAATGAATCATCTCATATCTAGAAACTTAATCCTTTCCGGTCTCACGAACTTTTATGAGTGACGACAATAAACTATAATGCTTTGTATGTCACTATTGAAAGATTTGAGAATTGGCAATTTGACTAATTTTAGAACAATATTTCTAAATCTAGAAATGGGTTTTCTCTTTAATCTTTACCTACATTTAGTATTTCGGTACAATTGTCCAGAGGCGTAACAGAGGCCCCCGCAGCATGAAGCTTACGGGGCCCCAAATATATCAATGGTCCCATCTTGTTGTCTAATATGTAAAAATGTGTTGTTATATTATTTGCATACATACGTTTTTTAAGCAGTGCAGTATTTGAAAATGAAGTTGTCCATCCGAATTAATAAAATTGTAAATATATTCGCCGATAGTAGATAGTGCACGAAGAAAGTTGTTCATCTCATAGAATAATACTAATGTAATCATTTAGTAATTTTTGTTCTATTTTATCCTATAAGTCTATACCAATAAAGATGAAAAATATAAGTCGTCAAATTGCTCGTGAAATTAAAACTGTCAAAGTGTCACTCGGGAAAAATTCAATAATTTTAGAGCTCTTGTGCAATTACTACTGAAAATTTGGATTTAGGTTCTAGTTACACTCCACTTCAAAGTTGGATTTATGCCGTTGGTTGCTTTTACTTCTTGGAGTGAAAAACATACGTTTAAAATAAGTCCGGAAATGTATAAATTGACTAATTATAAGCAACTTTTGTTCTAAAGAGTTTTTTATCTATGTTAATACTTTTCAAGTCATTTGCGAGTGAAAAATGTTTATTTTTCAACAAAAACAACGTTTTCAGACGGGTTTTTCGCAAATAACACAAAAATAAGTATTTATCGAATTAAATATTAGATATCGAAAAAATATTTGTAGCAAAAATGTAGCTTATAAGATACAAAAACGGTGTACTTATTCATGAAGTCTATCGACACAGTAAAAGCACAGTTGAAGCTCATGAAAAATTATTCTTATTCGTCCAATTCCAAATCGAATATTTTAACCTGAACTAACCAAAGAATGAAGCAATTTTCGGGAAAAACTCATTAAAACTTTTTTAAATGTTTAAAAAAAGCTTTATTTTTATTTTTATTTTAATTTTTTATAAAAGTTTCTAGCACCAAAATTATACGAGTTACGCTCAAAATAAAGTACGCCCCTTCTTTGGTAAAAAAAAAAACGTGAAAATCTGCTCCTATTTCGCACCCCAAATAAAATTTATCATTAGGGTTTTCGTTTTACCATTTACTTTAAATATTTATTGTTTATATGATCTGTAAGTATAACTGGTTCGAAGTTCTTATTTTTGAAAAAATTTGGTTTCAGAGTAAAAAAAGGTTTTTTTATTTTGGAAAAATGCCTCTTTTTCAAAACTTACAAAGTATTAGTGTTACGAAAAATCTCAAAGGGTAAAGAAATGTAGGACTTGCTTTTATAAATATTTTGGCCTTATTTTGTTTTTCTGTAAGACAAAAATTGGTTAAGATATGGCTGTTTAAAATTTACATATACTCGTGATTAGTGGCTCGTTCAAGCTCTTTCAACTAGAACCCTTTTAAAAATAAGGACGTTGAACCGGTGAAACTTACAGGTCATATAAAAAAGTTAAATAATTTGTAAGGAGATAATGACTAGTTTCATTTGGGGTGCTAAATAGAGGGAGATTTTCACAATTTTTTTTACCAAAAAATGGGATTAACTGTAATTTGAGCGTACTGGATTAATTTTGATGCTAGAAGTTTTTGTAAAAAATAAAGCTTCTTTTAAACACCTTAAAAAAGTTCTAATGAGTTGCCCCGAAAAGTATTTAATTTTTTGGTTATTTCACATTGAAATATTCGATTTGGAATTTGACGAATAAGAAAAACTTTTCATGAGCTACAACTTTTCTTTTACTGAGTCGATAGACTTCATTTTTGTTTCATTTTTTATAAGCTAGATACATTGTTGCTAACAATATTCTTTTTGATCGAATATTTATTTTTTGAACTATTTGCGAAAAATCGCCTAAAAACGTGTTTTTTTTTGTTGAACAATAAACATTTTTACTCATAAATAACTCGAAAAGTCTTGAGTTGACCAATTCTGTGGTGACACTGAAAATTACACGGTATTGCCGTACTGGGTTGTAACACATATAGGTATTTGTTACACATGTCGTATTTAGTAATTTTTTAAAGGGGGCCCCCATTTCCAATTCTGCGGGGGGGCCCCGACGGAGTTTGTTACGCCACTGAGTAAACGTCCCCAACATCCTGAGGTAAAGTGTAAATACTGTGGTTTGGCACAACATAAACGAGAAATCTGTCCTGCTCGAAGATCTACATGCAGAGGGTGTGGAAGATTTGGTCACTGGGATAGAGTATGTCTGTCTAAGGAGAAGGACTCAAGATCTCTCCACCATATTACCACCTTTTCAGAAGGTGGTGTTCAAATTCAGGATCCTCTTTTCTTAGGTAATGTTACTTTGACTAAACATATGTTAGGAAATGTTTTTACAAATAACCATAATCAATGGCTAGTTAACTTACAAATAAGTCATAATAAGAAATTAGTTCCCTTTTTAGTTGATTCAGGAGCTGATATTGTCTGCATTCCATCAAATCATTTAGATTCAATCTCATTAAAGAGTTTAAAAAACTGTTCTGAAACAATATCAGGCCCTGATGGTACCAAACTAAAAGTTCTGGGTAAAATTACTGAAAGACTTACATATCCTTCTAAAGGCAAATCTTGTACTTTTGATATATTTGTAATTCAAGATCTAAAAATGCCTATTCTGGGGAGGCCGGGTATTTCGTGTCTCGAGGTATTAAACTTTTCAATAAATTTTATTAATCAAACTTCTAGCACTAATGTACAGGTAGAAAAAGAATTTCCAGATATATTTAATGAAATAGGCAACTTCAAAGATGAAATTAAAATTGAAGTTTGTGAAGAAGCTAAACCTTTTGTACAGACTACTCCTCGTGTAGTTCCTATACCTTTACTAGGTAAATTAGAGAAAGAATTAAAAAGGCTTCAAGATTTAAAGATCATAGAACCAGTAGAAGAACATACAGGTTGGGTAGCTCCAATTGTAGTTGTTCCAAAGGGGGAAACTGTGCGCATTTGTGGGGATTATACTCATTTAAATAAAAGCATTCTACGACCCCATTTCCCTATTCCTAAAGTAGAAACCTCATTGGCACAACTTGGGGGATCTCGTATATTTTCAAAATTAGATGCTACTTCTTCATTTTACCAAGTCCGACTTTCAAAAAGCTCTCAAGCTTTAACTACTTTTATTACCCCATTTGGCAGATTCATGTTTACAAGGTTACCTTTCGGTATATCCTGTTCTCCTGAATTTTTCAGTCAGAAATTTTCTAAGTTATTCCTAGGTTTGAAAGGTATCATTACCCACATAGATGATATATTAGTACATGCACCCACAGTGGAAGAACATGATCGTATTCTTAGGGAAGTCTTGCAGAGACTCAGCAAAGAAGGTATTACACTCAACAAAAAGAAATGTTTAATAGGTGTAAATAAAATTGCATTTTTAGGCCATGTGATTTCAGGTGAGGGTATTATGATTGATCCATCTCGAGTAGAAGCTATTACAGAATTTCCTAACCCTACGAGTAAAAAAGAACTGCAACAGCTCTTAGGTATGATCAATTATGCTGGTCGTTTTATTTCAAATAAGTCCGATATTCTTGAGCCCTTCAACTATTTATTAAAAAATGATGTCTTATTTCGGTGGAGTAAAGATCAAACTGCAGCTTTTTCAAAAATAAAAAATGCATTGATCAACGCACCCTGTCTTTCTTACTTTGACCCAACTAAAAAGGTAATTGTCAGTGGAGACTCGTCTTCATTTGGTTTAGGGGCCGCTCTGATGCAAATTAACGAAAACAATGAAACGGAAATAGTAGCATATGCATCTCGAACACTTTCTCCTACTGAATGTCGTTATGCTCAAATTGAGCGAGAGTGTTTGAGTTTAACATGGGCTTGTGAAAAATTTCAGGAATACATAACAGGAATTTCTGTAATTTTAGAAACCGATCATAAACCACTTCTACAAATATTACAGACAAAAAATCTTGATGATTTGACTCCTCGTCTACAAAGATTTCGTCTCAGACTTATGAGATATAATTATACTGTACTTTTTACTCGAGGGACAGACTTAAAAGTAGCTGATGCTTTAAGTCGTAATCCATTGCAGGTGTCACACAATAGTGAAGAACTTACTTCAGAAGTAGATGCACACGTTCGTCTTATTATACAAAATTTGCCTATAAAAAATCATTTTCTTAATAAAATTCTTAATGAACAAGAGTTAGATCCTATTTGTAGGAATCTTAAACAATATTGTATTTCAGGCTGGCCTGACAAAAAACATATATTGCCAGAAATGTGCCCTTATTTTCAATACAGGTATGAGATTAGTCTTAATGAGAACTTTCTTACAAAAAATTCCAGGTTAATTGTTCCTCCTGCCTTACAATTACAAACCCTGGAATACCTTCATCAAGGCCATCAAGGCATTGTAAAATGCAGGGAAAGGGCAAAAATGTCTGTCTGGTGGATAGGACTTTCTTCTCAGATTGAAAATCTTGTTAGGTCTTGTCCGAATTGTGTTGAAGAACGCACAAATATTAAAGAAACATTTGTCAAGGATACCATTCCATCTAGACCATGGCAAAAGGTAGCTGTTGATTTGTTTAAAGAAAAAAATTGGTTTCTAATTCTAACAGATTACTATTCTAGGTTTTTTGAAATTATACCTTTGACTAGTCTAACTGAAAGTGTTATTGTTGAAAAGTTGAAAGAACAATTTGCGAGATATGGAATACCTGACGTTGTCAGATCGAATCAGGGTCCTCAATTCAGCTCAGGTTTTTCCAAATTTGCTGCTGAATACAATTTTATTCACACTACTAGCAGTCCTTACTATGCACAGTCTAACGGCTGTGTAGAAGCAGCGGTAAAGGTCGCAAAATCTTTGCTGAAGAAAAATGAGGATATATATTTGGGTCTATTGGCCTATAGATCAACTCCTTTAGAATGTGGCTTCAGTCCTTCAGAATTGCTAATGTCACGTAAATTAAAAACATTGTTGCCTATGCTTCCTAGTAAACTTGAGGAAGTGGTTAATGCTAGGAAATCTTTCATTAACACTGAAGAAAAACGTAAAACTCTTCAGGAAAACAATTATAACAGAAGACACAATTCTAAGGAGATGTTTGATTTAAAAATCAGTGATACGGTGTGGATTACTGACCTTCGGAAATATGGAGTGGTATCAGAGTTATGTTTAGAATCTCGTGCTTATATTGTTAAAACTAATGATGGTACGGTTTATCGTATAAATAGGTGGTTTTTGATAGCTGCTCCATATTATGTTCCGAACGCCAATAATGTTACTGCCCTGCCTATTGTAAGGGCTAATTATTCAGAGAATCCTAAAGATTCATCTTCTGGGGAGAAAATTGTAGAAAGTGATAGTGTACAGTGTAGTGACAAACCAATATCTATCAGTGAGAGTGCAGAAGCTTTACCAAGCAATGTAGCTCCAAGTGCATCCGAAAACATTACTCCAAAGAGAAATAAAAAACGTCCCAACTGGTTTTCAGACTATATCACATAATGTGTTTTATTGTATCATTTAGTATTAAGAATTTTGTTACTTTTATAATCTTAAAAAGGAGGATGTTGTGTTAGGTATTCCTACATTAGGCAACACCCCGCACGTTAGTTCCTGGCTGGCTTGGTTGGTAGAGGCCATGAGGTTAGGAGGATGACAGAGGGGTTTTTAGAGGTTAGGAATCCCTAGATCACAGCGTGCTCATGCTAGGTTTTATCTACAAGAATTGTATAATAAATGCATCTATAAATTTCCAACATGCTTTTAAGTTTCATTAATACAACAGTTACCAAAATAACAAACGAGGAAGTGGCTCAAGCGCTTCAAAAAATAAAGAAAGGAAAAGCAGTCGGACCAGATGATATTCCTGGGGAAGTATGGAGAGCATTGGGAGAGACAGGAATAAGTTGGCTAGCAGGTCTATTTAATAGAATTATGGAAGTTGGACAAATGCCAGACGAATGGAGAAGCAGTAAATTAGTACCTGTCTACAAAAATAAGGGAGACATACAACAATGCACAAACTACAGGGCTATAAAACTACTTAGCCACACCATGAAAATATGGGAGAGAGTAATTGATAGACGGATACGTGAAGAAACCGAAATATCCGATACTCAATTTGGCTTTATGAAGGGCAGATCAACAACAGATGCAATTTTCATTGTAAGGCAACTGATGGAAAAATACAGGAATAAAGAGACCAACGCTCATATGGTATTCATTGATCTTGAGAAAGAGTATGATAGAGTTCCTCGAGAGATTCTGTGGTGGGCACTCAATAAGAAAGGAGTCCCTGGCAAATATGTAAAGATTGTGAGAGATATGTATGAGGGAGTAACGACTAGTGTTAGAACAGGTGTGGGAGAGACTGATAAATTTCAGGTGAAAGTAGGATTGCACCAAGGCTCGGTGCTTCGTCCTTATTTATTCTCATTAGTTTTGCACCAGATAACAGCGAAACTACAGGGTAGTATTCCATGGTGATTAATGTATGCTGATGATGTAGTATTAATAGGAAATAGTGAAAGAGACTTAGAACAAAAACTGGAACAGTGGAGACAAGCTCTGGAGGAAAAGGTTTAAAACTTAGTAGGACAAAAACAGAGTATTTGGAATGTTCATTTAAAGATGGAGTTACTACAAATAAAATGGTATCTTTGGATGGTGAAATGATTGTGAAAAGCAATAGTTTTAAGTACCTAGGATCGGTATTATAGAGTAACGGAGAAATAGATGGAGATGCATGCAGTAGAATTAGGGCTGGATGAAGTGGAAAGAAGCGAGTGGTGTGTTGTGTGACAGAAAATTTCCAATGAAGCTGAAGGGAAAATTCTATAAAACAGCCATAAGACCGGCTATGATGCACGGAACTGAATGTTGGGCAGTGAAAAAGAAAGAGAAACAACGAATGCATGTGGCGGAAATGAGAATGCTTAGATGGATGAGTGGAGTGACAAAGAAGGATAAAATTAGAAATGAGTATATTAGGGGAAGTCTAGGTGTGGCACCAATTGATGCCAAAATGAGAGAGTATAGGTTAAGATGGTGTGGTCATGTTCAACGTCGAGACGTTAATCACCCAATACGAAGAATAGCTGAAGTACAGATTCCTGGAAGGAGTATGAGAGGAAGACCAAAGAAGACCTGGGGGAGACGATATGGCAGGACATGTTGGTAACTAACAACACAAAACATTCCAGGAATGTACTATCAAAGTTCTATTAATGTTTGAATGTACTGGACATTCAAGGAACATTCGGTGAATATCTGATTAAGTTATTCGTGGAATGTTACCACAAGACATTCTATGAACATACTACCAATGTCCTATATTTTAAGAGAGGCCATTTACTATTCAATTTGCATTCATTTTCAAATTTGCTGCGCGTGTATATGTATTTAGGCAATCCAAACCACGTGACTTCTGGTTCTGGTTGGCATGGCATACAGGTTACAGAGGTTATGTTTGTAATATAATTTCATTTCATCATTTCACTGTTTATCGTCATATTTTGGATTCATTTGGATTTCAGTGCAGTTGACCCACTATATGGTAAACATCAGCCATTGTTTGTTGAGTACTAATACCTCAAAAATAGTGAAAGTGGTCCAGCAAGAACATTAAGGCCGCGTCTCACCATCAAATAATTTGATCAAACAGTTTGAGCAAACTCCGGAAGTACGTCAAAGTGACGTCACAATTGCAGTTTTTTTGAAATTCTAAAAATCTGTGCTCTCACTATCAGTCTAGTTTGATCAAATTTTTTGTATTGAGTTGCCTAACTTGTTTGTACTTTATTTAAAATTAAATTTTTTCATTATTATCCACAATGAACACTCAGGATGTGACGTCACTAACTGTCACTTTCAGTTTGCTCAAACCAGTTTGATCAAATTATTTGATGGTGGGACGCGGCCTTTACACTATCCACTAGCTGGGTAAGTGTTTGCCAAATTCAAAGTGTCCAAATAGACTATTAATTAGAATTAGAATTACACAAAGACTATATAGACTTTTTATCAGCAATTTATTTTCAAATGTTTTTATTTTATTATTCTTGGGTGCGACTCAATTGCACTAGACAAGAAATATTAATCATCCATTTATAAAAATGTTTTTGGCTGGAAATGGGAACGTATCCGGTCCAGTCAACAATATATATAATGCACAAATGAATCAACCCTCAAATACAATGATACCAATGCAACCAAATCATCAATATATGCAACAACACAACTCTGTATCAGCAGACATGATGCACTATTATCAAAATCAATTCCCACCTCTTCCAAATATGTAAACTCATCCATCTAATTTCCAAAATTTATCCTTACCTCAAATGAGCCAAAACTCAGTTCCTCCGCAGCCAGAGATACACTCAAAAACTTTCGAAGAAGGAATAGATTATTCCCTACCGTCCTCATCAACTGACGATGAAAACATGGAAAGTGATGCAAATGCTTGTCCGTGGCAACAACTAAAAGAGTCGAGATCAAAAAGAAAACGTAGAAAAATAGCAGAAACTACTGAGCAAGGTGCTTCAGTAAGCACATCTAATAAGTTTCAAACTCTCTCAGAAGAAAACGCAGATACAAACCAAATCCATACCAGTAAAAGAAACGATGACAACCCAAATACCCAAACGAAAGATCCCAAGCCGCCCCCTATTTATGTTTACGGAGTAATAGACTACAAAGCAATGACTGACTCTATAGCGCAAGTTACTGAAGATGAAACATATTATACTACCACTCTTCCTGAAAATGTTGTTAAAATAAATGCTAAAACACCTGATTCTTATAGAAAAATAATAAATTATATGAGAGAAGAAAAAATAGTACACCATAGCTATCAACTCAAACAAGAAAGAGCATATAGAGTCGTCCTAAGAGGTTTACACCATTCTATACCCTTAGAGCAAATAAAATCTGAATTATTAAGGCAAGGCCACACAGTCAGAAATGTTTTAAACATCCGGCACAAAGTAACAAAAGAGCCCCTAACATTATTTTTCCTCGATTTGGAACCAAAAAACAACAATAATAAAGTTTTTAATGTGGAATTTATATACAATACCAGAATTAGAGTAGAAGCTCCGAAACACAAGAACACCATTGTGCAATGCACTCGATGTCAAGCATATGGACACTCTAAGTCATACTGTTATAAACCTTATAAATGTGTTATATGTGGAGGATCACACGACACCAAAAGTTGCACAAAGCCGAAAGACACACCTGCAACATGTACTCTTTGCAAGGGCAACCACCCAGCGAACTATAAAGGCTGCACTGTTTATCGAGACTTATTAAAAGCAAAGAACAGGAAAAACGACACAACTGGACCTAGAAACACACAAGGATACATAAATCCCAATCCAGCACTGCACCAAATGACTCAACAATATGCGCAAAATGGAATGAATTATGCTCAAGTAACCTCAGGAAACATCAACAGACCAAATAATGGTGAAGATTTAACACACATGATGTCAAGCTTCTTAAATGAATTCAAAAATCTATTTAATCAACTTCTGAACCAAAATAGCATGATCCTGAACATCCTAACAACAGTCATTAGTAAAATAACGAATTAATGGCTCCATCAATTAGAATAGCCGCCTGGAACGCCAACGGGCTACCAAACCATGTACAGGAAATCACAGCATTTTTAAAAGTAAATAAATTAGATGTTCTTCTCATCTCAGAATCACACTCAACCGAAAGAACAGTAGTAAAAATCCCTTTATACACAACGTACCTTACTCATCATCCTAATGGAACTGCTCACGCAGGAACAGCAATTATTATTAAATCTTCTATTAAACACTATTCCCTACAAAATTACGCCACACCTAAAATACAAGGAACCATACTAAAAATAGAAACATTTACATGGCCACTTGCCATTGCAGTAATTTACTGTCTGTAGCAGTTACGCTATTAACTAAATAAATCCCAATAAATGATTTAGCGTGGGTTCAGGACTGATCACCCTGGACTTGTGCACTTCACTTGGCTCAGAAATCTATTAATATCTTATAAGTTGTTCCTAGAGTGTCTCTTAGGTTGAAATTAGAATGTGTCATATAGAATTGGATCGTTCTGATATTCAGCTGTAAGTAAGTCTGTTTAACTTGGTTGTCATCTCCTATGCTGTTATCTTTTAAATGATTTGAGTTTTAACATATCTTATTACTTTAAGTTTGGTTACCTGTCTCTATCACTTGCTTGGATTAGTGTATGTGAGTTACCTTATTTGTCTCCCTACTGAGCATTAGGTTAGTAGATGTTCTTTTACCTTAAATATGAAAAAGTAGATGTGAGTTTATCTTTATCGTTACCCTTAGTTTGAGTTTATCTCGTACCTTTACCTTGATGCATTTATCTTTATCTTTACCTTGAGTTTATCTCCTACCTTTACCTTGATGAGTTTATCTCTTATCTCTATCTTGATTGAATGTATATCTTATCTTTATTTTGATTATTATAAAGTCCTAAGAATCTGTCCTTCTCTGTGCTGGTCGTGAGTAAAGAATTGGATCACGTCAATAGTACAGTTTAGTTATTACAGTTAGGATTTTTATTCTCTTTTACCTTTTGTGCATACCCTCTACCACGAGTAGATGCGGGCTTGCCAGTATCTTTACCTTTTGGCATACCCTATACCATGAGTATAGTGGGCTTGCTAGTATCTTTACCTATATTGTGTCTTCCTATCGCTACGAAAGCAAGTAGACGTTATGGATTATCTTTTACCTTGATTTTTTAGTTGTTGTTGATATCCAGAACCATATCATATAGGTTTAGCTTTGTAGCGATGTAGTTTCAACTAGTCCTGATAAATTAGTCCCTCATTGAACTCTCGGGTGATTAATAGAATTTGTTCGCTCTAGTGTCAATGTTGGGTAAAGTTAATAGGATTTGTTTTAGTTTGATTGTTGTGAATGGTTCTGGTAATATTGTGTTAGGGGTTGTTAATAAACGCCTGTAATTTAGTTTTAATGATGGTTTATTAACACATGAGAATGTAGATGGTAAGTAGTGTTAAGAGTTAACTTACTCTATAAGGTTGTATAATTATATTAGAATGTAAGCGATTAACGCGTAATTGTTTGTTTTTTTCAATCTTTGGTTTTACTAAATTAAAATTATCGCGTTGAATAACTTATGTCGGTCAGTTACCTTTGTCGGTCAGTTACATATCCCTTCTATGTTTTATACTTTCTGCAAATATGATTAAATATATCTCGCGTGGCCTTTATACTGTCTGTATGACTTCGTTCCTGATTTTGTTCCGCCTCCTCAGCAAATAGTAAGGCTGTGAGCCTACTATAATTATGGTTTTATACCACAACGTTTCTCCTTTACCGTGTCCATCCTCAGGTTCGCCCTAGCGTTAGTTCGCTTAAAAAAAAGGAAACTTCTGGGAGTTTTCCTTTTTTTTGCTGGAGATGAGGGAGAATGTAGCAGTTACGCTATTAACTAAATAAATCCCAATAAAATTTCATCAAATACCCCTAAATAAATCCCGTGTGCGACGCCGTCGATCGACTTAAGAACGATATCTCTCTGCTCACGCGCGAAAACCTCGGCGGTCGATTTTGTCGATCCGAATCGGGAGCTCAGTTTTGGTCAGACTCAGGGCGAACACGCTGTGTTTTTTTTCTAAGTGGCGGATTTGGACGAGATTTTGAATAAAATGGAGCAGATATATCACTAAAATCAAGGAACATTAAGACCATTTTTTTTGAATAGCGATGATATCAAAACTCAATTTATCTTTGGTTTTTTTTCACATAAAAGAAGTTTAAGGCCAGCGTGTTTCGTCTTTCCAAGTAAGTAAACTGTTGATTTATTTCTCATTATTTTTCGTGGTAATGCATCATTGTAGTTAAGTTCATATATAATCCATATTATAATAATGATATTCATTTCCCTTTACAAAGGAACAATCAATCAAGGCCACAGGGTTTTAGTGTTAAATTTAAATTCCAAATTGTAGCTCATATTATCCTTTAAATATTTGAAAAGAACAGAAGGTCAAGTTTTTAGTGTCCAAACCTGAAATCTAATATCTTTTATACCTTATCGTTATGCTTTTTACTTAAGTTTTTTTATCTGTGATTTATAAAAAGTTTTAACGAGTATCTATACAGCCTTCTGTCACGCCCATCTAATGCGCACGTCCCTGTCATGTCTGAATTGAAGTAAACTTCAGAAATTTTGACATGACATATGGATACCTAACCTACCTAATATTTGATGTTTTTGTTTGGGCCTGTTCAATATGTACTGCTACTGTTATTGAAATACATAATAACTAAATTTAATAAACTTTATTGTAGATTCCGCCACTTAGTCACTTAGTTACGTCGTCACTTACTCACATAGACACTTAGTCTAGTCACTCTATGTAAATTGGGAAAACTACTTCATGTAACTATGTGCCAGTAACTGTAAGCAACTCGGGTATGGGTTACCCCTAGAGTTACTTTTAATTGGATATCTTGGATATTACCCATTTCACAACAGCCAGGATTGGATTTATCACCACAGCAGCCCACTAGTTTTTGCCGTGCCAAGAGGAAATTCATTCCTATCTGGACTTCAACATTTTTTAAATAGGAACTGTGGTTAAGATAAGTTGTTTTCTTTTATTATTTACATATTTTGGGTACTCTCTAGTTGCTTGCAGTGTAAACTTCTTGTATGCATACAATCGAGGTAAACTAGGTACATATTTCTTGATAGGTAGGGTTTTTAGGTCGTTGTTTTTCTTTCTTTGGTTCTATATAATTAATAATTTGTTTAAATAAATAAAATCAGGTCTTTCTTTTAATAATAATTATAAATCATTGTATCTTAAAACTTAATAGGGAATCGGGGGTACAATTTTGTCGAGGTTTTAAAATAGGGAATATGTCTAGTAGGGTTTTACATTTACATTGTATGTTAAGAGTCTGACCAGCTCATTTATATAAATCAATTATATAATTATTATTATTTTGCTAGATGAGATACTTAATTTTTTTGGTAACCGTAGCGTTCTAGTCGTGTATCTCACCTAGACGAGTTCAATTTAGGGAATATTACTAACTTTTAGTTATAAGAACTTTGTGCTATTCACACGGAATTTTGCTTTGGATTTTCTACTAATACATTTACTTAGCGCGGTGTGTAGTGGTTAATTGTAAGTTAGTGGCTTTTTGGTCCTGTTTGACCGTTACACCACCCACTACCACTGTTATTGTGTTTTGATTTATATATTACATTGTCAATATATGTAAAATATAGTTATTATTGTTAATATATTTGTTATTAGAAAGGTTGATGTTTTATTTCAGTCTGTATTACCAGTATATAATATAGCAAGACAAGGTTATTATTTAGTATTTTGTATTTCAGGTGGTTGTAACCAGTGTCATAGAGATCCTGTGGTTCGTTACTTCAAAAATCTCGAACCTTTCCAACTTCTTGGTTCCTAGAGCCGAGTTGTTCGTTCGAGTTGGCGCCCATTTTCTTTTCTCTTTATTGTCCCTTTTATCTTGATCTCTATCTCCAGTGGTCTTACCTAGTTGTATTAAGTTCTGTATTAACAGGTCTCATTTTCTTCCTAATTACTAACATTTCATTATCAAATCTTTACTTTTTATATCTCTAAAGCCAATATTCGGTGTATAGAAGCTAGCCCGAATACCCACTTGAGATTTAGTGTCTCTCTGTCCATTTAATTTGTCCTGAGCTAAGCCCCTCTTCTTTTTGTCTTAAATCTCTTCTCATTTATTTTCCCCTTATTTCGTTAGTTCTTTTTCTTTAAAAATCACTATACCCAGAGTATAGAGGTTTCATGTCCCCCTAGACACTCCATATCAATTGAAGAATACGAGACCTTTTTTCAAGAACTAGGACCCCGATTTATAGCAGCTGGAGACTGGAACGCCAAACACATCGTATGGGGATCGAGGCTTATAACACCAAAGGGTAGAAATTTATTGGCGTGCTCGCAGAGAAATAATTTAAACTTCCTTTCGACAGGTCAGCCAACGTATTGGCCGACCGATCAAAACAGGATTCCTGACCTGCTAGACTTTGCCGTTATCAAAGGTATCTCAAATATACATTACAAAATAGAACCCAGTCTTGATTTAAGTTCAGATCACACCGCAATAATCATAACACTAAGTACAACTGTAATTTGGAAGGAACCTGTGGCAAAACTCTGCAATAAAAACAACCAACTGGGAACAATTTCAAGCTATTATTAACACAAATATAAACTTAAAACATCGAATTAAAGAACCCCATGAAATAGAAAAAGCAGTGCAACATTTAACAGAAGTAATACAAGATGCTGCATGGAAGTCAACTCCAGATGATAAAAAAATTACCACCCATGATCATAACATTCCTTTACAAATTAAAGAAATTTTAAATGAAAAAAGAAGAGCTAGAGCCAAATGGCAGCGGTCAAGGAATCCCCGGGATAAAACACAATTAAATCGGTTAACACATCAACTGCGTACAGCTTTAATCCAGGCCCGTAATGAGACTTTTAAATATTACATCTCCAACCTAACACCTAATGACCATTCATTATGGAAAGCGACCAAAAAATTCAAGAGACCAATAACATCTATTCCACCAATTAGAAAATCGGATCTAAGCTGGGCAAAAACTGATGAAGAAAAATCAAACACATTAGCACAACACCTCGCCCAGGTATTTAGTCTACATACAGAAGTCAATGCTGAAGATGAAGAAGTATACACATTTCTCGACGCTCCTTGTCAATTATCACTACCACTGAAACCATGTACACCAACAGAGATCTGGAAGGCGATAAATAAAATAAACCCTCATAAGGCTCCAGGTTATGACTTAATTAATGGAGATTTACTAAAGCATTTGCCTAGAAAAACGATAGTCCTGCTAACTATTGTATATAACAGCATGATAAGACTGTGTCACTTTCCTATTCAATGGAAATACGCACAAATAATTATGATTGCGAAACCGGGCAAACCGCCTACAGAACCCTCCTCCTATCGTCCTATAAGCCTTCTACCAATAATGTCAAAAATTTTCGAAAGACTTCTTTTAGTCCGAATTCTCGAAAGAATAAACATAAATAACATAATACCTGACCATCAATCTGGCTTTCGACAGATCTACTCAACAATACAGCAGTGCCATAGGATTGTCAATTATATAAAAGAAACTTTAGAGGGAAAGAAAATGTGTGCGGCAGTATTCCTTGATGTGGAAAAAGCATTTGATAAGGTGTGGCATAAAGGCCTGTTGTATAAAGTGAAAAAGAATATGCCAAATGAAATATACCTGATATTAAAATCATATCTGAACGAGCGATTTTTCCAAATCAAAGTAAATACCTCACTTTCCAAATATCATCCTATACAATCCGGAGTACCTCAAGGTAGTGTCCTCGGTCCCTTCCTTTATCTCCTTTATACTGCTGATATACCTGCTGATGATGACATTACTATGGCCACATTTGCCGACGATACAGATAGAGCTTATCAGACGATAACCCAGATAGAGCTTCTAACAAACTGCAAAACTATTTAAGTTCACTTCAAACATGGTTAACAAAATGGAAGATTAAAGTAAACGGTGAAAAGTCTTCACAAATTACGTTCACAACAAGAAGGATCGACTGTCCACAGGTTCATATTAACAACATTCCTATCCCCTTAAAATCAGATGTCAAGTACCTGGGACTCCATTTGGACCGAAAGCTGACATGGAAGAACCATATCAAAACCAAGAAAGCTCAACTAAATTTAAAAGTCAGACAAATGTATTGGCTGCTAGGTAAAAGATCCCAGTTATCATTAGAAAACAAAGTATTATTATACAAAATTATACTAAAGCCGATATGGAGTTATGGTATAGAGTTATGGGGCTGCAGCAAACCGAGCAACACTAAAATACTGCAAACTTTTCAATCAAAGACGCTGCGCATGATAGCGAATGCACCATGGTACGTCTCCAATATAACTATCCATAATGACCGTGGGATACCATTCATCGAAGATGTTATTAGACTACAGGCAACCAAAGCCCAAGAAAGAAATTTCGCCCATGAAAGTCAAACTATTCAACAACTCTACCAGCCGCCACTTGTGGGAAGAAGACTGAAAAGTACATGGCCAGAGGACCTAACTGATTAGGTGTATTGGAGAACCATCGATGGATGGTGCCCAAAGCATGCCAGGATTCAAGACTTTGCTACTATTTGCTAAATACTCTGTGTTGTAATTGGAGTAGATTGTAAATTTGCACTTAATAAAATGAAAAAAAAAAATTTGGTTTCGTTTGCTGTATTTTGTGAACTTTATAAACTTTACCACACTGCAAAGTGATTATTTAAGGAAATTATTATTGGAGACACCAGATGTTTGGAGAAAGGTAGGGTAGGGCAAACAATTTTTATCAATGTTCATTTTTCTCTGATATTTATCAATATTGATGAATTTTGCAAGCAATAACATTATTTCTTTTATTGTTTTAGATATTTATTGAAGCTGAAAATAATTTGGGATTTAGATCCATATACAATTCAGTCAGAATTGGATTTTACCATAAAGTGCATTCCACCAAATTACTATTATAGATATTATAGATGAAAGCATACAAAAGCCTTCAGGCACATAAATATTTTACAGCTGGATTTGTTTTTAAAGTTGGAGTAAAGTTGGAAGCCACAAGCAACAACTTCGTAAGTACCTACAAGAATATTGAGGAAATCCAGCTCCTGGATACTACTGGGCAAACTAGAAGATTGAAGAGGACAAAGCCTTTTGAAATAGTTTGAGTGATAGTGAAAAGCAGAGCATAATGCTTGTGTGCATGTGTATGTTAGAATAGGGCGGTTAGAAAAGCAGAGCATAGTGCTTGTGTGCCTGTTAGATTAGATAAGAGACGCTATGGGTAAGCGCTTCATTTTAAGGAACAGTAGTAATTTAGGTTAAATTAAAATCGTTCATTGGTCAGAGTTATGACCAGATTGTAATTCTAATGAACAATTCAATTCAATGAATCGTCATCGTAGTGATGATTATGGAAAAAAATATATGACAAGATTTTGTGCAATAAAAATGTTTATATTTATCAAGGATGTATTATTTGGTATGGCTACATATACAGTCGGAAAAATGAAAGAATACCCATGAATGAACATATAAAACACGCTGTATTTTCCTGTCACCGTGTCACAAAGAAAATTGTCCAGTGCAAGTAACAATAATTATTACATGTACTTGTGCTGACCAGTTTTTTGTGTGACACGGTGACAGGAAAATACAGCGTGTTTTATATGTTCGTTCATGGGTATTCTTTCATTTTTCCTACTGTACTTCTGGTATATCGTCGGTGATGTGACAATACCTCCTATCTGCTTTTTCATGAATTTTGTAGGAGATGAAAAACTTGTTTGGGCCACCTCGTGTTCTCATATATTTTTTGATTTGTTTTGTAGTAAATTCAACTATCTATTTACTACAAAACAAGTCAAAACTTACGTATGAAAACAGGATGTGACCGTAAAAAATGTTTTTCGTCTCCTGCAAAACTCATGAAAAAACATATAGGAGGTATTGTCACATCACTGACGATATATTTCAGAGAATGTCTAAAAAATATACTTTGAATGTCCTAAGAAAATTCATGGAATGTTTCAACAAGACATTCAGTCTAAACAATATACTGTGAATGTTCAAAGAACATTCGTAGACATTCATGGAATGTTCCAACAAGACATTCAAGGAATGTTTAAAATGCTGACACAGCACTTTCCTGGGACTTTCCAGGGACGTTCGTGTGCTTTTGGGGACATTCCGGGGATGGTTTCAATGTCCTGTGTGTACCTTCTAGGAACATTCCTGGAATGTTTTGTGTTATTAGGGAAAGAAGATTAACATTGATATGACCCAAGATAGAATTGTGTGGAGAAATGCAATTAGGGAAGCCGACCCCGCATAGGGATAAGGCAAAGAGAATGATGATGATGAGTTAGCAAAATAGATTATATTATGTATTTTGAAGCCCCGCAAACAAAATAAAGAGATTATGTATGTTCTTTAGTCCTAGTACTACATCATTCGTCTTTATCCTTAACACTGCATAGATCCATAGATGATACAAATAATGCCTGTTTTCGCTTTCATATTTTACGGTTTTTTCCTATCCCTGATCCATTCAGGTAAGAAAAGAAATGGTCAGAATAAGACGGGGGATATATATTGTATTGTGGAATAACAACATCGGTGGTTAGTGTTGCCAAACGGAGAGAAATTTCCCTTTTTGCGGGAATTTTCAACATAAAAGGTAATAAAGGGAAAAAGTTAACTCAAAAGGGAATTATTGTTCCAGTCCAAATTGTAAAATATTAAGAAAAAATCAAAATATTTGAAAATAATTAAACATATCTTCTCAGATTTTGTAAACAGGAGGGAAGCTTTTTTTTATAAAAGTGGGAATTTTTAAGGTAAGTTGACGGAAAATGCTTACTCGACGATTGGCAACGCCATAAAGCCTTTGGTTGTGGGGTTTGACACGTTTTGGTTCTGCGAAATGGCCCATATTATATTGAATGTACCTAAATTCAAATTCCAAGTATGTAAAAATACTCATGATTCATGATAAACTCGAAATGGTAAAGTTATTTCAATTATGAAAACAAATTTTTAATAGTATCTATGTAAACGTTAATACAATTAATGTTTAAACTTTTTTACCATACAACAATTTTAAAATGAAATTCGTCCAATACTACCTACATATATAAATTTTATTAATTATTCTAAAAAATAACGAAGTTGATAATCTATATTATACTTCCTATACATACATATTATTTTTAAGATATTTTAAAAGTATCTACTTATAAGTATGTGTTAAGAATATTCGATAAAGGTATATTCTAAGAATAAACCTTTACGAATATTCCGAGATACTACTACGTACACGAATGTACTCAGTATATTCGGTACGAGAATATACTTTAAAGTATATGCAAAGAACATGAAATTTAGAATGTTTTTTCACATGCTATGCTTGCACTACACATATACTAAAAAGAATGTACTCCGACGAATGTTGGTAGTATATGCTTAGAACATGATGCGAACATCATTGTTATGTGGGTAATGAATGTCGCCCCACTATAATATATTTTATTGTTGGTCTTTCAATGCTAAAATTAGGATAAAAAAGGTATTTTATCCATGGTTTTAATCAATATAATTCTCACCATTACTTTGTGTTGTATTTGCAACCTTTTGTAAATCAAAAATAATCCCACCATATTAAGAATGTCAGCAAAAGCCGGCCCTGCATGCAAACTTTTTCTCAGTGCAACTAAAATTTTATTGATATACGCCAGAAATATGTGAGACTTTTCTCAGTGTACTCGTGTGTCCTCTTGGCAACTCGATACTAAAATTAAGTACATACTAACAACAAAAGAATCGCAGTCCGTGTCGGTTCTTGGTAGGTAGGTATTCTTTGTTTATACTATTATTTATTAAAATATTTATCCGTTTTGTGTGTTATAATGGATTAGGAAATACACGAAGGTATGTGCCGTGGGATTTCCAACTATATACATATTTTGTTTCATTTCCTGGTCTTTAAAATGTTTACCTATTGAATTTACTTATCGTATATGTGTGGATATCCCCAAATTACGCTAATAAACAACTCACATTTATCTGAAATATTGAAATTACACTATGATATATTTTTATTAAATTAATAACTTAACATCCATTGTAATAAATAGCATTGTATATTAGTCCTGGTTTCTGGATAGTTGTCAAGGCCATAGTCCAAAAAAATAATAAAAAGAAAAATAAGATTCATTTTATGTTATTAAAACGTAAACAATTGTATCTAGTAAATAAAATTAGTTATTAAAATGCAGTACTGCAAGCAAAATACAATTACAGTAGAGCGTCGATTATCCGAACTAATTGGGGGACATGGGTGTTCGGAAAATCGATTTGTTCGGATAATTGAACTATATTGAGATTATCATAAATATTTATCCACAAGTGAATAAGAACCATATTTATAACTGTATATTCGTTTATACGTTGATAATGACAAATAGCAATTAAACAAAAAAGTGCAGTCTTTGCAACAACCCATTTTTGGATACACAATTGAAAAAAATTTAAGATATTTTAAGCGTTAATTTCTAACTCTTGCTCAGTACTCGAGTGCGGGGAGCGGGAGTTCGGATAACCGGTCGTTAGCCCTAATAACACAAAACATTCCAGGAATGTTCCTAGAAGGTACACACAGGACATTGAAAACATTCCTGGAATGTCCCTAAAAGCACATGAACGTCCCTGGAAAGTCCCAGGAAACCGCTGTGTCAGCATTTTAAACATTTCTTGAATGTCTTGTTGGAACATTCCATGAATGTCTACGAATGTTCTTTGAACATTCACAGTACATTCTTTAGACTGAATGTCTTGTTGAAACATTCCATGAATGTCTACGAATGTTCTTAGGACATTCAAAGTATATTTTTTAGACATTCTCTGAAATATATCGTCAGTGATGTGACAATACCTCCTATGTTTTTTCATGAGTTTTGCAGGAGACGAAAAACATTTTTTAAGGTCATCTACTGTTTTCATACGTAAGTTTTGACTTGTTTTGTAGTAAATAGATAGTTGAATTTACTACAAAACAAGTCAAAAAATATATGAAAACAGGAAGTGGTCCAAACTTTCATCTCCTACAAAATTCATGAAAAAGCAGATAGGAGGTATTGTCACATCACCGACGATATACCAGAAGTATATGTGGCCGTACCAAATAATACATCCTTGATAAATATAAACATTTTTATTGCACAAAATCTTGTCATATATTTTTTCCATAATCATCACTTCGATGACGATTCATTATATTGAATTGTACATTACAATTACAATCTGGTCATAACTCTGACCAATGAGCAATTTTAATTTAACCTAAATTACTACTATTCCTTAAAATGAAGAGCTTACCCCATAGCATCTCTTATCTAATCTAACGGCCACACAAGCACTATGCTCTGCTTTTCTAACCGCACTAGTCTAACATACACAGGAACACAAGCATAATGCTCTGCTTTTCACTATCACTTATCACTCAAACTAGTTCAAAAGGCTTTGTCTTCTGCAATCTTCGTTTGCCCAGTAGTATCGAGGAGCTGGATTTCCTCAATATTCTTGTAGGTACTTACGAAGTTGTTGCTTGTGACTTGCAACTTTGCTCCAACTTTAAAAACAAATCCAGCTGTAAAATATTTATGTGCCTGAAGGCTTTTGTATGCTTTCATCTGCTGCTTAGAGTAGTTACTGCAAGACTCCACCAGATATGTATAAATATCTATAATAGTAATTTGGTGGCATGCACTTTATGGTAAAATCCAATTCTGACTGAATTGTATATGGATCTAAATCCCCAATTATTTTCAGCTTCAATAAATATCTAAAATAATAAAAGAAAGAATGTGTTATTGCTTACAAAATTCATCAATATTGATAAATATCAGAGAAAAATAAACAGTAAATAAAAATTGTTTCCCCTACCTTTCTCCAAACATCTGGAGTTTGCAATAATTTCCTTAAATAATCACTTTGCAATGTGGTAAAGTTTATAAAGTTCACAAAATACAGCAAACAAAATCCAAATGAATCCAAAATAGACAAAATACGAGGATAAACAATGAAATGAAATGATATTACAAACATAACCTCTGTAACCTGTAACTTATGCCAACCAGAATCAGAAGTCACGTGGTTTGGATTGCCTAAATACATAATATACACGCGCGGTAAATTTGACCATGAATGCAAATTTGAATAGTAAATGGCCTCTCTTAAAATATAGGACATTGGTAGTATGTTCATAGAATGTCTTGTGGTAACATTCCACGAATAATTTAATCAGATGTTCACCGAATGTTCCTTGAATGTCCAGGACATTCAAACATTAATAGAACTTTGATAGTACATTCCTGGAATGTTTTGTGTTGTTAGGGAGGTTGATCGACGTTCGGATAATCGACGCTCTACTGTAATTAAATTTACCTTTATATAATAATTGCATATCATATCAATATTGTGGAGCAATATATAATTTTTCTTCTTCATTGACAGTAGATATTAAATATACGTCAATTTGACAATTTCAATTGACAATGAATTATTTAATAAAGTTACAATATTTCTCCGCTATTCTCGCACGATCGTTTCTCGTATCCCCTCCAAGTACTTCCCTAATAACACAAAACATTCCAGGAATGTTCCTAGAAGGTAAACACAGGACATTGAAAACATTCCTGGAATGTCCCCAAAAGCACACAAATGTCCCTGGAAAGTCCCAGGGAAGTGCTGTGTCAGCATTTTAAACATTCCTTGAATGTCTTGTTGGAACATTCCATGAATGTCTACGAATGTTCTTTGGACATTCACAGTATATTTTTTAGACTGAATGTCTTGTTGGAACATTCCATGAATGTCCACGAATGTTCGTAGGACATTCACAGTATATTTTTTAGACATTCTCTGAAATATACCGTCAGTGATGTGACAATACCTCCTATATGTTTTTGCATGAGTTTTGCAGGAGACGGAAAACATTTTTTAAGGCCACCTCCTGTTTTCATACGTAAGTTTTGACTTGCTTGAAGCAAATAATGCATCCTTGATAAATATAAATATTTTTATTGCACAAAATCTTTTCATACATTTTTTTAATGTAATTTACTGATATTCCTATAAAAAAATTCCAAACATTTGCTTGGTAAACCTTTCTTTTGCCTTCCGTAGCCACATATTCCGTTTCCTTCCTGGTTTTTTGTAGACCACTTCTCTCAGAAAATCCAAAAAAAAAATTAAAATAAATGGTAATTTTTCTATCCTTTACAATTAACAATCAGAAGAAATATTACTTACAGGTAATAATATGGATAAATAATAATAATAATAAAATAAATATTAAATATTTAAATAAATAATAAATAATATTTTGTATTTGGACAATGACGTCCGATGTGGAAGTAGAAACCTTAATAAAATTATTTTTTCAAGTAAATTGTGGCTTATTTCCCAATTAGAATAGTTGATTACAAAAATACCACAAAGAAATAGCTTTTTCACAAACAAATAAGTATTTATTTTATTATATTTTTTGTTTTTATTATTTACTTTAATGTAAGATTATATAGGTCTGGATCCCGCGTATGAAAAAAAGTTGATTAATAGCAAGCTGAAAATTTGTTAATAGCTTAAGGGTGTCTAGTCGGACAAACTTTGATATATGGGAACACTGGAACAGGGGAAGTTTTAATTTTGGAACAGGTTAAAAATTTGGAACGGTCAGACCACGAAAACGGCACATGTATTTTTTCCGACAGAACAGACTTAAACTCTCCGAACAGAGATTAAACTCTCATGCAAAAATCAGACTGCTATTTATCACCAAATGGGCGTTTTAATGAGTGGAACATGTAGAATATGTCAAATGACAGGAATTATGACAGGTAAGAAATAGCAGTCTGATTTTTGCATGAGAGTTTAATCTCTGTTCGGAGAGTTTAAGTCTGTTCTGTCGGACAAGATAAATGTGCCATTTTCGTGGTCTGACCGTTCCAAATTTTTAACCTGTTCCACAATTAAAACTGCCCCTGTTCCAGTGTTCCCGTATATCAAAGTTTATCCGACTAGACACACTTTAAGCTATTAATAAATTTTCAGCTTGCTATTAATCAACTTTTTTTTCATACGCGGGATCCAGACCTAATAACTTAATTCTTGTTTTCTCTTTCTGATGTTTTTATTTATTTACATTGAATATTAATCAAATAATTAAACAATGTCAACTTCGATCTCTGATGTAGATAATGAAGTGCAACGGTATCTATATTGTACGGACTGTATTATTCAGGTTAAGCATATTACCTGTGTGACATAAACTATTGGAACAGCACAGTCTCTCAATGAACAGATGAAAGTGAAGTTCTGTCAATATTTTTTTCTAAAAAATGTTTTGAACATACTCCTCTATTGACAAATCTAATCTATACTTCACACCTTCTTCGCAGGATCTTCTGGAAAGCTAAAAATACTTTAAAAAGCTTTTAAATAAAAAATATGATTAATGAACTCAAAATGAACTTAAAAAATATGACTAATGAATATGCTCGCTAAACTCAGACACAACTGGCTAGTGATTTTAGTAAGGTAATTTTTTTGTTTTTGGCCAATTTTGCCAAAATTGGCAAAATAGGGCTTTTCATCGATTGTCATTTGTTTCCAGCTCCTGTCATATGTTATATAATCTGTGTATAATATTAATATACACGGATTATACGACATATGATAGATGCTCGAAACAAATGACTGTGAATGAAAAGCCCTATTACTAACTATTTAGTAATTTTTTTTTGGTAAAATTTTCAAAATTATTTACTAAAATCACTAGCCAGTTGTGGCTGAGACTCAGTGGTACTGGGACTCTGTATTTAGCGGACCGACAATATCTTTATATTCTGTGTATTCATTATATTTATGTAGTTGGTACTATTATAGTGTGTGGTCTACCGTCGTGTTTATAAACACATACATTAGCAAAAACGCAAAAAGAAGAATTATTATTTTAATTTTACAAATAATCATTTTGTTATTATCTCTATTTACTATTTTAGTTAGGAATAAGCGAAATTTGTGGCTTATTCGCAATTAAAATAATAAATGGATATGACCAATTATTAACTTACAAAATAATAATTCTTCTGATTTATGCATTTTATTCACTTTGTTATATCTACGTTACTTAAAAGATTTTTTATTAAGAGTATTAGGGTATTAGTATTTTCTGAAATAGGGGTTATTCCTTTGTTTACATATTTGCATACTAACCTAGTATGAAACGTTATTCCTGCAGAATACGAATACATTGATTCTGCTACTGCAACTTCGTTGAGAACAGGACACCATTATGCACTATACAAGCACAAATACAAAACAAAACAAACAACAAAATACATACACGTTTCGTTTACCAAACATTACCAAAACGAAAACAAAACGGCAAGATGGCCGAACCGAAGACACGCGATTCACGCGAAGCGCTGAAGTGAGGTCGTTCGTTGTGGTCGTTGGTCGTTTTTAGTCACGTGATGCCCTCTCTAAGCTCCGTTCACAAATTCTGACAAATACACGCGAGGCGAATTTGAAAATGAACGCAATTAAGAAAAATTATAAATGCCTCTCTTCTTTTTTGCACAAGTTTCTGTTATAAGTAATGTTATATCGTTACAAGTATTTATTATTTGGCAGCTTAAAATATAGGAACATTGGTAGTATGTTCACAGAATGCCTTATGGTAACATTCCAGGAATAATTTAATCAGATGTTCACCGAATGTTCCCTGAATGGCCAGGACATTAAAATATTAATAGAACTTTGGTAGTACATTCCTGGAATGTTTTGTGTTGTTAGGGTTGCACACCGCGAATAGGTAATTATATATGTTTTACTTTATTGATGGTGGATGTTATAGAAATAAGTACTTTTAATAACTTTATTTTATTTTGTATGATCTACATAACATTTTACAAGGCTCTAACAAGCGGCCATCATTCTTGTCTGTCAGATGTCAGCTTAAGCCCGCTACACACGGGCTTAAGCCCGCTACACGATTTATGGTAAAAAATACCTATTAATGACACTGTTATCGACAAAGTCGATCAATTTTAAACTTGTCATCATATATTTATTAGACTTTTGTTTATCGCTAAAAATTAAATGATGGTTGTGAATTGTATTTTTTTGTGTTATTTAATATTTTAGCAAAAACATAATCAGCAAAAATCTTATTTAAAACATGCGAACCGTTTTTGCAATCACAATCAATGCATCGTTTAAGTTATGCTTGTTATTATAAAGGTATGTAGTATGTAGAAATAGAATACTCAGTGTAAAGGCCGCGTCTCACCATCAAATAATTTGATCAAACAGTTTGAGCAAACTCCGGAAGTACGTCAAAGTGACGTCACAATTGCAGTTTTTTTGAAATTCTAAAAATCTGTGCTCTCACTATCAGTCTAGTTTAATCAAATTTTTTGTATTGAGTTGTCTAACTTGTTTGTACTTTATTTAAAATTAAAATTTTTCATTATTATCCACAATGAACACTCAGGATGTGACGTCACTAACTGTCACTTTCAGTTTGATCAAACCAGTTTGATCAAATTATTTGATGGTGGGACGCGGCCTTAAGATATCTTTTTATGCACCCGCTTATGATCAAATTCGATGTTTTCGAAAGTCATACCGCTACGACTACTAGGGACGTGTAAGATATTTTTAAAACGTTACTAGTTACATGTACGGAACTACCGTTTTTTAGTTGCCTACTCAATTCAGTACAAGGATGAGATACATCAGTATTTTGTAATCAGTATTTGTACTCAGTACCACTGAGAACCGGTATCAATAGTAACCGTTACACGTTTGCACTTATTTTGCCCGTCTCTATTCGTTACGGCGACAGCCGACGGTCGGGTTAGCTTGTGTTCAATATGCGGCTTGCTAGAAAAATAACTGCACAGGTCACCCGTCTCACCGGCGCAGGTTGTGACTCGCTTAGGTTCAATATGCGCCGGGACTAATCGTCACTTATGCTATGTGAGTGGGTTACTAGTACAATTATCGTACTATTTGTCAAACACTAATAATAATAATATTAATACTACTATTAATTGTCAAAGAATTGTTCTAGTAATCCTCCCAAAAGACATATACCTCGTCCAATTTACTTACCGTTGCACGTCATCCGCGCCATAGCCTGTGACACGATACCAACAGGAAATATCTAGGCGGTAGGTGTGTTCCCCTTTAGAATCATTTTGATTCTAAAAAAGAACACACCCACCGCCTAAATATTTCGTGTTGGTATCGTGTCACAGGCTATGGCGCGGATGACGTGTAACGGTAAGTAAATTGGACGAGGTATAGTAAGTAACGATTATTCGCCAAGTACACGAGTCGTTTGAGTCCGGCTTTATACTTGGATCTACAGACCGAGCGCGTCTCGTAAATTGCACGGCTTCGCGCATTCATACTTGAGACACTGTGTCAGGTGAGGTGTTTGAAAATTTGAGTAACTTGATTCTGTGGTGTGAATTTCTAAAACTTTTAAGTGTGGTTTTTGACCGTTGTGAGAAATTATTTATTTGGTGTTGTGTTTATAATTTAAACTTTTGTTTTATTTTCAAAGTGTTCTTTTTGTTATAAAGTAGAAAATGAATCGTTGTACTAGGTGTAACATAAACTTTTCGAAATCTTCTAACTTGACGGCACATGTAAAAAGAAAACATCCAGGTAATATCATATTTTATACAGGGTGTCTCGTAAATTGCACGGCTTCGCGCATTCATACTTGAGACACTGTGTCAGGTGAGGTGTTTGAAAATTTGAGTAACTTGATTCTGTGGTGTGAATTTCTAAAACTTTTAAGTGTGGTTTTTGACCGTTGTGAGAAATTATTTATTTGGTGTTGTGTTTATAATTTAAACTTTTGTTTTATTTTCAAAGTGTTCTTTTTGTTATAAAGTAGAAAATGAATCGTTGTACTAGCCCACATAACAATGATGTTCGCATCATGTTCTAAGCATATCCTACCAACATTCGTCGGAGTATATTCTTTTTAGTATATGTGTAGTACAAGCATAGCATCTACCTTAAAAAACATTCTAAATTTCATGTTCTTTGTATATACTTCAAAGTATATTCTCGTACCGAATATACTAAGTATATTCGTGTACGTAGGATCTCGGAATATTCGTAAAAGTTTATTCTTAGAATATACCTTTATCGAATATTATTAACACATACTTATAAGTACATTCTTAACACATACTTATAAGTAGATACTTTTAAAATATCTTAAAAATAATTTGTATGTATAGGAAGTATAATATTAGCCTTACATATTATCAACTTCGTTATTTTTTAGAATACATAATTAATAAAATTTATGTATGTAGGTAGTATTGGACGAATTTCATTTCAAAATTTTTGTAGGGTAAAAAAGTTTAAACATTAATTGTATTAACGTTTACATAGATACTATTAAAAATTCGTTTTCATAATTAAAATGACTTTACCATTTCGAGTTTATCATGAATCATTAGTATTTTTACATCCTTGGAATTTGAATTTAGGTACATTCAATTCAATAGACCATTTCGCAGAACCAAAACGTGCCAAACTGCACAACCAAAGCAACCAAAGGATTTGGCGTTGCCAACCGTCGAGTAAGCTTTTTCCGTCAACTTACCTTAAAAATTCCCACTTTTATAAAAAAAACTTCCCTCCTGTTTGCAAAATCTGAGAAGATATGTTGAATTATTTTCAAATATTTTGATTTTTTCTTAATATTTTACAATTTGGACTGGAACAATAATTCCCTTTTGAGTTAACTTTTTCCCTTTATCACCGTTTATGTTGAAAATTCCCGCAAAAAGGGAAATTTCTCTCCGTTGGGCAACACTGACCACCGATTTTGTTATTCCACAATACATTCATAACCCCCCCCCCCCCCCCATATTCTGACCATTTCTATTCTTACCTGAATGGATCAGGGATAGGAAAAAACCGTAAAATATGAAAAAGAAAACAGGCATTATTTCATTATTTGTATCATCTATGGATCTATACTATGCAGTGTTAAGGATGAAGGCGAATGATGTAGTACTAGGACTAAAGAACATACATAATCTGTTTATTTTGTTTGCGGTGCTTCAAAATACATATATAATCTATTTTGATAACTCAATATTACTTAAATAGGTAAGTACATATAAGTATTATATAAATTTTAGTTACTTATTATGCATAGTTTAGTTTAGCTAAATATTATATAATGATTTATATAAATAACTATAATTTATAAATATGTACTTACTTTTTAAGTAATATTGTAGAATGTAGGTACTAACTACATTCTCATTTGCAATTAAAATATGTAAATAGATATTTGGTAGAACCAGTAGAACCTAAGATGAGATTAGGTGATGCTGAAAACATACTTCTAAGCAATATAGCACTTGATAGCACTTTCTTAGAATATTCTTAAAAATATAATATTCTTCCCATACAAAGATGTGCGGTAGTACGTTCTTAGTATATAAATAGAAGGTTTATAGCACTTCCTTGGAATATTCTAAAAAGTACCTTCTTGGTATAAACTAAAAAGATGTGCGGTAGTATGTTCTAAGTATACACATAGAAGGTTTATAGCATGTCCTTGGAATGTTCTAAAAAGAACATTCTTGGTATATACTGAAAAGAAGTGCGGTAGTACATTCTAAGTATATACATAGAACGTTTAAGTACTGTAATGTAGTATATACTCAGTATCTGCTCTGCACATTCGCAATGGTAATTACGCACATTCTCAGTATATACTTTTTCTGAAAAGTATGTTCTATGAATCTACTAAGAACATGAAATTGTTATGTGGGAGGTGTAACATAAACTTTTCGAAATCTTCTAACTTGACGGCACATGTAAAAAGAAAACATCCAGGTAATATCATATTTTATACAGGGTGTTTGGTAAAGAATGGGCCATAGCTTAACACAAGAATCTACACGTCGAGCAAGTCTCGTAAATTTCACGATTGCGAGCCACGCTTCACGCAACCGTGTTTGTGTACTTGTGTTTCGAGTTGCGTGGTCGTGCGGAGTTATATTTATATACCAAATTTAAATGTTTCTACTGATTCATACGCTGTCAAAATTAAATCAATATGGCTACTGGGTGTAAAAGATAAATCTTATTCTATCTGTTCTTAATGAGTTTTAGATAATTTTAGTTGTATTTCTTTGTAATTTTGTGTTGTACAAAGATTAATTTAACATTTTCTCTGGAAGTATTAATTTAGAAAGATAATATGCTTCATTGGTGTTGTGTTTTGAAGTGTGAAATGCAAAGTAATTGTGATAAAGTCAAGATAAAGTTCACTTTTAAACTGAACTAAATAAGGTATCTGAGAGACAACAATGGTTAAATGCAATACAATGTACAGGTTTTACTAGCGAAATGAAAATTTTCCTGTCCTGTCTGCTGTAATCATTTTATATCTGGTAAGTTACAATTACAACAGTAACGATTTTTGAAGATGTTAACATTTTAATCTTATAGGAAAACCAGCCGACTTAATCGATAATAACAATCTCCAGATTGGGTTCCTTCAATACATATGGGCTATTAACACAATGAAATAAGTTCCAGAAAATCTAAAATGGAGTGGTATCAAAGGAGAATTAAAGGAAAAAATATTCATATTGAAATTATTTATAAGGCACTGGACTGTCTTAAATTCTACAATAATACTAGGTGGGTAAATTATTTTAGACATTTTTCATTAAGAGTAGATTAAGATTAAGTAGATTTTCATTCAGTAGATTTAAGACTTGTTTACACGGGTAGAGTAATGATGCAAGTACTTGATAGAGTAGAGTAACTCTACCTGTAAAAATGCTCAGCACAGTAGAATAGCTGGTAGAGTGTATAGTTGAAGTTAAAGTAGAGTGACTAGCAACCTATGGCAAAGTAACTACTCTATGACCACCACTACTGCCAAAATGTCTACTCGGCTGCACACTCTACCCATGGAACACGCTCAATTATGGCAGAATAGAGTAGGTAGGAGAGTACATGGGGGCGCTGTCATTCTGGCTGGAATTGTGTTGTGTGTAAATAGTGAAAATGAAGTTCACCGAAGATGAAACTTTAAAACTTGTAGAGCTATAATACGGCCAATGCCAGTGTTTATGGAATTTAGGTAGTGTATACTACAGAAATAAAAGTTTGCAGCAAGCTGCAGAGGATGAAATCGTCGAAAGAATGGCAAAAAGGGGTTTTGGAGTAAACGAGCTTAAGCAAAAAATTAAGAATTTAAGGTGCACTTATAATCAAGAGTGTTTAAAAATACAAAAATCGGTTTCACTATACTAGCATCAGTACTATACTTGTACTCTCCTCATGTGAATGGTATCAAGCCATTTTTGGTAGAGTACTACTGCTACTCTACTCTCCTCAAAACTCTACCCATGTAAACAAGTCTTTAGAAACAGTGGAAAATGAGGTAGCTAGTAGAGTAGTAGTAGAGTAAAATATACTGGTTTAGCAAATTACAATTTTTAAAGGTAATACAGTAGCGATAAACAGGTAGCCAAAACGTGTTCCAAGATTGTCACTGTAATTTTGAATATTTTTTCGAGGCATTTGGCACACGTATTCGTAAAATAATAAAGAATGGCGGTACAGAGCCCAATTTGAAAAATATATTAATATGTGGAAATTACTCTGTAATTATACAATATTTAAAAAACGAGCCTGTACCGCCATTAAGAAGAACAAAAAAATACACTTTCTTCAAATAAACTTTTTTATCCGATGCCTAGATTTTGTGTAATTTTGGAACTACTAATGAAATAAAAAATTTTAGTAGTTCCAAAATAACACAAAATCGGATAAAAAAGTTGTATTTGAAGAAAGTGTATTTTTTTGTTCTTCTTAATGGCGACAAGCTCGTTTTTTTTATATTGTATTTAATTACAGAGTAATTTCCACATATTAATATATTTTTCAAATTGGGCTCTGTACCGCCATTCTTTATTATATTACGAATATGTGTGCCAAATATCTCGAAAAAATATTCAAAACTACAGCTGCAATCTTGGAACACATTTTCACTACCTGTTGATTGATACTGTTTCCTCTTAAGATAGTTTTAATAGTTATTTATGATATAAGTATTAAAAGTACAATTTTAAGACGCGCATGTGAAAGTTAACTTGAAAAAATAATTTTATTAATGTTTTGACTTCCACATCAGATGTCATTGTCACAATACAAAATATTCATTATTATTAGGTTTGTTCTAGCAAACAGTCAAACTAGTCAAAAACCATCAGCAAACAGTTGGTCAGTAAAAGAACATAATACAGTCACCAGTGCGATCCCCTCTACTCGCGCTGGTCCACTATTCGCTGATGGTTTCAAACTGATGCTAGAACAAACCTATTATTATTATGCATATCATTATCTGTAAATAATATTTCTTCTGATTGTTAATTGTAAAGGATAGAAAAATTACCATTTATTTTATTTTTTTAGAATCAGCTGAGAGAAGTGGTCTACAAAAAACCAGGAAGGAAACGGAATATGTGGCTACGAAAGGCAAAAGAAAGGTTTACAAAGCAAATGTGACACATTTTTTTTAAATATTTAGGAATATCAGTAAATTGCATTAAAAAAATGTATGAAAAGATTTTGTTCAATAAAAATGTTTATATTTATCAAGGATGTATTATTTGGTATGGCCACATATCGTCAGTGATGTAATAATACATCCTATCTGTTTTTTCATGAGTTTTGTAAGAGAGACTAAAAACTTGTCTTAGGGTCACCTGTTTTCATATGATATTTTTTGACTTGTTTTGTAGTAAATTAAACTATCTATGAACTACAAAACAAGTCAAAACTTACATATGAACACAGGAGGTGACCTTAAAACATGTTTTTCCATCTCTCATACAAAACTCATGAAAAAACAGATAGGAGGTATTGTCACATCAGCAAGGATGTACAGTGATGAGTGCCCTAATAACCGGCAAAATATGGGCAACATATTTAGTTGTGAGATAAAAAGAAATGAAACTAGTCGAGCTGGGAAATTTAGCGAAATTAACCTTTAAATTTACGTTATATTGATCCCACCTTTACACATATCGGAGGAGTATGTCAACTAAAACTGTCACTGTGACAGTGGTAGTTTCCAAACTCGTCTGATACATCTGAAGGTGGTACAAAATCAATACAATCTAAATGTATAAGTTAATATCGCTAAATTTCCCAGCTCGACTAGTTTCATGTCTTTTTATCTCACTACTTAATACATCTTTTGTGCTATTTTGCCGGTTATTAGAGCGTTCATCACTGTATTTCTGGTATATCCAGGGAATGTCTACAAAATATATTTTGAATGTCCAGAGAACATTCGTGGACATTCATGGAATGTTCCAATAAGACATTCAGGTAATGTTTAAAATGCTGACACAGGATTTTCCTGGGATGTTCAGGGAACATGTTTTCGGGGATATTCCAGGAATTTTTCAATGTCTGTGTACCTTCTATGGAATATTTTGGTGTTATTACCGCCGCACTCCACTTGCGATTTGTAATCAGGAAGATTGAACACATTGTTTCAAATACAAGTCAATCCATTTGTGACTAAATAATCATGGATTGACTTCTATTTGAAAGAATGTGTTCAATCTTCACAACTACAAATCGCAAGTGGAGTCCGGCGCTTAGGGCTACTTCCTCTTCGGTATTATGTATTATACTACAGAAATCAGGAACTTTCCTTCTAAATATATGTATGCATCTTGGCCATCAAACATATTCTTCCAAACATTTTTTTAAGGGGTTACATAGGTCTTGTGGGTAAAAAAAGTGACTTTTTAAAAATTTATATCTCAAAAACTAAAATTTATTTTTATTTATAATTGGAACATGTAAAAGTATAGTACTTAAGGTAGGTAGTCTCAAAAAAAGTTTCAGCCAAAAATATTCATTTTTGTAGAGTTTAAGTTTTTTTGCGTTGGCAGCATAACTAAGTCCAGTCTCATCTGAAATCAAAAAGTTTCTTGTAGTTTATACCTCTGGCTAGAATATGAAGGAAGGAATTTAAAAAAATGAAATTTGAAGATTTTAAATAAGTTTAAACACATTTTTGACCCCAATTTTTCTCATTTTTAAAGTAGTTTTTTTTATAAAACAAAAATGACCTCATCTAATAAAAAATCCTTTGTTCATTCACTAGCCAGAGGTATAAACTACAAGAAACTTTGATTTCAGATGAGACTGGACTTGTTATGCTGCTCACGGCAAAAAAGGGCTGTTGTCGAAAAATTGCAGTCAACTCTGCAAAAATGAATATTTTTGGCTAAAATTTTTTTGAGAGTACTATACTTTTACATGTTTCAATTATAAATAAAAATAATTTTTAGTTTCCAAGATATAATTTTTTTAAAAAGTCACTTTTTTACCTGCAAGACAACAACTTAACAAATTGTTGATTTCAAATTGTAACAGTTGTTTTGCAAAGTATGCTGCCCTCTTGTATTTTCTGTGTTATCTTCAAAAAACACAAAACAAAAAAAAATAAAACAAAAGTTTAACCACCTTCACACTCACACCACAGAATCAAGCAATCAAGTTTGATCAAGTTACACAAATTTTCAAACACCTCACCTGACACAGCGTCTCAAGTACGATTGCGCGAATTGGTAAATATAACTCCGCACGACCACGCAACTGACGCAACTCGAAACACAAGTACGCAAACACGTTTGCGTGAAGCGTGGCTCGCAATCGTGAAATTTACGAGACTTGCTCGACCTGTAGATTCTTGTTAGCTTAACCGTAGAGTTAACCGCAAAAGTTTTAATTCAAAAATAATTTATTTTTTTACGTGTCAGTATATAATATATGTTTTAAAATAAGTTTTGTTTTATTTTTTGAGAAAAAATCAAAAATACAGCATACTTACAGTACTTTTTTTGAAATGCTATTTTCCGAAGTTTATAAAATTTCTTACGCTAGATTTTATAATAACCCTTTCAGTGAATTTGTCCCTCCAGAGGGACATAATAATAAGTACCCTTGAAGTATACATCCGTTATTTTTTGAGGAAAAAATTATATTATTTATTTTACTTGCTTTATTTGTCATAGTTCTAAGGTTGTTATTCCTAAAAGTACCATTTTTACACTTTTTATTGGTTTTTTGTAATGTCCCTCTGAAGGGACATTGTGTCTTGGTGAATTAAAATAATAAAAAATTCTATTTACGCTAGAAATATTTATTCACATAAAAATATTAAAACAAACATTATTTTGAATGAAATTTGATGGACTTCACATTTGGAACAAAATATGTGAGTCTTATTTTTGCACCCCTCCAATTTGAATCTAGAATTATCTTTTTTTTTCGTCTACATTGGGCGTATGATTGTAGCCGTCATATCTCATTTCTACAAATGGTCTTGCTTCACACTTTTTTTTAGCTTGAACTGGCGAATCTGTGTCACTTGGCCTTCCTCTCTTAGGAGGATTTTTAAACAGTATTAGATGCTCTGATACACTTTCGCGAAATGCCAGAAGATCAATTATCTTGTTTTTGTTGATTCCTAAAGCAAGAGCTTGACGTTTGTATTCCAGCCATGAATTCACTAAAGCCTGATGAATTGTATGAAATATCATTCTAATGGTCCATTTTCTAGATCTGACGAATGACCTATAAATGCTCAACAAAAAGTCAACCTTATCCACCCCTCCCATATTTTCGTTATATATTTTTATTGCTTCTGGTCTTCGGACTTGGAGGTAACTACTTGTTTTTTGTCCCATCTAGTACAATAGTCCTCTTATCCGATTCCAATGAAATTGGACGCTGTGATAACCGATGTGTTATCGAACCATTTGGTTATTACAATTCTGTCTTTACTAAGTGCAATAGAAGAAGAGCCACGTCCTTTTTTCTTTAATTCTTTATCAGTGGGAAGTTGGGGATTTAAAAAGCGGTTTACTCGTATTGTACCCACTGCAAAAATTTATTTTGATAGCAAAAATTGGAAGAGATGGTAATTTCCGAAATAATTGTCGAAGTAAAGACCATGATTTTCTTCACTTATTCTTTCTGTTAATTGCATGACAACCCCAGCGGCACAGCCAAAATGTTTGTAGACCGGCTTTATTTCAGTAGTGCTACCTTGATATATTAAAAAGTCATACATTATAACACTTTGTCCTGCCAAAACATAAATTTTAATTCCCCACTTTTTCGGCTTATTTTTGACGTACTGTTTGATGTTCAGTTGGCCTTTAAATGGAACTATTTGTTTGTCAACACAGAGATTAGTTTCTAGAGGAAGCTCCTGACATCTTCTTCTAATACAATCATATAGGTCCCGGACTTTACAAATTCGATCTGTGTTATTTTCGGGACGGCTAGATATATCCACTAAATGTAATGCTTGTCTCAGCTTGAAAAACCGGTGTAGGCTAATGGAATCTTTTATTAGAGAAATTCCATAGAGGGGACTCCAATACGTCCGAACTCTCGGAAACTGCAAATTGCCTATTGCGATATGGACACCAATAAACTTTTTTATTTCTTCCAATGTGGTTGGACACATTCGTGGTATATTCTTTTGAGTTATATACAAATTAGTCATGTTCACCATCTGCTGCATTATTTCTTCTGGAATATATCTCATGAAAAAAACAATAGGAGGAGGTATTTCATAAACAGGGTCTGGAATAGGTTTATACCACTTAACATGTCTTGTTTCATATGTAACATTATTCATCCATTTAATTTTAGATTTTTCAGTGAGGTCATATGTTTTGTGAAAGTCTTATTTCTTGTTTTAGATCATCATTTTCTTCTAGTTCCGTTTCATTTTCATTTGGTACTTCTGAGCACGTTTTGTTTACTTCTCTATTTTCTACATCATCTGCAACCGGGACTGAAAACATGTTATCTTTGACAGTTGTGTCTTCTTCTTCATTGTCATACTCCTCGTCAGACAACAACGGAATGTCTGAGTCGTCATCATTTTCTAAATAGTACAAAAGTTCCTGTTCAGTAAGGGGCTTTCTGTTTTTCGACATTTCCTAAAATAAAAAGGATACCGTAACTGTCTAAATTTACATTCAAAATGCAGTAGAAATAAACAAACCAAGACACATTAAATGCTACTAGGAGCACTCCCGAATCATAATTTACAATGTATAAACTTTGGAAATCATGATTTGGGATTTACAATGTATATACATTGTAAATTATGATTTAGGAGTGCTCCTAGTAGCATTTAACGTGTCTTGGTTTGTTTATTTCTACTGCATCTTGAATGTAAATTTAGTATGTATAGTAACGAGTACCTAAGTCAAAAGGTCCAAATCATAAAAATTACATACAGGTTTTAAAAACTTCATAAAAAGAATAGCACTGATGCATTATTTATTTAACCATAAAGTCAGTTTGTCCCTGCACAGGGACATAACAAAAATAACCCCTCTATAAACACCACACTATCTTTAACTGCAAAACTGTTGATAGATATAGCAAAAATAACTCTTATACTTACCAACTTGACAGTATTACAGTTGTTATTTGTCAAAAAACCAGATTTTTATGTAATTATTTAGCGTCATAAAGTTAGCGAAACGGTTTTTTCAAAGTCGTTATTTTGACTTCTGCCATAGATCAAATAATTGCACCTCGTTTGCGGATAATTGAACCATTCAAAATTTCATTTGCGGAATTTCCGTTTTCGAGATATAAGCAAATCAAAAGTGGAGATTTCGGCGCAGCGCTAAAAATAAATGTCGATTTTCAGGGTATAAAATGCCGTAAAGTCACTAAATGACCATATCACCTAATTGCACCTCGTTTGCGGATTATGAATAAACTGGTTTTACTTGAAAATTGTGAAAATTGAAAATGTTATAAAGAAAAAACGATATTAATGTTGGTTGCCTATACTATAGGGGCAAAGGCATAGCCACCTTTACTTTACAAGCCATGAAGTTGAAACTTGGCAACATCTAAGCGTAGACCGGTTAATTCTGACAGTTCTCATTTATTTTTAAATGTTTTTAAATAATATTCACTGTATTTACAGAAAAACTCAAACATTTTACAATATTTCGTACTCCAAATTATAAAGAATATTAAAAGGTATGTATTAAGATGATTTTAGTTCAATATAATATATTTTTATATAATATATTTTATAGTACAATATATTTTTATATAAACTTACGTGCATATAGAAATGCGTCCACTTAAAATTTTTGTCATTTTTGATGTCTTATATTTACTAAACCTGTTGGCCGATTCAAGTGATTTTTTTAATATGTTATAGCCTGAAATTGGGACTATAACTAGTCCCAATCTTGAAAAATTATTTTTGCAGCACAATTGTCACCTGAAGCTGTTCATGTTTGGTAATGAAAAGTTTACAACATGAAGGCTTTCATTTAAATTTTGAATTTGAGTGTGAATGTGGGGAAAATGCCTTCAAAGTTTATTCTGCTATTATAAAAATTATGTGTAATATTGTTTTAAATAATTATACAAAAAACAAAAATAGCATCCATCAAAGTGATGAATTTTCAAAAAAGTATAAAAAGAAAAGTAATGCTAAGGGGAATAACAAAAAAAGAAAGTTATCGACTCTAAACCCCAACACTTCACATCAAACCATGTGAGAAATTGTTGTTATAGTTTTTTCTAGCGATATTTGTATATAATTTAAAATAAGATATTATTTATTTAAAATAAAGTATTTTACACATATTCTTGTTATTGGTTTTTTTTGTATAATAATAATAATATATTAAAACCCAACTATAGACTCTGGTTTTCTTAATAACATTCTGTTTTGTTTTGATTAATTCGCTTATGTTGGATAATAAAAAAAGTTAGCTACTTTAACAACTAGATTTTTGTTTTTATCAATTCAGGGTGTTTCTAAATAAGTGCGAAAAACTTTAAAGGGAAAGGAACAAAATGCAAAATTTTGACGCCTGTCAAAATTTTCAGTGTATTTTAAATGCAATATCATTTTGTTCGAATCCTGAGAAAACTAATAAGTCTTTTTGAAAAATTTAAACGCTGAATGAAAGATTACTTTATTACCGAGGGCCGAAAGTCCCTTAGAATGAATAAAAAGTTGTTTTTGAATGACATATTTGAAACTAAAAATCACACTAAATTTTCTTAATTTTTCGCCCCTGTAACTTATTAAAATAAACATAGAAGTTTTCAGGGACTTTCGGCCCTCGGTCCTAACGTAATCTTTCATTCTGCGTTTAAATTTTTGAAAAATACTCATTAGTTTTCTTAGGATTCGAAAAAAATTAATCCCATGTATATTCTTGTTATTGGTTTTTTTTTTTGTATAATAAACGTTACTTACAAGGAAGTACTTTTAATTTTATTTTGTACAAACTTCTAATTAATAATATTTTCTTGTTCGACTCAAAAAATACTATAAATTTTACCAGAATTTCTACTTTAAAATTGTGTTTTCAAAAGCGGTAGTCCGAAAGTCGGACTACGCACGTCATCAATTGCGATGTTGCCTTTTTCTCTTCATGGCTTGTTAAGTAAAGGTGGCTATGGCAAAGGAATGCCAGAATAATTTTTACTTTTGGTAAACCTAAACTGTAAGGCTAAAAGTAGTATGTACCATAGTCAAAATAACTCCTCCTGACTTAAAGGTAATCCCTCCATTCGAAATTTCATTTGCGGATTTTCCCTTTTCGAGATATAAACAAATAAAAGGTTGAGATTTCGAATAAATTTTCATTTTCTGGGTATAAAAAGCCGTAAAATTGCTAAATAACCATATCACCTAATTGCTCCTCGTTTGCGGATTATAAATAAACTGGCTTTAATTGAAAATAATGAAAATTGAAAATTTTATAAAGAAAAACGATATTAACGTCGGTTGTGGTTGCCTACACTGTAGGGGCCATGCAAAGGAATTATTATTCATAGTAGTGATGTTGATTATAGTTACTTTCGAGGATTCGTTACAAATCGTTACTTTTGTATAAAGTAATCATTTACAGTTACAGTATTCGTTACTTTGGATTACTATGATTACTTTTGTATTTGAGTATCGGTAATCATATCGAGAATCGTATTTCTCAGTAGGTAGATATTTTGTATAGGTATTTCGATATAACAACGACCTTCACCTATCTGTTTAAGGGATAAATCGTTACTTTTGTATAAAGTAATCATTTACAGTATTCGTTACTTTGATTACTATATGATTACTTTTGTTACTTTTGTATTCGAGTACCGATAATCATATCGAGAATCGTATTTCTCAGTAGGAAGGTATTTTGTATAGGTATTCTGTCACACCCTTAAAACGCTTCATACCGATAACGATATTCCATTACACTCGTAAAATACCGGTCCCGTCCGTTACTCGCTAGGATACGATTGGTATTTTTTTTATAGAAAGTAATCAAGTGTACTGGTTGTAGATACAATAGTCGTTACCCGCTCTGATACGATTGGTACAAAGCAACGAAGTAATCAGAGTAATCAAAGTAACGATTTGCCTCTCTGTATAGTAATCGGTACTTTCGGTATTCGTAAGTAACGAGTACTTTGTAACGAATAGTTACTTATTCAACATCACTATATACACCATGGCCAGAATAATTTTCACTTTTAACTTAACACATTTAATTTCTCCTGGTTTGAGGATTATTAATAAACCTGGTTTTAACTTAACTAAAAATCCGCTGTGTCTAGGTACACGCTAACGTGTACACAAATAAAAAAGTTACTGTCTATTCGGTAGGCTTACACCGGTCACGGATTAAGAAAGAAATGAACGAATTGACTGGTCCGCTGTAGTTTGACTATTTACACATTGGCGCAGTCATTTTTTATTTGAGGGGGTGTTCTTATATAAATCAAATAATTTAAAATTTTAGGTTTTTGTATAGCCTCACAAGCCTAAACGATATAATTTCATGATTCTTTACAACAGTTCATTACCCGTAGCAAAAAATCAATATACCTAATTTTAATTGTTGCATGAATATCCATATAATAAAAATAAAACAAATTCTAACTTATAAAAGGTAGAAGGCTAAACGTTGATGTATTGTTGATGTTTTAATTTAATCTCTAAAATGGTTTTATATAAAGTCACAATCAATTTAAGAGATATATTAAAGCGGCCGCAATGCAGCCTTTAGTCAATAAGTTTTCTTTGTTAGTTATGTATATTTAATAGTTTTTATGTATAATTGGGTATTTTTCCCGTAAATAAAAATTATTAAAAACAATATTATAATATGTATGTAACTACAATATCTACAAATAATTTCAATTTCAAACAAATCACACTTACTAAAATGATCACGCCTTGAAAAGAATCCGGAAATCCTACAGCAGGGCATTATTGGCTCTGAGCTTCGCTGGTGTCGCTCCTAGCGGATTACTAATTCAACTTTTACCGGTAATTTTTAAATTTAATATTAAATTGTTATCGCTTAATATTTACAACGCTAAAAAGTAATTAAATTGTAATAGATTTTTTTAAGATTTTGCTAATCATTTTGACGTTCTATTGATGAAATATTAATTTCTTACTTCGGATAATTTCACAATTATCGCGTAGATGGCGCTAAGATTAAGAGATTAATTTATAATTACATATTACGGAACATTAAAAAACGTAAATTCAGTATTTAAAACCTAATTATATTTAAAGTAAAAATATATACCACAGCGTTGACCAACTAATATTTTTTATAATTAATGTTTTTAATTTTAATTTTAAATTAACCACTTTGACATTTATGTCAAATTTCCAGTAAACGTTTACAGACTTGTCACTACTGGCGCTCGCGAATTTATAAATATCCCCTCTACGTACGAGCTCACAGCGTATATAAACATCAAATATTCAAGTAAACTCCTAAATATTATTAAGTCAATATACGTACCAATTTTTTTTACTAAAATGATTAGTCTTTATTGTTCACACTATCATCTTCATCGCTGGGGTCACCGTTAATTGTTATTATGATTGGGTTTATTTCGTTAATTTTATTTTCACGAATCCACCAATCCTTAATTAATTTTTCGCACTTGGATATACAGTTCCGCCATACTTCTGGAGTTGCAATTGAAAGTGCTTCTCGCCAAGTTTCCCAAACCGCTTCGTCAGTATAACCACTAGGACCAATATGGTTGTCGTAATATTGTTTTGCTGTCCCCCATATATTTTCGATGGGATTAAACTGGCAGTGGTGTGGTGGAAGATGTAAAACTTGATGCCCGTAACTTTCAATAACTTGAACCACCAGAAAGATTTTTGGTTTCGCATGTTCTTTTGCCAAACGTAACAACTCAGACTTTAATATAAGCTGTGGAATATATATGCGTTTATTTGTTAGCCATTCTTTAATTTTATCTACATTCCACGAATTTGCTGGACTTTTGTTTAGTATTTCTGAATGGTAAGGCGCATTGTATAAAATAATTACGCTGGGCTCACTTAATCCGGGAAGAAGTTTTTCACGCAACCATTTCACAAACATTTGCGTGTTCATATTGTCATGATAATCACTGTTATTTTATGTAGACGAAAATATTAAATTAGCACCTTTTATATATCCTGTCTTCCCTCCCGCGTGCAGAATTATATATCGCTTCCCTTCTCCACTAGTATGCTTGATCGATTTTATGTTGTCATCTTGCCATATTCTCTTGGTAGCACCCTTAGAAAATATCCATGTTTCGTCTAAATATACAAAAGTTGACTATTTTTCTTTAAATTTGTTATATTTTCTCAGAAACTCAATTCTCTTGTGTACAACAGAACTTCTTTCACAAAGCGCTTTTCTGTTATCCTCTTTTTTAAATTTGAATCCTATGTTATGTAGGACTTGCCATAAACTTGTTCTGCCGATGTCACCAAATTCCCCCTATTTTCATTTAAAAAAATCATCGATTACGTCATCACACCCAGATGGATGACGACACTAGTATGATATGTATGCCAAAATATAATTTAAAAACAAAAATCGGCCTCTTTCGGGATTTTCCCTAATGTCATCGGTTTACGAAATAACAAATTTATTCCTTTCATTTGCACCCTACTGTATATACGAGTAGATGCAAAATTTACTAAATGCATTAACATTATTTAGTGGTGGCCGCATATCGAAATAACTACTCTGTGATAGACCACATAATGAACTAATTAAACATCTAGGATCTAACAACATCACGAGAAAAACCAAATGCAAAATATACAAAACCCTGATAAAACCGGTCCTTATATATGGATCAGAGACATGGACATTGCCGAAAAGCGATGAGAACTTATTAGGTACGTTTGAACGAAAAATCCTCAGACACATATATAAGGAAGTGAAAGAAAATGACGTATATGGCGCAGAAGATATAATTTTGAACTATACGCAGAATACAACGAATGTAACGTCATAACATCCACAAAGATCGGACGTCTGCGCTGGATAGGCCATGTTGAACGGATGTTGGAGGCCGAAACACCAAAACATATAATGAGGCAAACACCAGTAGGGAGAAGGTCAAAGGGAAGACCCAAACTTAGATATATGGAACAAGATCTGAAAACACTTGAGATTACCCACTGGAAGAACAAAGCAAGGAACAGAACAGAATGGAGGAAATTCTTAGAATAAGCCAGGACCAAAAAAGGGTTGTCGAGCTACTGATGATGATGATATACCACATAACGAATTAGCTGCTCTGCTCTAGACCGCATATTGGATGGTAGACCGCATATCGAATCGGCACTAATCTATATATTTTTTCGTATTTAAAATATACGGTTCTTAGAGTTTACTGTCATTTGAATCGTAATATGATTTTTTTCGAATCCTGAGAAAACCAAGTATTTTAGAAAAATTTAAACGCAGGATGCAAGATTACATTATTACCGAGGGCGGAAAGCCCCTTAGAATAAACAAGCAGATTCTATTGAATGAAATATTTGAAATTAAATATCACACTTCTCTTTTATTTTCAGCCTTGTAACTTATTAAAATAAACATTATAGAAGTTTTCAGGGACTTTCAGCCCTCGGTAATAATGTAGTCTTTTATTCTGAGTTTAAATTTTTATTATGTTTTTTCAGGATTCGAAAAAAATTAATACAATTAAAACACATTGAGAATTTTGACATGCGTCAAAATTTTGCATTAACTCAATGTAAAATTCTGAACTGTTGAATTCCAGCTTCCCTAATAATTATTGTACATCAAAAGACATTAGAAACTATTTGTAGAGGATTGAAATCTGTATTGGAAATAACTGTTAAAATTGGTCTACGTAATTAAACATATTCCAAAATTTTGTAAAAATGTAATACATTTTAGTTTTCAGCCCAAACTTAGGCCACACACAATGCAATAATGTTCACATTTTTGAACTGTCAATATTTTTATTTTATCATCTATTGTTTAAAAACAATACAGTTGATAAGATACCCTCAGTTACGGAGAAAGGATTAATAATAAAGATTTTTTTATTCAGTCAATGGTGTGAGCACTGTCAGTTAAATAGTAACGTGTGGCCTTACTTTTACACGCATTACCTCTATTGTGGCAAATGTATCATATTTTTCAAAATTTTGGAATGCATTTAAATCGTAGAACAATTTTAACTTTTGATTTTAATACATATTTTAATTCTCTACAAGTATTCTCTCATGACTTTTGATGTAAAATAATTAGGGAAGCAGGAATTCAACAATTCAGAATTTTACATTGAGTTTCCTATGGCCCTTTTTACGATTCACCACCCGGTATAAGATAAAATGTGTACTATTTGTCTAATTATTTCATAATAACACAAATAATACACATATATACACAATAACACACATTCAATGATCGAAAATCATTTAAAAATATGGGAATGTAAACTCTTGTGACGTAAAGTCAAAAATATAAGTCTCCCCACCACCGTCGGACAAGACAACCGTAATAAAGTCTAATCCGTGGCATTCAGCAGAAAATCACTAATCGATTAGTTAGCGATTGTGTCTGCTGAATAGGGCTTTTCATTCACAGTCATTTGTTTCGAGCTTCCGTCAAATGTCGTGTAATCCGTGACTATTAAGAGGCTACAGTAGGGAGCAACAGGTAGCAGCAAACGCGTTCCAATATTGCGGCTCTAATTTTGAATATTTTGTCGAGATATTTGGCACACATATTCGTAATATAATAAAGAATGGCGGTACAGAGCCCAATTTTAGAAATATGTTAGTACGTGGAAATTACTCTATAACGAAATAAAATATTGAAAAAAGGAGCCTGTACCGCCATTAAGAAGAAAAAAATAATAAACTTTCTTCAAATAAAATTTTTTTATCGCATGCCTAGATTTTGTGTAATCTTGGAACTACTAAAATTTTTTATTTCTAACAAGAAATCGAACATATTATAACTAAATAACTAATTAGGCAACATAGAGAAATTATCAGTGTCATTTTGACAAACCTGCGTCAGATTTTCTCTAATTTGTTCTGTCATCTTTATTGATATCAGTCCAGTGCAGTAGTGTGTTAATTTAAGAATTCGTTATAGTTGTTTCATAGAAAAATAGTGTTTATTGATAGTTATTTATTATATTTTTGTTGTTGTTGTATAAGTTGTTGGCCTGTTTGAAATAATAGATTGTTGTTAATTGTGTTTTAGTTCAGTTCTATGTAGGTAGGTAAGTATATTTTACGTAAAAACATTTCGAATTCTAATGCGAGTATAAAGATTTAGGAGGATATTTTATTTTTAACATAATCAGCCCTATTCTGTAACTTTTAACAAATCGAATAGAAATGACCAAGTCGAATCGTAATTACCCAAAATCGGAATGTTTGATATCTATCGCGTCATTTTTGTGTTTGGATCGGTATTCTGTAACTCATATCGTAATCGAAATCTATGACTTCTATTTCACGCGGTTCTGAGGAGGTGGCAACCGCGCAGTAACCAGCGAAATTGTGTTCTGTGACCTATTTTGTTACTTGAAATATGACACCGTTGCCATTTCCTCAATGTTTTCATACTTTCTTCATACTATCCTCAAAGTTTTGAGAAGTAAATAAAATATTCGTGTAAATACTGGATGCAAAAAGCTCAAAAGAGGATAAATGGTTTTAAATTAAAGTTAATTAAAATTGATATAAAAAAGAAGATAAACTGATAAATAAAAAAGATAAGTGAAGATAAGAAGTATAAATGCTTTTAAATCAAAGATATTTAAATTGATGTTATTAATTCATTATTATTAATAAATTATTTAAAATTGATATTACTAATAATATGCAATCTTTAAGATTCGATTCCAGTTGAAATAACTGCTAAACAGCTTTTCCCAAAAATGGCATCTTTTCTATAATTTGTTCAGACTATGAGCGTTGACTGATAAATATACAAGTATACTGGTATAATATTTATTTATCAATTAAAGTTGGATTTATAGTTTGACGTAGCGTAGACGTAGACGCAACGTAGACGTAAGAAACGGACTGGAGACGGAAGAAAATATTATGTCAATTTATAGATCGACGTAGCGGAATTTTTGCGCATGAGTAGAAAGAGTAAACAATGACTTAATTCTAATTCAACAACATAGCCTATAAATTATACGAACAGTAAACAAACTTTGTGTTTATTTATTTATACTTATACTATTATTTATTATAATATTTATCTGTTTTGTGTGTTACATGGATTAGGAAATAAACGAAAGTATGCTCTTTGGTGCCGCATGCCGTGGGATTTCCAACTATTTTGTTTCATTTCCTGGTCTTTAAATGTTTATTGGATTTACCTATCGTATAATATGTGTGGATAACCACGAATTAGGCTAATAAACAACTCATATTTATCTGAAATATTGAAATGACTCTATGATATATTTTTATTAAATTAATAACTTAACATCCATTGTATTAACAAATAATTAACAAAATTCGAATATGTTGACAATCAACTTTTTACACAACACAAGGAATGAGGGGGCGGGGCGGGTCCACTTTGAGTGACAGAACAAAATTCTGCCTTATGATTGGCCAGACGGAAGAAACGCACTGTAAAAGATGAAAGTTGGTCAGTTGGATTTATAGTTTGACGTAGCGTAGACGTAGACGCAACGGAGACGCACTGGAAAAGATCAACACCGAATTTTGTGTACTCGTGTTTATAGATGAACGCAAGCGCCTGACGGAACGTAAGAGAAACGTAAAGTCGGATTTATAGTTTGACGTAGCGTAGACGTAGACGTAACGGAGACGCAGTGGAAAAGATCAACACTGAATTTTGTGTACTCGTGTTTATAAATGAACGCAAGCGCCTGACGGAACATAAGAGAAACGTAGCGTAACGGAAGAGATGACCAACTTTCATCTTTTACAGTGCGTTTCTTACGTCTGGCCAATCAAAATTAAGAATTTTGTTCTGTCAACCCAAAGTGGACACTCCCTCATCAATTTTGTAAAGATAAAGTTGTTTATCAACATATTCGAATTTAATTATTTGAATACAATGGATGTTAAGTTATTAATTTAATAAAAATATATCATAGTCATTTCAATATTTCAGATAAATATGAGTTGTTTATTAGCCTAATTCGGGGTTATATACACATATTATACGATAGGTAAATCCAATAAACATTTTAAAGACCAGAAATGAAACAAACTAGTTGGAAATCCCACGGCATGCGGCACCAAGGAGCATATCTTCGTTTATTTCCCAATCCATGTAACACACAAAACAGATAAATATTATAATAAATAGTAGTCTTCTTCTTAACGTGCCCTATCAAGTCCCCTTGACGTTGGCGATTAACATGGCGAAACTGTCTCTGTCTCGAGCTATTCTAAATAGGTGTTCTGCTTTCTTTATTCCTGTCCACTCCCGGATATTCTTCAACCAAGAGGCCTGCTTTCTACCAATTCCTCTGCGTCCTTCTGTACAAATAGTAGTATAAGTATAAATAAATAAACACAAAGTTTGTTTATTACTGTTCGCATAATTTATATGCTATGTTGTTGAATTAGAATTAAGTCATTGTTTACTCTTTCTACTCATGCGCAAAAATTCCGCTACGTCGAACTATAAATTGACATGATATTTTCTTACGTTTCCAGTCCGTTTCTTACGTCTCCGTTGCGTCTACGTCTACGCTACGTCAAACTATAAATCCAACTTAACGTAACATAAGAGATGACCAACTTTCATCTTTTACAGTGCGTTTCTTCCGTCTGGCCAATCATAAGGCAGAATTTTGTTCTGTCACTCAAAGTGGACCCGCCCCGCCCCCTCATTCCTTGTGTTGTGTAAAAAGTTGATTGTCAACATATTCGAATTTTGTTAATTATTTGTTAATACAATGGATGTTAAGTTATTAATTTAATAAAATTATATCATAGAGTCATTTCAATATTTCAGATAAATATGAGTTGTTTATTAGCCTAATTCGTGGTTATCCACACATATTATACGATAGGTAAATCCAATAAACATTTAAAGACCAGGAAATGAAACAAAATAGTTGGATAATCCCACGGCATGCGGCACCAAAGAGCATACTTTCGTTTATTTCCTAATCCATGTAACACACAAAACAGATAAATATTATAATAAATAATAGTATAAGTATAAATAAATAAACACAAAGTTTGTTTACTGTTCGTATAATTTATAGGCTATGTTGTTGAATTAGAATTAAGTCATTGTTTACTCTTTCTACTCATGCGCAAAAATTCCGCTACGTCGATCTATAAATTGACATAATATTTTCTTCCGTCTCCAGTCCGTTTCTTACGTCTACGTTGCGTCTACGTCTACGCTACGTCAAACTATAAATCCAACTTTGGTCATCTCTTATGTTACGTTACGTTTCTCTTACGTTCCGTCAGGCGCTTGCGTTCATCTATAAACACGAGTACACAAAATTCGGTGTTGATCTTTTCCAGTGCGTCTCCGTTGCGTCTACGTCTACGCTACGTCAAACTATAAATCCAACTTAACGCATAAGAAGTCTATCGTATGCTATTCTTGTGCATTATACCATTGATTGCAATTGTACAAGAAATATGCGAACAAAATATGGCAACAATGTGAATGGGAAACATTCAGACGCCAAGTAGCAAATAAATAAGGTTAGGTCCAATTATTCATACTCGTACAACATGTCTAAATGAAATATATATAGTTCTCTAAACAAATAACACCACAGACTAAAAATTAAGCAGCTAAAAAAAGGTACAAATACTATAAATAATAATTATAAATAAGTAGTATGTAATTAATTATTTTTATATATAAAATATAAACGTCAAAACAAAACAAAATGCGCTTGCGTCAACCACAATTCCGATAATCGAAATCTCACCTCGACAGGGTAAATGCTGTCGAAGTGATTTCTATTCACATTACGATTGTAGAGATTCCGAAGTAGTTATGGAATACGGATTTGGACTATTTCTATTCGACTTGGTCACTTCTATTCGATTTTACTGACTTCTATCATCGAAATGAGTTACAGAATAGGCATGATTATCAATAGTTTAACGAAATGGGAAAAGTTAATCAAACGACAAATAAAGCGAATAATTCCAAGAAAAAGTCCATTAAAAGCCATGCCAAAATTATGAGAACATCGAAATTGGAGCCACCACAAATTTTAACAATGTAAGTACCTATGAGAAGTAATCTACTGTTGTCATACATAAAAAAAGTGTGAAAAGTTGTTTCCCATGAAAATGAAATTCGTAATAAATCTATGTTTAGGTACAGAAATCCTGACTACAGTACAAATGCCAATTTTTTTAGGTAGATATTCATAGTCCTGTCGCCAAGGGGGTACAACGGCCTCCTTTATTCAGATGGTCTTACCCAAGATTTTTTTATGTATCTTGACCCGTAGAACACGAATTTGTTGGGTAACAGTTGATCCGGATGTCGATAAGATTGTTATAAACAAAGAACTTGAGGAATTACATAACAGCGATTTCTCGCAAAACAAAACATTTTTTTTGTATTTTTTGGGTCATTCTAAGCAAAAACTGTTCTGACAAGTTTTTTCGTAGGATGCATAGTTTTCGAGATAAACGCGGTTGAACATAAAATCGAAAAATTGCAATTTTTGAACCCGAAAAAATTTATTTATATTATTTATTATAGCGATCAACAGGTAGCAAAAACGCGTTCCAAGATTGCGGCTGTAATTTTGAATATTTTTTCGAGATATTTGGTACACGTATTCGTAATAAAATAAAGAATGGCGGTACAGGGCCCAATTTGAAAAATATATTAATATGTGGAAATTACTCTGTAATTAAATACAATATTAAAAAAACGAGCCTGTACCGCCATTAAGAAGAACAAAAAAATACAATTTCTTCAAATAAACTTTTTTATCCGATGCCTAGATTTTGTGTAATTTTGGAACTACTAAAATTTTTTATTTCATTAGTAGTTCCAAAATGACACAAAATCTAGGCATCGGATAAAAAAATTGAAGAAAGTGTATTTTTATAAAAAGTGCAGGAGCTAACAATGCCGAGGAAGATCTATCAGGCTGCATCTCACTTCCCGCCTGTCCATCACGGTAAAATTCCAACAAAGCTTAGTTCCGAATACTCAGATTACGAGTAGAACTAATCAAAATAATAAATAATCATTCCATGAAGTACGACTTAACCTGCCCAAGTAGCAATTTGTCGACGCGACAACGTTGTCTACCGCGTGGCAACGTTTTGTTACAACGTAGTTATTGCCTAGAAGACGACCCAATTCTGCACTAATTTGGTGGACGATTTTTGAGTTGTCTTGACGTTGCCTAGGCAACCTTAAGCGTTGCATAAGACAACTGAAGCGACTATAAAAAGTGCCTGCGTGCAATGGTTGCTCAAAGAGTCGGACTGGTTATGTTTTTTTACCTATAAAAAAAGTAAACTATTTTGACATCATATCAGGTATTTAAATTTATATAATTACATAAATAAGGACTTAAACAAAATTACCTGATGTGAAATTTATAAACGCATCTCAGATTACCGTCAAATATGGATATTCCACCTTTAAAAAACACACGCGCTCATTTTTTATCACCTTTTTAACAAAAAATATGTAAATTTAAAAAATCTAATTTTAATATAAAAGCCAGAATTTATGTTAAAGATGTTTTGTATAAATTTAATGTATTGATGGTGCTTTTAAAGGTATTAGAAAATTTTTTTTTATATTTTGTGTTTTTATTTTCTTTACATCCCAAAAAAAACAAAATGGTGCATTAAACAACATTACCAATATTACTTAAAATATACCTTATTACCAACCACAGAGACGGATGATACAACCGAGAAGTCTAATCGCCGACCAAACACGGCCTGGACCGACTATCCCAACCACTTTAGAACGCACTCTCTTATTGGGTGACAGAGGTCATGTGACCAGTGCAATGAAGTCATAGCCACCTTTACTTAACAAGCCATGAAGAGAAAAAGGCAACATCGCAATTGATGACGTGCGTAGTCCGACTTTCGGACTACCGCTTTTGAAAACACAATTTTAAAGTAGAAATTCTGGTAAAATTTATAGTATTTTTTGAGTCGAACAAGAAAATATTATTAATTAGAAGTTTGTACAAAATAAAATTAAAAGTACTTCCTTGTAAGTAACGTTTATTATACAAAAAAAACCAATAACAAGAATATACATGGGATTATTTTTTTTTCGAATCCTAAGAAAACTAATGAGTATTTTTCAAAAATTTAAACGCAGAATGAAAGATTACGTTAGGACCGAGGGCCGAAAGTCCATGAAAACTTCTATGTTTATTTTAATAAGTTACAGGGGCGAAAAATTAAGAAAATTTAGTGTGATTTTTAGTTTCAAATATGTCATTCAAATACAACTTTTCATTCATTCTAAGGGACTTTCGGCCCTCGGTAATAAAGTAATCTTTCATTCAGCGTTTAAATTTTTCAAAAATACTTATTAGTTTTCTCAGGATTCGAAAAAAATGATTGCATTTAAAATACACTGAAAATTTTGACAGGCGTCAAAATTTTGCATTTTGTTCCTTTCCCTTTAAAGTTTTTCGCACTTATTTAGAAACACCCTGAATTGATAAAGAACAAAAATCTAGTTGTTAAAGTAGCTAACTTTTTTTTATTGTCCAACATAAACGAAATAATAAAAAAAACAGAATGTTATTAAGAAAACCAGAGTCTATAGTTGGGTTTTAATATATTATTATTATTATACAAAAAAAAACCAATAACAAGAATATGTGTAAAATACTTTATTTTAAATAAATATCTTATTTTAAATTATATACAAATATCGCTAGAAATAACTATAACAACAATTTCTCACATGGTTTGATGTGAAGTGTTGGGGTTTAGAATTAACTGCTTAGCAACAATATTATTACAGCGTAGTGTTAAAGAATCAGGCTATAACATATTAAAAAAATCACTTGAATAGGCCAACAGGTTTAGTAAATATAAGACATCAAAAATGACAAAAATTTTAAGTGGACGCATTTCTATATGCACGTAAGTTTATATAAAAATATATTATACTATAAAATATAGTATATAAAAATATATTATATTGAACTAAAATCATCTTAATACATACCTTTTAATATTCTTTATAATTTGGAGCACGAAATATTGTAAAATGTTTGAGTTTTTCTGTAAATACAGTGAATATTATTTAAAAACATTTAAAAATAAATGAGAACTGTCAGAATTAACCGGTCTACGCTTAGATGTTGCCAAGTTTCAACTTCATGGCTTGTAAAGTAAAGGTGGCTATGAATGAAGTGCATCATTCTCCTTAACAGCGTTGCCACATTTAGTAGATATCTACTCTTTTGGTATATTTTTGATATTATTTAAAAAATTCTAGTAGGCAATGTTTTTTATTAGATGTTTGGTATATTTCAATATTTTGTTATCACTAAAATAAAATTTGCTTTTTAATAGTATTCACCCCATTTCTAAATTAATTTTCAGACATTTTGTTACAATTTCCCAATGTCATTACCGAAAATAAGATTCAGGACGTAGATGATGATAATAGATGGACAGAGAATAGACAAGGCGGAAACGGCGGGTTCGTTGGGAAAATATTCCCATGAGATATTTTTGCATAATCACATTCGTGAGACATCCCAGAATAAGGTTCAAGAAGTCGCCCACGAGAAAAGTGGGCCAATTTTTTTTTAACAATTTTTTTTAATCAAATTGCAAAAATAAATATTTTGGCCCGGACTAATTTTTTTTAGATTTTTTGGACCATTCTGAACAAAAAAGGTCTCTTATAATTTTTCTCTTAAGTTGATCTTTTTCGAGTTAGAAGCAAGTTAAAATTTGAAAAACGCGAAAATGGCCATTTTTAAGGCTTAATAAGTCTGTCAAAAATTATTATTTTGAAAGTCAGAAAGTGACTAAATCAAAGTTTAAAGTCACCGTTACATGATCCCGAAGAAATATGTTTTATTAATTTACTACTAAGCTGTTATTTTTAATTAATAACAATGGGGGCTATGCTGTATCCTTTACGTAAAGTGATTACGTACATGTGTAAAGTTATGGGCCCGGATTACGTACACTCGATACGCATCGTATCCGCCATGTTTTACTGTAGCGCCTTATGGGAAAACATGGCGGATACGATGCGTATCGAGTGTACGTAATCCGGGCCCAGAATTACGTATGTACATATTACAGTCGTCAAAACATAAGTGTATAAAGTGGTATGATGTATCAAAAAAATTACGTATCATGTTATTTAGGGTTCTGTCATGTCCTGACTGTCAGTTAATTCATGTTAACCCAACTTTTTGCTTGTTTTTAAGTTTAATGTTTATATTTTGAAAAGATGAATTTTGTAAATCGGTTATTTATGTACTTAAATGCTGTGGCAGAAAGACATAATTTAAATCTAGAGTTACTTCAGTTACGAGATGGATTACGAGACAACCAGTAATCCGTTTTTATGAGATATTTCAGTGCCAAAAACTATTACTGTGATATAAAATTAAATAAAACATTGTAATTATTACTAGATTAACAATCATATTTTTTATGTTTAGTGATAATGTTTAAAATTTAATGGACTAAGCTCATGTAAGTTTTTATGCTTCTTTAATACAATGCTTTTTTGTCTTAATTTCATTGTATTTACTGAGAAAAGAATTATAAATTTATTTTAGACTTGAAGAAACAAATAAATTTTGCGAAAGCTTGATATTAATACATTCACTGACACAACTGCATATGAAGTCACTCCTTAAGAAGATGTGACTACATGTGAAGTGTGTCCGTTAATGTGTCTACAGAGTTTTTTTTTATTCTGCCCCTTAACTTAATGACTGCAACATCAAAATACAGATAACAGACACGAAGAATTCAGCTTTTTCACCCATTTAGTGAAGATGTTTTGTTTACAAATCAACATTATCAGTTTATCTACATTTCTGTATGCTGTACCGCTATATTTACTAGAGGTGTATGCTAGCTTGGGAAAAGATCATTACAGAAGCAATGCAACCAATTTGTGACAATAATGTTAGAAGATCCTAACGATTCCAGAGCAACAACTAACACATCCAAGGAGGAAGCTACAGCTACCCGAGGAAAGGAATGCGGAATGTTTCAAACAGTCAATGTTTAGAGTTTTTCAAACAAGGAAAGGTTAACGCAGACCTATTCTAACTTGGCTATACTGTACTGATGATAGCTAATGAGTCAGAGACATGTGTCTGTCTTCACATAGTATATCTTCAACATACTGTATTTTTTCCATCCTTGTTGCGAGACGTGCTGATATATACTTCCTACTTGATTTTACTGTCAACTCACACTGACCATGAGGAAGTGGTTCAAGCACTTCAAAAAATAAAGGAATCGGAGGATATTCCTGGGGAAATGTGGAAGCCATTAGGAGAGGCAGGAATAAGTTGGCTAATACGTTTATTTAATAGAATTATGGAAGTTGGACAAATGCTAAACGAATGGAGAAGCAGTATATTTGTACCCGTTTATAAAAACAAAAAAAAATACAATAATGAACAAACTACAGAGTCATAAAACTACTTAGACACTTCATGAAAATATGGGAGAGGCACAGTAAGTACTCAGTTCTTATTTATACTCATTAGTTTTGGATCAGTAAACAAGGGAACTGCATAGACCTGGATAATGCGTACCAAAAAAAAGTTGATTAATAGCTAGCTGAAAATTATTTGTTAATAGATTAACAGTGTCTAGTCAGACAAACTTTGATGTATGGGAACAGGGGAAGTATTAATTGTGGAATAAGTTAAAAATTTGGAACGTCAGACTTTGAAAACGTTCCATGTATTTTGTCGGACAGAACTTGCAATTGATTTATTTCCATTTCATTACTCTCATGCAAAAATCAGACTGGTGTTTATCACCAACTGGGCATTTTAATGAGTGGAACAAGAAGAACATGTCAAATGACAGGAATCATGTTGGTTAGTAATATCAGTCTGATTTTTGCATGAGAGTTTAATGAAAGGGTAACAAATCAATTGGATGTTCTGTCTGACAAAATACACGGGAGTTTTAGTAATCTACGTTCCAAATTTTTAAACTGTTCCACAATTAAAACTTCCAGTGTTTGCGTACATCAAAGTTTGTTCGACTAGACACCGTTAAGCTATAGGGCTTTTCATTCACAGTCATTTGTTTCGAGCTTCTGTCATATGCCGTATAATCCGTGTATAGGGCTTTTCATCGATTGTCATTTGTTTCGAGCTTCTGTCATGTGTCATATTATATTAATATATCTACGTCATACGTCTTTGGTTTGTATCATTGGTATATGCCAATAACGTATGACGTAGATATATTATGTGACACATGACAGAAGCTCGAAACAAATGACTGTGAATGAAAAGCCCTATATTAATATTATATAACATATGACAGGAACTCGAAACAATTGATGAAAAGCAAATTTTCAGCTTGCTATTAATCAACTATTTTTTGGTACGTGGGATCCAGGCATAGTAGGGTAAGGGTGCACTCACTAAGGAGACCAAAGGATGGTATCCTCGCCTAGAACAGAGTATCCTACTACTCTTCATTTTCGTGAACGATCTCATTGCATTTAACATAATGCATCGGGCGATCCATGATATGGTACGAGGGATACCAAGGAGCGAGGGTCGGCGCCTCGTGAGCACAACTTTACATTCCCTGGTACTTACTGTATCCTGATGATGTAGTGTTAGTAGGAAATAGTCAAAGCTACTTAGAACAAAAACAAATATTCATTTTATGATATAATATATTGAAGTACTAAACAACTATAAAATCACTTAAAAATTAAACACTAAACTAAATATTATCAAATACGTCTATCACACAAACAACTTGGTTTCACAAATAAAAATAACAATATTTATTAATATTTTAATATAACATAAACATTTTCACATAACCAAACTAAACGGCAAGGACGGCAAGTAATTTTTGTTTAGAAAAGTTTAAAATTACGTTTACGCGTGCGTTTACCTAAAAGAAATTACATACGAAGGTAGGCAACCCCTTGGATAACATTGATACAGCATACCGATTTTACACACAAGATTACAGCCTGTAATTCGAGTTTACCGTACGTAATCGGTTTACGTAAATGATACAGCATAGCCCCCAATGAGTGGTTGTATCGTATTGACGCTGCTGTAAATGTGAGTGCGAACTGCGAGGACTGCTGGAATAGCTTCTCTCTCGCACTCAGCATTTACAGCCCCGCACACGTGAATGGCGCTTATTATTATTACTTAAAAATAACAGCTTAGTAATAAAATAATGACGAAAATTTCTTCAGGATCTTGTAGGGGGGGGCTTCAAACTTTGATTTAGTCATATATTGACTTTCATAATAATAACTTTTAACCGAGTTATTAAGCCTTGAAAATCGCCATTTTTCGTTTTTTTCAATTTTAAATTGCTTATAAGTCGAAAACGATCAACTTTAGAGAAAAATTATTAGAGACCTTTTTTGTCCAGAATGGTCCAAAAAAATAAAGAAAAAATTGCTCGGGCCAAAAATATTGATTCTTGCAATTTGATTAAAAAAAAATTGTTAAAAAAAAATTGGCCCACTTTTCACTTGGGCGACTTCTTGAACCTTAAGTTGGATTTATAGTTTGACGTAGCGTAGACGTAGACGCAACGTAGACGTAAGAAACGGACTGGAGACGGAAGAAAATATTATGTCAATTTATAGATCGACGTAGCGGAATTTTTGCGCATGAGTAGAAAGAGTAAACAATGACTTAATTCTAATTCAACAACATAGCCTATAAATTATACGAACAGTAAACAAACTTTGTGTTTATTTATTTATACTTATACTATTATTTATTATAATATTTATCTGTTTTGTGTGTTACATGGATTAGGAAATAAACGAAAGTATGCTCTTTGGTGCCGCATGCCGTGGGATTTCCAACTATTTTGTTTCATTTCCTGGTCTTTAAATGTTTATTGGATTTACCTATCGTATAATATGTGTGGATAACCACGAATTAGGCTAATAAACAACTCATATTTATCTGAAATATTGAAATGACTCTATGATATATTTTTATTAAATTAATAACTTAACATCCATTGTATTAACAAATAATTAACAAAATTCGAATATGTTGACAATCAACTTTTTACACAACACAAGGAATGAGGGGGCGGGGCGGGTCCACTTTGAGTGACAGAACAAAATTCTGCCTTATGATTGGCCAGACGGAAGAAACGAAACGCACTGTAAAAGATGAAAGTTGGTCATCTCTTATGTTACGTTACGTTTCTCTTACGTTCCGTCAGGCGCTTCCGTTCATCTATAAACACGAGTACACAAAATTCGGTGTTGATCTTTTCCAGTGCGTCTCCGTTGCGTCTACGTCTACGCTACGTCAAACTATAAATCCAACTTTATTCTGGGATGTCTCACGAATGTGATTATGCAAAAAAATTTCATGGGAATATTTTTCCCTTCGAACCCGCCGTTTTCGCCTTGTCTAGAAATGAAACTGGTAAATACCAGATCTAAATAAGGAAATCTTCATATAATTGGTTTGGAGAATTTTCAAAATGATTGTAAGTTTCATAATCAGTTTTTTAAATTTTAAGTAAGTTGGTACCTCTACCTTTATCACAATTCATATATGGGTAAATGTCAACTTTAAAGTGAACTTTACTTAAATGTTTACTTTAAGTTTGTCAAAATCGGGCGATTTTGACAGGTAACCGTTAACACAGATTTTACTGTATTTACAGGGCCTAAAAAGAATCTACTGATTTCTATTGATTTTTTGAAAGCAAAACTACTATCCGCTGCAAGATAATTCGGATGGAATTCAGACAAAATATGTACAAAAAGTACATATTTTGTCGGAGTTTCAGCCAAATTATCTTGCAACGGATATAGTACTGAAAGAGTAAGAACTGGCCTGGCAACCCTGTCTAGCAAAGCTGATACAAAGATTAGAGCTTATCAAATCTACTGATAAAACAATGGACAAACCAGCTAATAAAAAACAAATAAACAGGTTGTTAAATAAATCGAAAATTTCCAGCAAAATAAAATATAAAATAATAAGAAAAAAGTAAGGTTATAAAGTAAATTCTTTTTTTGCTCCTGAAGTTGCCGTAAACGTGTCACATATCTATTCGCGGTGTGCAAGTACTTGGAAAGGGAAACGAGAAACGACCGTGCGCGAGTCGCGGAGAAATATTGCAACTATCTTAAATAATTCATATTGTCAATTGAAATTGTCAAATTGACATATATTTCATACCTTCTGTCATTGAAGCAGAAAAATTATATATTGCTCCACAATATTGATATGATATGCAATTATTATATAAAGGTAAATTTAATTAATTGTATTTTGCTTGCAGTACTGCATTTTAATAACTAATTTTATTTACTACATACAATTGTTTATGTTTGCATAACATAACCTGCATCTTATTTTTTCTTCTTATTATTTTTTTGGACTATGGCCTTGACAATTATCCAGCAACCAGGACTAATATAATTGGCCAATATAATTAAAAGTGCGAATAAAAGTACAGAGCGTAGAAATAGAGGTCGCTTTGCCGAACTTGCACGGTCCCAATAGTAAAGGCCCTGTGGTCGTGAGAGACAACTACCTAGTCGGCCAGAAAACCCATGGGCGTAAATTAGTTTAGCATTATAACGTTTTTAAGTAGTTGCGATTGTTGAAAAAACTTGACTGTGATATGTAGTTGTCACAATAGTAATAACTTAGTTGCCCATATAACTAAAGATATTACTTAACGTTGTAACATCGTAATGTCAGTCGGGTTAGGGGTCGTTGGCCGAAACAACTGAAAATGCTCTCGGGCAACGTTATATACAGTGCATTTGTTTGTACTGACAACCAATGCGTCGAAAAATTGCTACTTGGGTGGTAGATTTCCCTCGGCCTTCTTAGCTCCGGCAATTCGTTGGCTTGCAAATTTTAGAAGCCACAAGCCACGATTGGTTTAACCAGAAGACTAGTTCTAAGTTTTACTTTATTTTTGATATTGTTAATATTAGAAGTAAAACTTTCGTTCGTTTTTAGCAGATACCGCCACGGCATTCATGCCATCATTTCGTTGTGAACCGATAACGGTAGCCCGAATTTTAGTAGTTCAAAGAGAATGAAATATGCACCTCTGATGGGACCCTAAGAAGGGTTAAAGGGTGTTCTAGAGTGCCTTTGGCGCTCTATGAACTAAATAAAATAAGACTGCTCTCGTTTCGCTTCACAATGAAATTATTATTTATTATTATTTTTTCGTACAAATACCTATGTTAACATAAAATTTTCACCCATTTGGTTGGGTTTATTTTTATAAATATTTATTTACTAATAACAACATTGTTTTCGGTTACTTCCATTTAGCGCGCCTATGAGTTAAATTGTCAATAATATTAATCTTACATAATGTCAAAGATTACCAATGGGTGCATTCAGCAGACGCAATCGCTAACTAATCGATTAGTGATTTTCTGCTGAATGCCACATAAATTGTGGCATTCAGCATGTAAATCACAAATCGATTACTAATCGATTAGTTAGCGATTGCGTCTGCTGAATGCACCCAATGTTGCCAAAGTTTATGATACTATCTCCCGAAGTTATATTTTATTGCTACCTGTTGATCACAAACCATACATACTCATAGACGTTTCACGGCCATGTTAATCTTTCGGATCGAATTAACGCCATCTCTTGATTGGAATGGGAACTAAATTGACAAATTTTAGTTATGTGAGAATTTCACATTATAAATTTTGCGAATTTTTGATGAAATTTCGCAGAAAATTAAAACAACAGAAAGATAATTCAATGTTTTATTCAATGTTTTACTGAAAACTTCAAATATTCCAATTTGTTTTCAAAATGCTAAACACTACCGCCATGTGTCACGTGAAAGCACTGATGTGTAATATTGAGTTGAATGAAAATTTTTGAAAGAATCTTGTAGGATGATTGTTTAGATAAATACCTTTATAATCTTTTACAAACTTCCAAAAATATATAGGCCCGAAATGTTGATGACACACTTGTCTATTGGAATAAACTGTTTCAGGATCTATTATATTGTTTTTTTAAATGTGGAGAAACACAACACGGGATGATCAATGTAAACTAAAAATTCTACTCATAAAAACGGAGAGGAGGTTAATACAATTGATTAAAATTGTGATTAAATCTAATTAAAAACGTAACACCACTATAATAAAATAATTAAGCCACAAACTGTAAAATAAAAAGTAAATGACAAATTAATTTAATTGTCAACTGTCAGTTGTTAAATATGACAAGAGGATTGACTGACAGCGACATCTCTGGATTGGAATGGTAACTAATTTGCTGTCTTGACCTTGACCAAATCACACAACACTTTTTTCTATGACCTTGACAATTTACGTGAAACGTCTATGAGTATGTATGGTCTGCTGTTGATCGCTACTGTTTACTCTTAATATTATAACACAGATTATACAAAATATGACAGAAGCTCGAAACAAATGCCAATCGATGAAAAGCCCTATGCACCCAATGTAAATGTAAATTCTGTCTCTGTCAAAAGTAATGAGTAAGACGTAAGAGCAAATACTATGGACTATAGTCAATAGTATTTGGTTTTAGTTGTTTTATAAGTATAAATATAAATAGATTCTTACAAATCTGAACCATTATTTAAACATGTTTAAATTAGAAATGGAGTTAAATCAAGGTTGTGAAGATTCTACAATTACAAAACAAAATTTATTAACATCTAATAAAGATGAAGCTTCTCTAGAGAAACATGTTATTAAGTCAGAATTCGAGGAATGTAAGTTTGAAAGTAATAACACAGAGAAGTCTCTATCCGACGCGTATTGTTCTAACAATATTAAAATAGAAGAACATAAAGTGTTAAACTGTGAAACAAGTGACCCATCTGAAAATTTTGCTATCCAAGAAGTTAAGACAGAAATTAAGAAAGAACTGGAGGAACATACCTTAGGAGTAAACTCTGGGTGTGAAACTCAATCTAACAGAACAACTACGGAAAAGATAGACCCAAACAGAGATGTAAAATTGGAGATGGGAGCTTCAACTGAGATAGATGATGAAAAACATTGTGACAGTATGAAAACATCCAATTTAATAACTAAAATTAACAAAAAAAGTAAGTTTTATTCTACTTAAAAAGTTTGTTTTAGTGTGGTATATTTTATTATAGTCATGGTGGATGGTGGTAATAGGTAAATGAGGTAGTGTTAAATTTTATGTATTCCCAACTAAAGATTTCATTTCTACTACAGCCAAATTTAACTTTCTGTCAAGCAAACAGTACTAAGTAAATTTATTGATACAAATTGGAACAAATTATAATAGTTCATGGAAAAAACATGTATGATGAACCTTAGTGGGATTTCCAGCTTTATTGCTGCTCTTTTTATTTATTTATGGATATTACATTTTTACAAAAGTATGTCAACCTCTACAAAGCATAATAAGTTGTGCTAAGAAAAAACAAACCAAAATTATAAATAAACTAAAGAACTTAACATGTTACCTGCAGGACAAGGTCTATTTGGCTCCATCAAAGTTCTCCGTATATGGCAGAATCAATTTTTATAAGACTTCAAATATGGTGGTACGAGGTCTAACAGACAGAAACTTTCTCATCTAGCACTTCAGGGCATATATAACCCCGAAGAGGTTGTAATGTATTTTTGAAAATAGTTTTGTTATAATAAATGAAAAGTGATTTTTTTTTAGAAATTCATTGTAAAACTGTAAAACAATATTCCTTTCTCACAGTTCCTAGATACAATAAAACTTCCGTTAACTGAAATAATTGGGGGGAGGCCGTTTCAGATAACAAGAATTTCAGTTAAAAATAACATTGATTTTTGTATTTTTCTTATATCAAATTACATAGTATTCTTGGGCATAGTTGGTATTAAAAAATTACTAGGAAGTGATATCATAATGTGTTGTATATTTAATTGCATTCTTTAGTTGTATGAAAACAATGTTGGAGATGTTGACAAATTAACATCGAATTGTTACTGTTTTGCAATAAAAATTTTCTTTCTATTGACAGAATCAGCTGTTTCGGTTAAATGATGTTTCGTTAACGGAGGTTTTACTGTAGTTATAAAAAATTAGATCCGTGACGAACAAGTCGGGAAAAAAATGTGATCGATGCCATTCAATTGTCCATTGATTGTCCACGTTTGTCCACCATGTTATTTCGTTAGTCCACCCATCAATTCTTTTTTACAAACAAAAATTTTTTTTCGGGCTAACTTCACAAATCCACAAATTTTCGAAAATTTAAAAAAACTCTTGCTATATTGTTTGTCCATCGTTTGTCCATGTTTGTCCACCACATAATTTTTTTTGTCCACCCTCTGATATTTTTAAAATAATTTTTTTTTATATATAATATATTGCTTACGGATAATAGGACAGTACCGCCGAAAAAGTACTTCAGGCATTAGAATGAATGTTTATGCGGGAGCAGAATCTCAACTACCCATTTGTCTACACCCTCGCAGCGTTTGTCCAACCCCTTAAAATGCGAAACCACTCTCCTGCAGATTGTAATTGTTTTTTTATTTCTTAATTCGGGCTAACTTCACATCCGCTTAAATGCATATTTTAACATTAATTCGGGGACAAAATCCCAACTACACGTTTGTCCACCCCTTCACAGCGTGTGTCCAACCACTTGAAGTGCAAAACGACCCCCTGGAGATTGGAATTATTTTTTTATTTCTTAATTCGGGCTAACTTCACGTCCGCTTAAATGCGTATTTTAACGTTAATTCGGGGACAAAATCCCAACTACACGTTTGTCCACCCCTTCACAGCGTGTGTCCAACCGCTTGAAGTGCAAAACGACCCCCTGGAGATTGGAATTATTGAAGTTATACTTCTTTAGGCGCGATTGAGATTGAGAGTGAATTTATATTGATCTGCGCGCATGTGCACACCGACAGTTTGGTATTAGTCTTTATACGGGCTCTGATTGGGTGTTGAAATGATCTGTCAATAATTGTTCAATATGGAGGTTATCGGTAAACAAAAATGTTGTATAATATATTAGTTTTTATTGTTGTGAGGACAGAAATAAAATCAAATTTATAATTATACAGTGGAACCTCGATTATCCGTCAGGGCACCGGACCAAGGGTATGACGGATAATTGAAAAGACGGTTAACAGAACATTAAAAAAAATTTAAAATTGATAGTACCTACAACTCTCAAATTTTATTTACATATATGTTTTGTTTTACAAGATAAGAGGAATTTTTGTTCGTATCGTACAATCGAATCCAATTTGGTTTAAAATATTTGAATTCTTATGTTTGTTTTACTGATGCTTCACATTTTCATCATGCAGATCATGCAATCTACTTTATTGGCTTCTTCTTGTCAAGAATACCACTCGATGAATTTTTGCATGTGCGATGCAGCTAGCTTCTTTACGCAAATCTTTGTCAGTTGCAATAACATCATACGACATTGCCATTATCAAATTCCGAGTATGTGTCAGCATCTGAATCTGTTTCGCCCGCCTCTTTTGCCATTTCAGTGATTTGCATCCTTATCACAAATTAACGATTCGTTTATTTCATCTTTAGTCAACGAAAACAAAACAGTTGATTCAGCCATAACTTCATTTGTTACCGCACTGTACATTTCAGTGAATTTCGTTTGGCTTATCGCAATGCTCAAACAAAATGAATTGATGACCCAATTTTTGCGTATGTAGTCAATACAACATATGTACGGACCCTGATGGTTAACAGAGGTGATGGTTAATGGAAAGACGGATACTCAAGGTTCCACTGTAGTGACTTTTTAAATAGTTTTGAAAAGCCACAGGTACGTAATTCTAAATGTTTCAGTTGTATTCCAATAAAAAATTATCTTCATACCTATTTGGAAAAATGTAAAAAAAATAATGTAGGTACTTACCTAGTACTTGCTATGCTATACCCCTAGTAGGCAATGCTTTAATTTACATAATCTGATTACGAACAAACTTTCTACAAATTTTCATCTAAAGTATTGTTTTCTTACTCTATATATTGTTGTATTTTAATTCAACAAAAATCAAACTAATAAAAATTCATATAAAGAAAATGTCAAAAAGTTGTTCAGTTTGTGTATATTCCCACATGACGTATACGCGAAGGTGGTGCAGTTTGAAATCGCTTCGACTCTCGTACGGCGGGATACACGGGAAGTAGGTTCAAGCCCAATGCAAGTTAAATCATTTTTTTATTTTTTTTATAGATTTTATGATTGTAAGTATATTATTATATAATTTTTTTCAGAAAATACGTATTTAATTAAAATTTTTGGCAACAATTATTGTTCAGAAATCATTTGTGGCATTTTTCAATGTGTTTGTGTGTGTTTTATTCTTTTATTTTTTTAATTTTTGGAATTGTTCTAATAAAAATTTTTGGAAAGTAGTAGAGAAACTGTTTAAAGTATATTGATTTCGTTGAAATCATATAATAGAAGTATAACTTCTTACGTGCGTACAAAGTACACACATTCTTTTTTTTTTATTTCTTAATTCAGGCTAACTTCACGTCCACTTAAATGCGTATTTAAACGTTAATTCGGGGGCAGAACCCAACTGCACGTTTGTCCACCCCTTCACAGAGTTTGTCCAACCCCTTAAAGTGCGAAACGACACCCCTGGAGATTGTAATTATTTTTTTATTTCTTAATTTGGGCTAACTTCACGTCCGCTTAAACGCGTATTTAAACGTTAATTCGGGGACAAAATCCCAACTACACATTTGTCCACCTCTTCGCAGCGTTTGTCCAACCCCTTAAAGTGCGAAACGACCCCCCGCAGATTGTAATTATTTTTTTTTTATTTCTCAATTCGGGCTAACTTCACGTCCGCTTAAAAACACATTTATATGTTATTTCAGGTTCAGAATCCCAACTATCCGTTTGTCCACTCCTTCGCAGCCTTTGACCAACTCCTTAAAGTGCGAAACCACCCCCCTGTTATTTGTAATTATTTTTTTATTCCTTTATTCGGGCTAACTTGACGTCCGATTAAATGCGTATTTAAACGTTAATTCGGGGACAGAATCCCATCTACCCGTTTGTCCACCCCTTGGCAACGTTTGTCCAACCCCTTAAAGTGCGAAACCACCCTCCTGCAGATTGTAACTATTTTTTTATTTCTTAATTCTGGCTAACTTCACGTCCGCTTAAATATGTATTTAAACGTTAATTCGGGGGTTGGACAAACGCTGTGAAGGGGTGGACAAACGTGTAGTTGGGATTCTGCCCCCGAATTAACGTTTAAATACCGATTTAAGAGAACGTGAAGTTAGCCCGAATTAAGAAATAAAAAAATAATTACAATTAACTGGGGGGTTGCTTCGCACTTTAAGGGGTTGGACAAACCTGCGCAGGGGTGGACAAACGGGTAGTTGTGATTCTGCACCCGAATTAATGTTAAAATACGCGTTTAAACGGACGTGAAGTTAGCCCGAATAAAGAAATAAAAAAATATTTAGTCTCCATGGGGGTCGTTTCGCACTTTAAGGGGTTGGACAAACGCTGGGAAGGGGTGGACAAACGGGTAGTTGTGATTCTGCACCCGAAATAACGTTAAAGTACGCGTTTAAACCGACGTGAAGTTAGCCCGAATTAAGAAATTAAAAAATAATTACAATATCCATGGGGGTCGTTTCGCACTTGTAAGGGGTTGGACAAACGCTGCGAAGGGTTGGACAAACGTGTGTAGTTGGGATTCTGCCCCCGAATTAACGTTTAAATACCCATTTAAGAGAACGTGAGTTAGCCCGAATTAAGAATAAAAAAATAATTACAATTAACAGGGGGTTGTTTCGCACTTTAAGGGGTTGGACAAACGCTGCGAAAGGGTGGACAAACGGGTAGTTGTGATTCGGCACCCGAATTAATGTTAAAATACGCGTTTAAACAGACGCGAAGTTAGCCCGAATTAAGAAATAAAAAAATATTTACAATCTCCATGGGGGTCGTTTCGCACTTTAAGGGGTTGGACATACGCTGTGAAGGGATGGACAAACGTGTAGTAGGGATTTTGTCCCCGTGTGGTATATTATGAACCCTCTGTATAAATCATAATTTAAATATGATGTTATTAGCCTTTTGGGTATTGAACATACATAAAAACAATAGCTTATAGTTTGTATCACATGTTTATTACGAGTGAACTTGAACTATATTTGTTATGGTTCAGATAGGTATAAAAACACGCTGAGCAATCAGTATGGATATAGATATACAAATAATTATTAGAAGTTAGTATGTAGTAAGGCGAGGCGCTATGAATCATTAATGTTATTGTTTAGATATTGGATACCAGTGAATAAAATATAATGTATAGTAAGACGTGTTTAGTCTTTTTAATTAATTAGAACCAGAAGGCAGTAACAACACACTATTTAATACATGGCGATCCTGCCAGGATTAGAGGAGGTCTTCTGAAAGGAGCAGAGATGGCGGCAACAAATTGGAAACGGAGACGGCGAAGATGGACCAGGACGAAGATGGACAGGAAACCCAGTGAGCGACAGTGTAAAGACAAAGTGGAAATAAAATGTAAGTAAGAATGTCTATCTTTATTAAAAATGCTTCCCTCGTTTTATATTATTATTGAAAATTGAATATTTATCTTTGCTGATTTTTTAATAATTTATGAAGTATCGATTTTTTTTTAGAATATCTATGAATTTTGAAACATGAAGTGATTTTTGAATTGAATATTTTTATCGAAGTTTATTAAATATGCTATTCTTGAATTTTTATTGAATTTTGAATCTTTATTGAATTTATTTGAAAAATCTCTATCCGATTTCGATTTTTAGTACGGTTATTTTTAAATATTTTATGGAATATTGAATTTATTCCAAAAATTTCTATCGAATTTTGAGATATCAACCGATTTTGAATATTTTTATCTAACTTTTGCATATGCTATTATTAAATTTTTATTGAATTTTTGTCGAATATGTATACCATTATTGAATCTTTATTAGCCAGTTGTTTTATTATTGATATTTATTGAGTATATTTAGTACATTTTCATCGATTTTGTGTTAAATTTTGTATGATATGAACCTGAATTAATAATTTTTTGTGTGATAAATGATATATTTTTAATGAATAATGATTAGTGATGACATACGTTGATATAAGAGCTTAATGCCTGGTTGCACCAACAGATCTTAAGCTCCAGCTTAGCTAAGCTACACTTATAGATAGGGCCTCCTTGAGTATCACTTACGTTGCACCATAATTTTAGATTCTTACCTTATTATCAATTATATCTATTATTATATTATGGTATTCTTATTCTCGACTTAAGCCTAAGATCTGTTGGTGCAACCGGGCATAAGATAAACATTGCTATAAGCAAGAGATATATTTTTAACGAACCGACCTGATGAGTCGAGATAAGAAATTTGGAGAAGAACTATATAGATAAGAAGAAGAACTAACAATATTATAAGCTAAATATTATGAGGCAACTAGAGACAATAAGAAACCCACTGCTTTTGTCAAATTAGGAAGGTACTAAGTTATTTATAGAAGCTTGAAAGCTTATTAGAGACCCACTCTGTGTTTTGAAGGGTACCTATTTTATTCATGATTATTCGTGAATAAACAACGGCCTCAAAGCAAGGGATTGAGGTTGTGATATTTTTAGAAGAATTTGAACCGCATAAAATACCTATTTCGTGTTTTGAGTTAACTATACCACCTAAATGGTGCGTACAGATCAGGGCGAAAATTCGGGTTAATATTGGCGGAGAACTAAGACATCCGAATGAAACCTCTTTTATTAAGGTAAAACGAAGGTATCGGAGCTAGTATATGAAACGATATATGAGATAAATGATATATGATTGTTATATGAAATATGTATATGAAGATGAATTATATACACTGTAGAAGTGCTATTATATGAAGAAAAATTAATTATATGAGTTGTAGTACCAGACAAGAAGAAAAGAAAGAAAAAAGAGAATTTTTAGTAAAATATGTGGGAAAAATGAAAGAAGACACATAAAAATTGCAAGAAAAGAAGCAAAATTAAGAAGATACTAAGCAAATAAGTAGCTAATCATTGAAATATGTCTAAGAATTAAAGTTGTAAATTTTTTCTCTAAAGTAATGTAAATTATAAATAACTTATTTTTAAATGTATATAATGAATTCAGGTTAAATTTTCGCGGAAAATGGAAGTGTTTGAATTAAGGATAGACAATATCTTACAATAAGTGTTAGTAGATAGTAAGCAAAGGGACACAAAAAGTGAAGTTTTTAGAGAGATTAAATCTTTATTATAGGTACAAGAGAGTTATTAGAAGTTTTTTAGAGACACATTAGAAGTTTTTTAGAGAGATTACATTTTTATTATAGGTATAGTACCCTCGGAGATCCGTGGAAAAAATTTACACTCAAAATAACAAAATTCAGTTTGGCAACACTGTGTGAATGTTGATAGTAACATATCCTTTTTAAGATAAACACAACTGTAATTTAGTCCAAACAAATTAATATATTTTTTTGCCAACAAAAATGAGATTTTTCAACCAAATAATGTTTCAAATATGATGTGAAAAATAATTTTTAATTGGATTCTGCTACTGGGCTTGCTTTTTTTGTCATTAAAGTAAAAAAAATTAAATTTCACTCATTAAATAATTATTGTCCGGTTATGGTGTTAATTATTTTAACTGTACTAATATTCGTCGTGTAATTATGAATGATTAATAGGTTGTTAAAACATTTTATCTATAGCGGCTTCTGGAATATCTTAAAAATATCGAATTTCATTGATAAAATGCACATATTCCACCGATCTTCGCTTCGACAATACAATATTTTAAAGTTAGTAAGGCGTATACAGTGCTAGTCAAAAGTCCGTACCCCCCTCGTATCTTTTGAACGGCTGTACCTATAATAGTGAAATTTGGAGGGAGGAAATAAACGGACGTAAGCTTCTTAACTAGTCATGACAGGTGACGTAATAGTGACAGATGACGTTACAGAGCCACTGTGACCGATAATTTTAAATGGGACCGTATGGCAAGTGATACCTCGTTTGAAAGGTATTAAAAATACCTATTCAGTCATACTAATTTTGTTTGAGTTTAAGCTAATTTTGATGAACAAATGAAATAAATATAAAATTGTAGTTTCGCATTTAATTAATAAAAATTCAAAATTCCGCCTATGTTTACTTGTCAAACAGGTTGACGTTGACGTAAAAACTACTAGAGAATTAAAAAACGTCAACTTTTTTGACAAAAAATCCATAGGCGGATATTTGAATTTTTATTAATTAAATTCGAAACTACAATATTATATTTATTTAATTTATTCACCAAAATCAAAATCAACCTAAACCCAAAAAAATTAGTATGACTAAACAGGTATTTTAAATACCTTTCAAACGAGGTATCACTTGCCATAAGGTCCTATTTAAAATTATCGGTCACAGTGGCTCTGTAACGTCATCTGTCACTATTACGTCACCTGTCATAACTAGTTAAGAAGCTTACGTCCGTTTATTTCCTCCCTCCAAAATTTCACTATTATAGGTATAACCGTTCAAAAGATACGAGGGGGGTACGGACTTTTGACTAGCACTGTATAAATAAATCAAAATAAGACTGAAATAATAAGATGAAATAGTAAAGTAACGTTAAATTCTTTTTTTTTTATATACCATTTAATAGAAGTTTAGGTAATATTTAGCTTAGCTTAGGAAGTATTAAATTCGAGATTTTATTACAATTAGATTAGTTACGGCTTATAGGCACTAAAAGACTATTAAAAGTAAGGATCAATTTCATTCACTGTGGACACTATTTTGATGAAGTGAATTAGTGAACGAAAAAAAGGACGAAAAGACACGACGTGAAAGTACGTGAACTAGTAATAGGTTATAAAATACCAGTTTAGTATAGGGAAAATATGAACTTTTGTGTAAAATTGGAAAAAGAATATACATGTTTAGGGAAAATTGATTGATCTGAAACGTACCATGTTACAGTTAGTTAGGATAGTTAGGAAATTTAATTTTTGAAAATAGTATTAGGTAACCATAAACATTTTGTAAAAGGGAAAGAGGAATATACCGTCAGATATTCTTCTTCTCTTCTTAGGACTTTCTTTTTTTAAAAACGGCGGAGATGTGGTATATTATGAACCCTCTGTATAAATCATAATTTAAATATGATGTTAATAACCTTTAGGGTATTGAACATACATAAAAACAATAGCTTATAGTTTGTATCACATGTTTATTACGAGTGAACTTGAACTATATTTGTTATGGTTCAGATAGGTATAAAAACACGCTGAGCAATCAGTATGGATATAGATATACAAATAATTATTAGAAGTTAGTATGTAGTAAGGCGAGGCGCTATGAATCACTAATGTTATTGTTTAGATATTGGATACCAGTGAATAAAATATAATGTATAGTAAGACGTGTTTAGTCTTTTTAATTAATTAGAACCAGAAGGCAGTAACAACACACTATTTAATACACCCGAATTAACGTTAAAATACGCATTTCAGCGGACGTGAAGTTAGCCCGAATTAAGAAATAAAAAATAATTACAATCTGCAGGAGGGTGGTTTCGCACTTTAAGGGGTTGGACAAACGCTGCGAAGGGTTGGACAAACGGGTAGTTGGGATTCTGTTCCCGAATTAACGTTTAAACACGCATTTAAGCGGACGTGAAGTTAGCCTGAATTAAAAAATAAAAAAAATACAAATAACAGAGGGTTGGTTTCGCACTTTAAGGGGTTGGACAAACGCTGCGAAGGAGTGGACAAACGGATAGTTGGGATTCTGAACCTGAAATAACATGTAAATGTGTTTTTAAGCGGACGTGAAGTTAGCCCGTATTGAGAAATAAAAAAAATAATTACAATCTGTGGGGGGGGTCGTTTTGCACTTTAAGGGGTTGGACAAACGCTGTGAAGGGGTGGACAAACGTGTAGTTGGGATTCTGTCCCCGAATTAACGTTTAAATACGCATTTAAGCGGACGTGAAGTTAGCCCGAATTGAGAATTAAAAAAAAATAATTGCAATCTCCAGGGGGGTCGTTTCGCACTTTAAGGGGTTTTGACAAACGCGGCGAAGGAGTGAACAAACGGGTAGTTGGGATTCTGAACCTGAAATATTGTTTAAATGCGTTTTTAAGCGGACGTGAATTTGGCCCGGGTTGAGAATTAAAAAAAATAAATAAAGTCTTCAAGAGGGTCGTTTCGCATTTTAAGGGGTTGGACAAACGCTGCGAGGGTGTAGACAAATGGGTAGTTGAGATTTTGCTCCCGCATAAACATTCATTCTAATGTCTGAAGTACTTTTTCGGCGGTACTGTCCTATTATTCGTAAGCAATATATATAAAAAAATTATTTTAAAAATACCAGAGGGTGGACAAAAAAAAAATTATGTGGTGGACAAACAATATAGCAAAAGTTTTTTTAAATTTTCGAAAACTTGTGGATTTGTGAAGTTAGCCCGAAAAAAAATTTTTGTTTATAAAAAAAAATTGATGGGTGGACTAACGAAATAACATGGTGGACAATCGAATGGCATCGATCACATTTTTTTTCCCGACTTTTTCGGGCTAACTTCACGGAGCTTAAAAAATTCATAATTAAGTTCAATGAAAATTTTATAAGATTTTTATTGAAATATGCCTCAAAAATACAAGCATTTGTAAAAAGAGTGAAATTCATGAATTATTATACATTGTCCATTTTTTTCATCTTTGACATTGTTGAAACAAATATGAGGAAACCTGTGAAAACATGAGTCTTATTCAACCTAGTAGCTGTCAAATGGGTAAAAATTGTACTTTATCGCGGTAAGGGTGTAAGGGGTCAAATCAACCTCGTACATTTTTTTTACAATAATACAACTATAGTACTCTATAAGGATTTAAGTAGTAGCAATTAAAAATGGTTCAAAAATTAACATTTTACAACCTTAAACAGTGAAGAAGTTTTAAAAAATTTTAATCCTCCAAATAGGAGAAGTTTCATGACGAGGTCTTTAACACGTTAATCGCCCAAATGAATCGAAAAATATCCCACCCCAGGCCCAACTTAGTTTTTCTAGTAAATCATTAGGTTTTTACACTGAATATGATGTACTGGCTGTTTTAAAGTGCTAGGTTAAAAAAATTCTCTAAAAATGTATTTTGAAAATGACACCCTATTTATGAGTTTCATATCCTCTGACAACAGAGCGCCGTGAAACCCGAATATCGGTTGTCATTTTTTTTTTTTTGAATTCTAACAAGTCTGTGTGCTAAAATTGCAGATTTTGTTTAGTTGACAATCCATTCGTTGAAACTTGTCGGTACTTTAAGGAAAGGTAGAAAAAACAATCAAAAGGATGTAGAGGGCCAAAAATTAAATAAAGGACACCTTTACGCAAAGGAAAGTAATACAGAAGTAGGTGTTTTAAAATGGCAGGATAAACGTGATATTATTTGCCTAAGCAGTATTCACACTGACACAACCACTAAATATACAAGAAGAGGAACAGACCTAGAAAATCCACCTCTTATCATCATCATCAACCCGTACGCGTCCACTGCTGGACATAGGTCTCCTTCAGCTCTTTCCATTTATCTCTATTTTGTGCGGCTTGCATCCAGTTACATGCTTCAAATCATCGGCCCATCTGGTTAGTGGGCGTCCTCTGCTCCGTAGTGCTTCTTCTCGTGGCCTCCACTCGACAATACATTTTGTCCATCGGTTGTCGACGTGTCCTGCCCAATTCCACTTAAGCGCCGCGATTTTTTCGACAGCGTCTGTTGTTTTTGTTCTACAAACTAGCGGTAGCAGGTAGATACTTCTCTGCGCTCCCGACAGGGAATAGATCTACTTGAGGAGTAGCACACCTGCCCACGCGAACTCATGGATTTCACCAGCATCCCTACACCGGGGAAACCATGTCCAAACCCAAAGCAATCTAATCTCCACCCTTTCCTCCCTCCACATCCAATCCAACTCGCCAACACGCACTAGCCAAGCGTGGCGTTTTAATGGCTTGAAACCCCAAAGGCAAATTTTCATGAAAGACGATAGTACTGAACGGCCCTCAGTCTTCGGCAGTTCCAATACCCCCAGCCAACCACCTCATAGTTATCTATAATTCATGTAAGTCATTCATAGATCTATCCGATCAGTTGAAATCATATTCTTCCCCTTTGCGTAAAGGGATTAAGTGGTATAGAAAACTTGAATTTGAAATATTACTTGGCTCAGCAGTAGTAAATGCTTTTATAATATACAAAACGGTGACAAATGCCAAAATATCAATAACGGATTTTAGACAGAGCATTGCTCTACATACAGTCGGAAAAATGAAAGAATACCCATGAACGATCACATCAATCACTTATTTTGTATTTGCTATCTTTTTCTATAACAAACGTTTGTTATTTGTAGAAAAAGACAGCAAATACAAAATAAGTGATTGATGTGATGGTTCATGGGTATTCTTTCATTTTTCCGACTGTAAGTATGTTACAAATCGATGAAGTAGATGTCCGGAAAATGATAACAGAAAGCATATTTCACATGAAATTGCTTCAAAAGATCGTCGAAAATGTGTAACAGCTCAGAAGAAGGGACCAAAATCAAAATTTTCATGTGATGCATGTAATAAGTTTTATATGTTTTTTGATGTTCACCATTATTCTGTATAATTAATAAAAACTGTTTGTATTATTTAATTAAAATAAAAATATTTTTTCATAAATCCTTATAACTTTTTTGAATTTTTTTTTAATCATAGTAACCACATAAAAAGTGCCTAGCTCATTCACTAGTATTGCCTGCCAGGCCCCTCTGTAAACACTTTCATATAGATAAATGTATTTCGAAGCACTGCAGATGGGTTACAGGCTTTGATGTTAATGCTAGTAGTGAAGGTTGCCCTATGGGTGTCAGGCATATACGACCACAGGATCTGAAACCCAAATGTCGGGTGTCATGGCGATTAACGTGTTAAAACCTCATCAAATAGGAAGTTTAAAAACTGTTCTGCAGGTAATGTGTTAAATTAGAAACTTAACTTATGTAGTAATACTCACAACCTTAACTAGTGTCTTCAATAAGGGATAACTTTAATGTAATAAAAGCATATTGGTAAAATTGTGGGTTGTGGGTTAGGCCACTGTTGCTCTGAGCACCTCAAATGTTGTTGTAGATATTGCAAATAACTCTAAATTATTGCTGTGCTCATTGGCAGTTCTTAGAATTCTTGTAATGAATGCTATTCTATAACTTTCCTCAGATCAAATCGAAATGCTCCAGTTGAATTGAACTCTTTGTGAATCATAATGCTCCTCATCGATCACTGCTTGGATCGATATTCTAAAACCCGGTTTGAAGAAATGGTAAATCAAAACCATTGTTTGTGATTTTCCTCTGTTTTAAAACAATGGCAACGTCGATTTTTTACATACCTAATCTAAAATATTTGTTTACGTCTGTGCTCTGTGCGTTTAGCAACGTGTAAGTTTGGTTAAAGTTTTTAAATCAATTAGAAAATCCCAATAACAAGACCGAAAAAAGCATCTGTAGAACAAATGCGTTATATGGTGGACTTTACAAATACAGTGGAACCCCGATTATCCGTGCTATGATTTTCTATTAATAAAATTGTATTTTTGAGGTTTTATCAAAATAGTATCATCGCAAATCACTCAGCGGAAACTCTAAACGCCAAGAGGGAGACTCATAATGAAAAATTTATTTTTTCTGTTATCTTTTTGTGGTAGGTACATAATATGTATGTATATACATACATATAATATGTATTACATATAAGAAACAAAGGTTCAGATTATCGATTCTACGTCTGGTCCCGAGGGGCACGGATAATCAGGGTTCTACTGTATACAATTTTGCTGTAGAAACAAACAAAAAATAGAGTTTAGCTTGACGGAGAAACCAAGCCTTCAGAAGACAATAACAAGCTTGTATAAAAATTATGGGATAAGCTTACTTTAGGTTTAAGTGCTATGGGTTGCAGACCCAGCAAATCAAGATTGCAATGGAAAAGGTAATTAGTTGTGTTTATTATACACTATATTGTACCTATAAAGGTTTACTAATATGTACTTATTAAAATTATGATTGTTTTTAGACTTTTATTGACTGGAAAAGCAACACAAAGGAAAAGGTGCGAGATGCTATTAGATTTAAAAATAAGGAGGGTTTGCGTGTAACAGGGTCGAAAAGATTAACTCCTGCAGAGGAGAATTTAATGAATTTAATGGGTGCAATGGCATACATTATAACTACGGAGGCTGATGTAAATGAAATGTGAATCACCGCAAATGATACAGGATAATATTACAGTTGATCCCAAACCCCTTTTTCAATGAGTCATTAATTTTGATGTCGCATAGGATTTTAAGAACGTCGCAAAACATTACATGACATTTTAGTGAAATCTGACAGCTGCCAGAATATTTATATCAATGCATCAATGTTTATATGGTCCTTTTCATGGGCATTTTTCAGTGCGTCACAAATGATAGAAAAAAAAAGGTAAGTCCGTGATAATACACATTTAAAACATTTATTCTAACATGACAATTTAGTTAAATCTGACAGTTGTCACATTTTATTTGAAATTTGGCATAAAAACAAATCAATTGTGTTTATTGCGTTTATAAAATGGTATTTTCTTTGATTTGTATAGTCTTATAAATTGTACAGGTTATATTCGTAGATATATTATATAATTCGTAAATAATTTTTTTTTCTATTATAGCGCCATCTATTGACAACTAGAATAAATGTTACAAATTTCTGTAATCACGGATGTGCCTTTTTTCTGTCACATACAATTTAATGCGTTAGAAAGAAATCGAAAAACTGTGACGCACTGAAAGATGCCTATGAGAAAAGGAATACAAATATTTGAGAGAATATTAATATTTAAAATATTTTAATATAAAAATAAATAAATATAAAATTAAATTTCACCATACAATATCCGAATATGCCAATGACATAAAACATTTTTAATTTATGTCGCTGAAAAATACTAACCTAGAAATTACAATTGAAGGGCTTGGTGCAAGAACCGGTCAAAGACCACTTTTGTTGAAATTAAATGTATGAAATTTCTTGCCTTCAAAAAGGTCTCCGTGCAGTGTGGAGCAAAATCCATACATGTACTGCGTGAGAAATTCAATGTAGAACAATGTGGAGAGTTATTGCAACAAAAATGTTAATAGCATAGTCTTTAGGATCAATAATATTAACATTTTCCTCAAAACTATGCAATGTGCATGTGGACGGTTATTGCACCAAGCCCTTCAATTGTCATTGTACCATATGATATTGTAAAAATACTGTCACGATCGATTACTTTTGTGTCAAATTATCTTTAATCACATCATTGATTCAAGTCGAGTCATTTATTCATGTTAATATACAAAAGTAATTACATACGTCAAAAAATAGTGTACAACTTTGGTTCACAGATATAAATACAAATATACAAACACAAGGCATAATATGAAATAATACATTTATTATATAATACATTAATAATATTATATTTATGATTGCTTATCTACTTATTTAGAGTATTGTAATCGCCAACCAATTATATATCTATAAGTATAAGTCGTTTTAATATGCAAATACCTGTCAAGGAATACATAATTTTTAAAGTTCAATCTATATCTAATAATCACAGAGGTACGTTTTTTTCTGTCACTTCCAACTGTAATGCATTAGCATTAGAGAGAATTCGATAATCTGTGACACACTGAAAAAAGGATTTGGGATGATCTGTAGCCCATCTGAATGTACATTTATATTATTTGAAGTCAACAAGAAAACTCAAAATTTGCAACAAATTACTGAAGAGGGTTGCAGCATAATAAATCCTGAGAGAGGATTGACAAGGCAACAGCCTTGACCATGAAGAATCTCTGCAATACATGAGTCAACCTGTTGACTTCTCATGAATTTAAAAAGAAATCTTTTGTAAAAGGTACGCTTCATTTCAGTAGAAAGTGATTTTAGTTTGTAATTGGAATTAAAAATTTGTGTAAATGTGTAACACAGTATTTTTTTTTTCAGGAAAATCATCAAATTTACACAAAGCGGCAGAAGCATACATAAAAGGACAAAAGCAGACTGCTCACATATTAAATAAATTAATTGATTCTGTGGCTAAGATTGAGGCTGACAACAAAGAAAAAGAGCTTCAATTGAAGGAACGGGAATTAAATGTGCGCTTACGAGAAGCTAAAAAAATATCTAGGGAATTAGACTTAAGACATAGAGAACTTAGAATTAGGGAATTAGAATTAGGACTCTGAATGTTGTAGATGCACAAAGTGATATAGTTCGCGATCCCAGGCCCATGTTCACCATTTATTACTAACAAGCTAATGAGTAGCTTCATTTTGACGAGACGACTTTACTTTTGTCCTTACAACAATTTTTGTTTCTGGCAGCTAACAGGGGCAGCAGGGGTGAAATATGTTGATTTGACGAGTCTCAATAATTTATTACTAACTGGGTTTTTTTCTGTTCATTCTCAAGATAATTATCTCAATTAGCCGAAAAAATATTTGTCCTATAAAATGCAAGGTCTTATCAAAGAGTCCCCCTTCCCAACATTAATTGGGAGTTTGTACCATTAACGAGGCCATGAAAAATAATCACTGACCATCTGTATTTTTTTGCTGTTGATTAGTTAATATTTATATAATTTAACACCCACATTGTCCTACAAATTGTGTAGGACGTAGGACAATGTGACATTATCCTGGTCCTACGTTAAAAAGTTTTAGTAAAATACCTGATGTAAAAATAATTACTATCAAGCTGAATCTTCGTGAATAGGTTCATTTTGTTTTGACGTCCAACAATTTCCTGTACGAAAATTTTCGTTTGTTGTAGCTATGGTCCTTCTAACAGGCATTTTTCAGTGCGTCACAAGTGGCAGAAAAAAAGATAAGTCCGTGATAATGCACATTTATAACATTTATTCTAACATGACATTTTAGTTAAATCTGACAGTTGTCAGAATCGTAATCAGCCAAATATGAAAAGGGTATTGCAGTACAGTATATAACCCTTTTATTTGCAATATATATAACCCTTTTATTTGCAGTTTGTAAAAACAAATCAATTGTGTTTATTTATGCATTTATAAAATGGTATTTTCTTTGATTTGTATAGTCTTATAAATTGTACAGATTATAGTCGTATATATAATTCGCCAATCATATTTTGTTCGATTATAGCGCCGTCTATGAACAACTAGAATAAATGTTATAAATGACTGTAATCACGGACGTACTTTTTTCTTTCATTTCCAACTTAATGTGTTAGACAGAATTCGAAAAACTGTGACGCACTGAAAGATGCCTCTGAGAAAGAGTATAACAGGGGTAGCAGGGATGAAGTATGTTAATTTGACCATTCTCAAAAATTTATTTCTCTCTCTCTCTCTCTCTCTCTCTCTCTCTCTCTCTCTCTCTCTCTTATCCGTTAGTAAATGCGTTATAAAATGTATACGTTTTAAGGTAAATATATACCTTTTATAAAGGATTTACTATTTTTTGTATTACATGGTATACAGCCAACTACAGGAAAACTTTTTCCTTGTGGATTCTTTTTTAACTTAAATGAAAAAAAACTACGGAATTTCATTTATGTTTTACATAGACCCCTGAATTGTATTATGTTGCACTCTCACGCTCCGCTCATGTTCCGACAATAGGACAATACGTAATAGTACCTATTCAAGTGAAAAAATCTTATTTGTAACACAGATGAAGCACAGTAACATGTGTTTCCAATAATTAGATGGACCTGTCTCCACAACACAACATTAAAAGATACAGATGTTATTTAAGAGGCTGCAGAAGGGAACTACATGTTCATAAATCATGTATGTTTTCTGAAATCGTTTGCTGCAGTAGGTATTCATTAATGTTTTAAATACGCAAATTTTCAAATTATTTAAAAATGTCTTTAAATAAAAAGCATTAAATACAAAATCCACTATGTTGATACTTAGTTTAGAAAATTGATAGATATTAAAAAAAATAGTACCCTTATTTAAAGCGTGATTTCAAAATTTCAAAAATTTCAAGTGAATTTCAAAATTTCACCTTACATTATTCATAATAGACCCTACATAATACACATTTTTGAGATGAGGTTGTTAAGCAGCTTCTAAAAATAAAAATATACAGGGTGTTTAATTAAAATTAAAGATAATGGACTATGCTAGACTTGAGTGAATCACCCTGTATATTCAAATTTATGTTTAAAATAGTCCATAGTTGAATTTAAAAGTTGACGTGTAATAGCGTTTTTATAATTTTCTAAAATAATGACACATGACAAAAACAATTTTATTCCATAAGTGGTTTCCATACATTATAATTTTAAATGATCACCCTGTATTATTCATAAAGACCATAAATTCAGATTGTTAAGCAGCTTTTAAACATATAAAAATATACAGGGTGTTAAAAAATAAAGCTTATGGACTACGGTAGTCTTGCATGAATCACCCTGTACATTTAAATTTATGTTTAAAAAGCATTTTTATATATGAAAATCTACGAGTCTCAGCGTTTTTAAAATTGATTAAAACAAGGACAGAAATAATTTTATTCCATTAGTGCCTTCTTATATATACAGAGTGTTTCAGAAAAAGGTAACACGATCTTTAAGATAGGTGAAAAACTGAAAAATAATTGGGGTTTGCTTAGATAAAATTTTTGTAACGGCATGCGTTTTCACGATACAGGGCGTTGAAGAACAAAAAGTTTTACACATTTTTTTTCACTATTTTTCCGAAACTACTGGCAACATCGTATATTATTCAGTTTTTATTAAAAAAGATCAAATAGAAGAATGCATGAGAAGAACAATAAAGGATGAAGCCAAAAATGTATGTAAAGATGGGGCCAAGCAGGGAAAATGTAAATGTAAAATTAGTAATAAAAGATTATTATTCTAAGTTTTGGACATATTTCATGTCATGGGACATGAAATTACGATTGGCAGGGATAACCAGACACATGAACTAAAAAGAAGAATCGTTCTTGGGTGGGCAGCATTTGGAAAACTGAGAGAAACTTTTAAGAGTGAGTTGCCCATATGCCTAAAGAGAAAGGTATTTGATCAGTGCGTCCTCCCAGTCTTGACGTACGGATCAGAAACACTTACCTTACCTAAAGCCTTGGCTACCAAACTAAGAGTACCGCAGAGAAGAATGGAGCGGTCAATGTTAGGAATAACTCTACGAGACAAAATCAAACGAAGAAATCAGGAGAAGAACAAAGGTGACTGACGTCATCAAAAGGATAGCTAACTTGAAGTGGAGATGGGCAGGACACATAGCGAGAATGACACATGGGCGATGGACAAAAAGGTTATTGGAATGGAGGCCAAGAGAAGACAAGAGAAGCGCCGGTTGACCGCCTACAAGATGGACAGACGACATAAGAAAGCTAAATAAAAACTGGATGAGAGCGGCGCAGGATAGACGTGGTTGGAAACGAGGGGAGGAGGCCTATGTTCAGCAGTGGACTTTTGAGGCTGGATGATAATTGTAAGTGTTTATTATTACCTCAAATGCGATTAAAATAATATCAAAGTTCTTTTACCGGGCTTCCGGTACTTTTCGTAACCTAGTTTTCCATTTAGGTTCAAATGGTGACTTAAGTGTTACGTAACGTTTAGGTAGGGGGAGGGGGGTACGTAAAAACGTTACGGTGCGTTACATGGGGGGAGGGGGATCAAAAATCTTCAAAAATTGCGTTACGTAATACTTGAACGCTCTCTTACTGAGGATCGTGATTTCTTCCAATATTCCTAACAATGTTTCTCCATTGGTCTCTATCTTCAGCTGCTCTAAGAGCTTCGCAGAATGAGTTTCCAGCTGAATTCTTTATTTGGTCGGACCATCTAGTTGGTGATCGTCCTCTTGATCTTCTCCCCGGAAAGTTTCCAGAAACGATTAATCTCTCCAAACTGTCGTCACCTCTGCGAACCACGTGACCAAAGAATTGCAGAATTCGTTGCAGACATATTGTGGACAGCCTTTTTTTAATATTGAGTTTAATATTGAGTATGCGCAGCATTCTTCTCCAGCACCACATCTCAAAGGCATCAATTTTTTGGCGCTCGCATGCGCGAAGAGTCCAATTCTCTGCTCCGTATAGAAATATTGAGAATACAAGGGCATTCACCAGTCTCATCTTGATATTTTGAGAGATAGGTCTGTCTTTCCAAACTTTAGTTAGGCGACTTATCGCATTTTTTGCCCTACCAATACGTCTCCGAACTTCTGCTTCACAGTTGCCATCGTTAGTTATACTAGACCCGAGATAGACAAAGGTGTTTACTATCTGGTATTCCTGTAACATGTTAGTCAGTTGAATAGTGTCGAATCTGTCGACCACCATTATTTTTGTCTTAGCTTTATTGATTTTCAGACCAACTTTATTGCTTTCGTGCTCAACTTTTCGCAGATCAAACATTTCTTGCTCATTTGCTGCTATAAGTGTAGTGTCATCAGCAAATCTCAAATTGGAGATTTTCCTACCGGCTACTGTTACTCCACCGGCCCATCCTTCTAAAACCATCCTCATGACATGTTCACCATAAATGTTAAATAAGTCAGGTGACAACACGCATCCTTGTCTAACACCTCTCTCGGTCTTGAATTGGTTTGAGAACTTCTGATCTAGTCGTACTGTCGCTATATTAGACTGGTACAGATTTTTAATAAGTGTCACCAGGTGCATTGGTGCGCCCATTTCTATTAAAATTGACCACAGATTTATCCAGCTTACACAATCAAATGCCTTTTGGTAGTCAACGAAGCATATAATCATAGGTACTTGAAATTCTCTAGACTTTTCAATAAGTTGTCTCAGGTTCACGATTTGTTCCCTTGTACCTTTACCCTTTACAAATCCCGCTTATTCCTGAGGTATTTGGTAATGTAGATAGGTTTTTAATCTGTTTTTGATGATATGCAACAAGATTTTACTAGCATGTGTTATTAGTGACAGTGTGCGGTAGTTTTCACATCTGGTAGTAGTTCCTTTTTTGTGTAGCGGGATATAAATTGAGGTGCACCAATCAGATGGCCATTTTCCTGAATTCCAAACAGCGACACAGATAGAATGGATGATATGTATTCCTTTGTCACCTATTGTTTGTTTTTTAACCAAGAGGAGTGATTCAAATTTACCGCGCCGTAATGCTTGTTTCTAATTGGTCCAACCGCGGGCAAGTTTACTCCATTGTTATTAAATTTTGACACTAATGACATTTATCAAATTTTGGCACCTCTGTCATTTTATAGGTTAATTAAGTATATCGGCGATTTTTTGTGTTTTCTGCATTATTCCTTTAATTTTTAGATTTTTAGTCTACTTTTATAGACAAACAGTTGTTTTTAGAACACTTTAGCGATGTGTTAGTAATATATAATATGTATGGATTTTCATCGAAAGCTGATATGATCAACGAAAAAAGAAGATGAATTTGGTGACTTTTCTAGTAACTTTCTTGGGTGTGAATCTGTCTTTTTAGTTTACTCCTCTTGGTTAAAAAATCAACTATAGTAACTGTAGTATTTCACATGGTATTGAATCAATGCCTGGGGATTACTTTCTCTTTAGTGATTTAATTGCATCTTTGACTTCAGCGAGTAAGACAGTAGGTTCTCTAGGGTAGTCATAGGGCCACTAATGTTCTGCTGATACCTCGTTATTTTTATATAGTTCTTCACAGTAGTTTCGCCATGTTTCCAATATTTCGTCAGTATCGGTCTTTAGATTACCTTCCTTATCTATTACAGACCACGTTTGAGGTTTAAATTCTCTGGTAAGGAGTTTGATCTTCTGGAATAAATCCCTCGGTTCATTTCGACAGCCATGTTCCTCTATCTCTCTGCATATTTGAGAGATGTAATCAGCTTTGTCTTTGCGGCACTGTTTTTTGATTTCTTTCGATAAGGCTCTGTATTCATCGTTTGTTCCGTGTCTAGTTTTGTGTTCTTTTCTGCGTTGAATCACAGTCCACGTAACATCGGATATCCATGGCTTACGACCAGTGGAAACCGCTGCCTCACAGTCTTTTGCAGCCTCGATTACCTTATCTTTGAAATAAATCCAAGTGCTCTTAGGGTCACTATCTACTTGGTCTAAAGAGAGAGCCTCTTCTAGGTTGTGTTGGAAGTCATTGATTTTTGATGGATTTAGAGACATGACTTTTCTCTGGGGTCTTCTTTTGGGAACTTTAAAACGAAGTCGAACGTTCAATACCAGAGTTGATGATCGCTTCCACAGTCTGCGCCAGGATATGTTTTACAGTTGATGGCCGACGACTTCCATCTTGATCTTATTAGGATGTAGTCTATTTGATTCCTTGTTCGTCCATCTGGGCTGCGCCATGTGTATAATCTCCGTGGATGATGTTGATATAACGTGTTTGTAATTGTAAGATGTTGTTCTACACAGAACTCCACTAGACGGTCGCCATTCTCATTTCTCTGTCCCAGTCCATTTTTGCCCAGCACTCCTTCCATATTTTCATTAGATGACACCCCACTTTGGCGTTAAAATCTCCTAGAATTATGATGAGTTCACGATTCGGAATAGCGCGAACAGTTTCTTCTAGACGACCATAGAACCTGTTGATGTCTTCTTCTTGTGCAGCTGTTGTAGGAGCGTATACCTGGACAAGGTGTAGGGTATTGGTGGATATTCTCATTTTAGCAATTCAGCTCAATTTAGCTCGGCAATTCAGATACATATGATACATTTTAAAGTAGAAGACTTTAAAATGATATTGCCAATATTTATGAGTTGCGTTCCTGGGACGACTTTACTGAAAGATAGTTCATTCGATTACATGAAATCAACCCCAACTCAAGAATATCCGTCACAAAAAAATCATAGCATGTGATCTGTCTTTAAAAAGACAACCACATGCAACGGTGACATTAAAATTCTCGCGTTAGAGATCTCATAGTAAATCACGAGGGAAAACCAGGAAAAACCTCGTGATACTATCCCGACATCGTAAGTATTTGGTCTTACATTTAATTTACTCTCAAAATTAATACCAAATTCTGATTTTACTATAATTTTGTTTAAATTATAAATAATATCAATAATACATGGATATATAAGTAATACTAAAATATAAAATATGTACTAACTCGACTATTGACTTACTAATTGTGGTATTTTCTTTCTATTGACTTCCTCTTTCAGTATGGGTATCCACATCCTACTGCATTCCACCGAGGAATTTGCGACACAATTGGTTTCGTTTAGCATAACTAGAGCCGCTTCTTTGATTTTTCTCTTTTTACTATCTGTTTCTTTCAGGACTATACTTGAATCTCTCCACTGAACTCTATGTTCATTATCCCATGCGTGTTGACATATTTGAGATCTATCAAATTCTCTATTTTTAATATAAGATTGATGTTCACTTATTCTAACGTTTAATGGTCTTGGTCTCACTATATAAAACTGTTCGCATTCACAAGGTATTTTATAAATACAATTCTTTGTCCTTTCTTGTTCATTGTTAGGTTTAGTTTTAGATAGAATAGATCTCAATGTGTTGGTTGTTTTGAATGTTTTTGAAATGTTGAATTTATTTCCTATTGTTTTAAGTTTCTCGGATAGTCCTTTTATGTATGGTATTGATATTTTCCTCGTATTAAATAAATTAAATTAAAGTCAAATTAAATAAATTATTAGAAGAATTTTTTTACTAAGCAACAACATTTTTGTTTATGTTAGTAGTATTTTGTATTTTGACAACGGCACCCAATTTGGGCGCCGAAACGTTAATAAAAATCATTTTTTAATAATATTGTGGCTTATTTCCCATTATAAATAGTTAAAATTGTAAAAATGCCACAAGAAAATAGCTTCAGAACAACATCAATAGTATTATATATAATTACGCAGTCGTTAAGTTTAGAGGGTACAATTATTGCGACTCCATTTGTACTTTTGTTATCTGGGCCTGAAAAATAGACGACGTTGCCAGCAGTTGTTTTAAAATGCCCTTTACCTCTCCAGTGACTTTCAGAGAGTCCCAGTACCGAAAGATTGTGGTCTGCCATTTCTTTTTCAATTATGTGTAACTTTCCAGGGTTTTGGATCAGTCCCTGGACGTTCCATGTACCAATTCGCTGACATTTTCTTAAATTAAATGAAAATTTGGATTCAGTCACACAATTTCTGCCAGGTGCCTGGTCCCTCACACCTTGACAGCCGGTAGCAAATTTCACACCATCCGACCCGGAACCGAGATGGCGCCGAGCGTGAGTCGGGTCGCTACACATTCCATCTTCACTTACTGAAATTGTCATCGTTATGGGAAGAAATTCTCTTGGGAAAATAGTGCAGTAGTTTCCCTTTGCCTTCTGCACCGCTGTATATTTATTACTAAAAATTAAAATTAAATATCAAAAATTTATTACTAACTGTTTTTTATTGATATTCTCAAGATAATTATCCAAATTAGCCAAAAAATATTTGTCCCGCAAAAAGCAAGGTTTTGTCAGAGTCCCCCTTTTCAAAATATATCATGAATGTGGTCATGAAAAATAATTACTAACCGCTTGTTTTTTATTCTGTTGGTTAGTTAATATTTATATAACTTAACACCCACATTGTCCTACAAATTGCTTGGTCCGTTATTCCGGTCCTCTAATTAAATACATAGGTACTTATTTGAAATTCATGAAATTTAAAATCATTTATTTTCTGCTGTTAGAGCTGAGTTACACTAGTACAAGTCATAGTGCGTCCAGGGAGAGTGTAGCCAAGCCCGGAAACCAGAGCAAAATATGGCCGCCCTCAGTGATCACTGGTTGCCCTAGTCGCACACAAAAATATAAATTTTACATAACTGTCAGTTGTAAAAAGAAGATTGAGGTTATATAGAAACATTGCAAAAAATGAAAAAATGCAATATTTTGATTAAATTAATGTTATGTTCTTTTATTAGAACTGCTTGTTTTGAGAAAGTCTGAAGTGCCTATAGATAGTGCAATATTGATTCGGAGAAAAAAGATGTTAATTCATAACAGAAACTAAATGAATCTGAACCAATGAACTGTCAACACTGATGGAATGGCCCCGTCCCATTCCAACAGTGAAGCGAGATAGGCGCCAACATACAAGAGAGAGGTTCTGGCACTTCTAGAGAGACATGAGAGAGACAGAGAATTTTCAGGTAAAATTTTGTTACAACTACAACGTACCTGACTAGCACTGTCCGATTATCTTCCCTCCTTTACCTGATTATCTTCTATCTCATCCTGGCGCCATTAACTTCGTTTTATGGCGATTCCATCAGTGTTACTACTTTTTTGTTTATAGATCATAAAATATATATATTTTTAATAGAGTTACATATGTAATGTCTTTCTGAGGGTGGTTTTAAAGATTTTCGGTTTAACCAACTTTTTGATTATCCGACCTATGGGCAGCTCCCGTCATGGTCGGTTAAGAGAGCGTCTACTGTATATATGATTTCAACTATTTCAAGGAAATAAATAGATTCAAAACAAACAGTTTATTTGTAATTTATTTAAATATTAAATTAAATTTTAATACTTACTACTTTCCAAAAAATTTCATTAAAAGAATAGCACAAATTAAAAAATTATAAAACCTATATTTACTAAAAACACCAATATATTTTGTTCACACTTTATTTCCACCGATACGTAACTTGAAAGATTTAGCAACTAACTTTATATTGTCTGTGTGCACAATAGTGCATACTGTTAGTTTTATAAAAAACTCACAACATTTTTCCCAATCGCACCTAATAACTTCAAAAATAGAATCAAGCTAGAAACATAAAGCATAAACGAACTTATAGGTGTTTAATTCAAAATGACAAAAAACATATAAACGTTTTTTGGACAGAAAAGTAATAGACCACTTAGTGCGTTTAGATTTGTCAATTTTAATCAAAAGCTAAGTAATGACTGCTAGGTCTGTATGAATTTTTAAGTCTGTATTACTCATTATTCATCACAAATAGCTGGTAATCTATCCACTGGAAATGTATCAGAAATTTCAACACCTCTTCTTGGTTAATGTGGAAGAGACATAAAATTAATGGAACATTGCTGGAATAAAGCTTATGTTAAGCGATAGTCCATATTCTCCACTTACTGCGGTCACTTTATTAAGTAAGCAGTATCTGTAGGTTTTCATGTGATTCGGCTAAAAGAACTGTATCATCAGCATATCTCAGGTTATTTATGATCATGCCATTAATTCTAATGCCTATGTTTATTTCATCCATTGTCTTACTTAATATGTCTTCCGAGTACCTATATATTAAATAATATTGGTGAAAGTATACACCCTTGTCGGACACCTTTTTTTTTCATTTCTATTTCTTCTGATGTTATGTCTTCTATTCTAACTACCGCTTTTTGACCATAGTATAAGTATATAGCGAGCCTATAAGGGTCCGTTTTTCCTTTAGAAGTATGGAAACCTAAAAACTGTTAATTGTAATAAAATGAATTATTCTATACCTATACAATATTGTGACAATCAATTGATATCGGCCCTGGACAGATAACGAAGTACAGGCATATTTGTGCTCTTCACAATTTGTTAGTTCTTGAGTGGTGAATCAATATCTATGAAAGATTTTTTAATTTTTGCATACTGGTAAACAAAAGTATGTTACATCTCCTACTGTAAGTAAAACTGTAAACAATTTAAAATGATTGATTTAACATGTAGTGTTAGCACTTTAAATTCTTAACCTGTCCAAATCAACCGGAAACAAAAAGCTGACAAAGTTTCTTTGCTAGTGACATGTGAGCGACTTTACTAATTTGATTTTTAGGCATTAATATTTATTTTTAATTGACTTTATTTATTTTTAAATAAGAACACTTATATTAATTTAAATACACAGACTTACTTCATATTATTTATTTACCACACTAACTTACAAGAACAATAAACACTTAATAGTATTTAATTTATTAGGAAATACTACACATTATCAAATCTAATTTATATTGTACTTAACAAAATTTATCTAATCAAAAATACCTCCAAATCGTACGCTGTAATACAGTATCTCGTCGTGGCTTTATTAGACTTCTCACTCATTCACAATCGTTGCATTAAATACTATTTACAGTTTTTCTAGAACAAAAAGAATGATAGCGTCATTTACCTGTTAAAAGAGTCTCCCTTTGATTCTAGAATGAAAATAATATTTACATAAAATAAAGTAACGTTTACATGTATCCAGAAACTGGTGCCAGTCTCACTGGAATGCCAGTGGCATGAAAAGTAGACCACCTTTCTATTCAAGACAGCGCTGGCAGACAGCTCTGGACTGGCGCAAAAAAGTGTTTACACTTGAACAAAACCCTATACAAGATGACTCTGCCACATCCTTGGTAGAGGAAGAAATTAGAATAATCACAAGAAACTTCCTTGATGGACAACGGATCATCCAAGTAACGAATCGAGACTGCTAAATACCCCTCCTGGATTTGAAAGGTGACTGAAGAAACCATGGCCAACAGACTTAATAAATTAACTATTTATGTGAACTAATATAAAATATATTATACAGGAGAGTTGCCACATGGCAGCTTCTCCCTCATGTGTTCAACATTCACACCATTTACTTATGGCTTCATGATCAGATGGTAAATTAAATTGTGTATTAAATAAAAAAAAAATGTCAAAATATTTTTTATACCTAAAGGTGGAGCAGAATCTATTTCCTGAATTTCAGTTATACAATTTTGATCGCTTATGGAAGATGTTTGTTGTCCTTTATATACTTTCTTATTTTGTACACCAGGGTTGGCATAGAATTTCCCCATCTTATAAAACCCAGCGGGTGTTTTCGGGTTTTTTCAATTGATAAAACCCACTATTATTGGGTTTTTTGGGGTTTTTTCAAAAATAGCAAATTTTCAGTTGAATGAACGTCATATTTATTTCTGAATAAAAACAAAAACTAGCATAAATACCATGAAGTAAGTAGTAGGTGAATACAAAACGAGAGAAACTGAAACTAAACTAATAAAACACTTATTTTAAACATGGTATATAGACAAATAAAAAAATAAACAAGTTTCTTGTTAAACAAAGCATCAGCAAAGCATATTAGTTATCAGGAAAATAAGAATCTGTATTTTTGTCACATTCCCAATTCCCATTCGTTATTCGTTAGACTCGGTCGAGGACTCGGTTCTTAAATGATAATATATTTTTACCAAGTTTGCAGCTCTATCGGCACCTAATCTGTTGCGAAGCTTAGTCCATATTAATCCATATGAAGAAAAAATCCGCTCAATAGATGCAGATGAAGCTGGACATGAGAACAAAGATAACATATAAATACAAAATTCGTATGGTTTTTTATTTGTTTTTTTATTTTTTATTGATATCAGCTTCCACCATTTCTTTGTTGAGAATTTTTTAACAAGTTCTTCTTTGAAAAGTGTTGCGGGGAACATATCTGTATCCTTAATCTTGAATGATAACATCACTGCCAAAAACTCATCAGAAAATAAAAAACTGAAAATTCCCAAAAAAACCCGAAAAAACCCTAAAAACCCAAAAAAAAACCGTCGGGTTGGGCTTTTAATAAAAAACCCGGGTTTTTTCCAACCCTGTTGTACACCAATCCTTTTTCTCGGCGATTCCAAATTCAATTCTTGTTCTGCATTACTTCCAATCATTGCAGGAAGTATTTGTATTGTACGATGACCTGATACTAAAGATATAGGAAAAGTCAAACAATGAGGAATGAACATAACTTTCCCCTTGTTGCCATATTCTAAATTTGAAAAAATATATAGAGAATAGTCAGATTTTTTTGATATGCCATTCCTATTACAGCAAGCATTTCATTGGCTAGAATTAGTGACGAGTATAAAATATATGATGTCATGGTAACTGACGTCTGTCATAATATTGGAGGTTACATTTATAATGTCAAATTATTGTTTTCAATTTATATTTTATTTATTTAGTTTATGTTTTAACAACAGTTTATTTTTTAAATAACTTTACTTTCCCTTCCGTATCCTTGATTGGTCGTTTAGGTTCGTAATGGTTTTCTTGTATGGTAGGTTTAGTTAGGCATTAATTTTAAGAAATGTTGCTGGCTAAATGGGCACAGCTTCCAAAGGCCACAAAAGAAGAAGAAAAAATAAACAAACAAAAATCTTACATAACCTTCTATACTATAGGAAAACATGACTGACCCTGGGTGCGTTCGAATGACCACAGCGGCTGGACAGCTGAGCCAGCAGTAGCTGTCAGACGTCACCGCTGGAAGTCGGCCGCTGAGAGATTTACTAAGCTTTCCCTATCACAGCTGGATACAACCACTCAGCCGATTTCTGCTGACAGTCAGCCGCTATGGTCGTCCAAACGCACCCACTTATACGCTCTGAGCTTCGCTGGTGTCGCTCCTAGCGGATTACTAATTCAACTGTCACCAGTAAGTTTTAAATTTATTATTTAATTTTATCGCTTAATATTTACAACGCAAAAAAGCAATTAAATTGTAATCGATTTTTTAAAAATTTGCTAACTGTTTTAACGTTCTCTTAATGAAATATTAATTTCTTACTTCAGATACATTCACAATTATCGTGTAGATGGCGCTTAGATGATTTATATCTAATTATAATTAGATATTACAAAATATTAAAAAAACTTAATTCAGTATTTAAACCGTAAGTATACTTAAGATAAAAATATATACCACAGCTTTGACCAACGTAATATTTTTTCTAATTAATGTTTTTAATTTCAATTTTAAATTATTCACTTTGACATTTATGTCAAATTTCCAGTAAAGGTTTACAGACTTGTCACTACTGGCTCTCGCGATTTTTTAATTATCCCCTCTACCTACGAGCTCAGCGTATATTACAGATACAGTTGGAAAAATGAAAGAATACCCATGAACGATCACATCAATCACTTAATTTATGTTTGTTGTTTTTTTCTATAAATAATAAACGTTTGTTATAGAGAAAGATAGGAAACACAAAATAAGTGATCGATGTGATCGTTCATGGGTATTCTTTATTTTTCCCACTGTAGTTATCTTTGTTTCACACTCTTAAAGACAAAGAGAAACAGTGTCACCTGTAGTTGCTGTGGTAAATACATACCGTCGAAAAAATGAAAGAATACCCATGAACGATCACATCAATCACATATTATTCAGATTATTAATAATCTATCTCTCTCATTTATTATTTATGAAAAAAAACAGCAAATACAAAATATGTGATTGATGTGATCGTTCATGGGTATTCTTTCATTTTTCCGACTGTATATGTTTTTATTTGGCAACAGCGCTTGTTTCCAAACTTAACGGTAGTGAAAAACTAATAAATGAGGAAAAATTTGTTGCATTTGCTTGCCGTCAAGTTTGTACGAGTACCAGTGGGTTATATTTCATTAAATATAATATGAAGTGCATGCCTAATTGTTTAACTTTTAGTTTATCATACTTTAACAATGAATTGGGTGGTTCTCTTATCCAATATAAGTACTGTTATTATTTCCACTAAAAATGGTTACAGGAACAATTTTTGAAATTTTTTGATTTGATTGATATGACACATTTTTAAAATTCTGATCAGTCTGACGTAGAGGACATTTTGTTTGAATAATAGGTTTGTTCTAGCAAACAGTCGAACTAGTCAGCAAACAGTTGGTCAGTGAGAGAACATAATACAGTTACGAGTGCTATCCCCTCTACTCGTGCTGGTCCACTATTCGCTAATGGTTTCAGACCGTTTGAAACTCGTGCTAGAACAAACCGATTGTCTGTAAGAAACAAATCACAATAACTGAATAAAACAGATTTTCCCACCTACTCTATCCAAAGTATACATTTCCTGGCCTCATTGTAGGGAGCATAGTCATATTTTTTTCTCCCTAGGGAAACAAAGTACTTTTAATCCCTAGGGAGTAAAAGTAAAAGTGATGTTGACGTCATACTATGTCATAGCATAGATGAAATAACTTATTGACACCCTATACTATTACTCTATTTTCTATTAGGTAAGTATCCATACATTTTAAATTTTATTTATAGATGTTGCAAAATGGTAAAAACAGTAAATTGTTATTTTGATTTAAAAATTTTTCATTAATAATTTGATAGTTATACTGTACCTACTTGTTAGTTTTAGTTCTCTAATAAATTTTGTTAGTTCTATTGTTGATTGAATACACAAATTCCTGTATTCAATTATGATTCATGTATTCAATCAACAGTTATATAAACATTTTAAAAATGAAAAAATGACTTATTTGAGGGAGGTGGAAAAATGTATAACATGGGAGAAGTGCCTTTTCCTCCCTTGAATGATTACTGTAGTAAACTAGTAAACTTTATTCTTGGGAGGAAAAGGTGCACTTCGCTCTCTTGTTATACAAATATCTATAGGTGTTAAATTGGTGAATAAACAAAAAACCAATATAAATAATTAAATACTTTCGCTTTCTTCTCTAAATATTGTTGGTACAGCATTGCATTTTAATTTTCTGCTGCCATCTTGTCTAACTTTTTTCCACATGTCAGAAGTAGTGTTCCTAAACATTCAAAAATTGAATACAATATTTTTTAATGATATAAATATTATAAAGAGAATGCATCAAATGCAAATACTCAATTAATTTTACTTGAAGAACTTACTTCACAAACAACAGCATATTTGTTTGGATCTTGTTTTAACCCTATATTTTTAATCCATACTTTCCGTCGTTCAGATTCTTTTGGGAAAGAATTCATTTTCACATTATTTTTCCCCAATCGACTTCGCAACCTTTTACCTTAGAGGAAGGCATTTTTCAACCTGGATAATAGTAATAGTAATAGTAATTTAATATTTCTCGATCTATCTAGTTAAGTGAGGTTAAACCAGAGTAAACGAAAAATAAACAACTGATCATCTGTTTACCCCTTCCAAATTAATCCGGAAATCTGAGCAAAAGATGGCGGAGCCAATCAGCTTTTAGCGTATACGATGGCAACACTCTTCCAAGACGCACACTGGTACAAGTATGCATGCTTACAGCGTTGTTTACAGTGTGTTAGCAACGAATATAGATGCATAGGCCTTTTCATCACTTTTTTTGTGCGCTTGTTAGGTTAGTAATACAAATAAAAATAAAATACCTGTGAACACACAATTAAGATAAAAAAATACTAAAGAAAATATAGTTATTTAAAAAATACGAAAATAAAGAAAACAGCGCCTTAATTGACAAATAATTTTTTTTAATCGATTATTATAATAAGTGTAGTGGAACCCCGATAAATCGGCCTCCGATAACCCGGAATTCCGGATATCTCGGACTGATTTTCATCAGACAAAACAAACATTTTTTACTTTGACTGACTTTTTTAGCAAGAAATGAACCATACTGTATCTTAGACTATTATTTTTTGTTTATGATCTGCTGTTTCTATGTGCAAAGTTTTATAATTTGATTTTTATTTTAGGGTTTGGTCCGAAAGAGATTAAAACAAAATCTGAAAGATCTTTGGTAACAGACGCTGGAGAAAATTCATACAAGTGTGAAACATGTTTGAAGGAATTTACTGTATTAAGCTGTTTCAACAGACATTTGAGAGTGCACAACAGAGAAAGGCGTTTTAAGTGCGAAATTTGTTATAAGCTGTTTTCATCACTCAGTCACTTGAAAATTCATTTAAAGATACACACTGGAGAAAAGCCTTACGAGTGTGAAATTTGTTTAAGGCAGTTTACTAAAGCCAGTAATTTGAAATCACATTTGATGACACACACTGGAGAAAAGCCTTATAAGTGTGAAATTTGTTTTAAGCAATTTATTCGAGCAAATGATTTGAAAATACATTTGAGAGTGCACACTGAAGATAAACGGTACAAGTGTGAAATTTGTTTTAAACGATTTAATAAAGCAAGTGCTTTGAAAAGACACTTGAGAGTGCACACTACAGAAAAACCGTACAAATGTGAAATTTGTTTTAAGCAGTTTTCTCTTGGACAACATTTAAAATTTCATTTGGTAACACACAGTGAGGAAAAACCTATTAAGTGCGACATTTGTCTCAGGCAATTTACTCATGCTGGTCATTTGAAGAGACATTTGAGAATACACACAGGAGAAAAACCTTTTAAATGTGATATTTGTTTTAAGCAGTTTACTCAAAATGGTGTTTTAAAATACCATTTAATGACACACACTGGAGAAAAACCTCACAAGTGTCAAATTTGTTTCAAGCAGTTTATCCAAATAGGTACTTTGAAATCACATCTCAAATTGCATTGTAAAAATGTAAAGTAATTTAAAAAATAATACTATGTACATTTATTTATTTGTGGAATTGATGGTTTAGTCCAGGATCCCACGCCCATTTTCATAATTTATTACTAACAAGCTAATTTTCCATGAAGTATATAGAGCTAAACTGAAAACATATACATAATAAGAAAATCCAATCCGCTAAGAAAGATCCTTAAGAGAATTTTGTGAAAACATTGAAAGTGTACCTTAAAGTGCCAGGTTAACAGAATCCTCAAGAAACATAACATAAACAAACCCAAGTCAATAAAATTGCTTAACAGAAAGGATACGGACACAGAGAAGGAAGCTGTAGATCATATTTTAAGTGTTCACTTTCCGGGGTAGACGCAAATTACTGGTAGTAACATTTACCAAGCAAACAATAACCCAACCTGAAGGGAATGGCTGAACTCTGACGACATTTTTGGTTCTCACAAGGCCAGATAGGCTATTGAAACTCTTGAACCTTACAAAACTGCGGGACCGGATGGTATATTTCCTAGGCTTTTCCAAGAGGGTCCGGAAATAATCATGGGTCCCATGATCACAATATTTAGCCCTATCCATGTTCTTGGATTCATTCCCAAAGCTTGGAGAAGGGCAAGGGTGACGTTTATTCCCAAACCGGGAAAAACCGATTGCATCTCAACAAAATCCTACAGGCCTGTAAGTCTGACTTCGTTCATGTTGAAAACCATGGAAAGAAAAGCCTTATAAGTGTGAAATTTGTTTCAAACGGTGTTGTAGAGCAAATGAGTTGAAAATACACTGGAGAAAAACCCTACAAGTGTGAAATTTGTTTTAAACAATTTAATAAAGCAAGTTCTTTGAAAAGACACTTGTGAGTGCACACTGCAGAAAAACCGTACACATGTGGAATTTGTTTTAAACAGTTTTCTCTTGCACAACATTTAAAATTTCATTTGGTAACACAGGAAAAACCTGTCAAGTGCGACACTTGTTTCAGGCAATTTACTCATGTTTTAAGCAGTTTACTCAAAATGGTATTTTAAAATCCCATTTAATGATACACACTGGAGAAAAACCTCACGAGTGTCAAATTTGTTCCAATCAGTTTATCCAAATAGGTACTTTGAAATCACTTCTTAAATCGCATTGTAAAAATAAAAAGTAATTAAAAAAATAATACTCTGTACATTATTTATGTTTATAATTTTGCCCATGAGTAGGTTAAACAAGATGAATAGGCTTAAACTGTCGCCTTGTCTAATTCCTCCCGCAATAGTAGAATATTTTAGAAAAATATACGAAAAACTAGTGGTGGTGTAGATGAATAATACTTTCTGACGCTGGTACGCGAATACTATTGTTGTTACAGAAAAAATTGTAAATACATAAATTGTAGGAAATTTTTTCTATTTTAAATTTGAACGTAACCGTTTTTTTTTTGTAAAATTCGTGGAAAAGGATCTAAGTGTTCTCAAACAATGTTATTAGACGCCATTTTTTTCAATACGGTGGCGCGAGAGGCGGAGGTACGAGGTAGCAAAGTTGAAATTCGGAAAGAGCATGCCGAAATCCATAAAATAAGCAAGTAACCCCCTTTATTTTTCCACCAAATGACTGGCAACTAGCTCTACTGTAGAAAAACTTTAAAGATAAAGTATCTACAAAACATCATGTCCTGAACTTTTGTCTTAGGGTGGTTATTACTTTATTCCTTTATTCTAGATTTGTTATTTTTTGTTTATGAACTGTTTCTATGTGCAGAGTTTTATAATTTGATTTTTATTTTAGGGTTTGGTCCGAAAGAGATTAAAACAAAATCTGAAAGATCTTTGGTAACAGAAGCTGGAAAAAATTCGTATAAGTGTGAAACATGTTTAAAGGAATTTACTGTATTAAGGCCGGCCGTTGTATGAAAGAGAGGTCCCCAAATGCCGGCGCAACAGAGAGAAAAGATTCTTTCCCGAGAGATGCTGCCTCTATCGGAGAAATAACGCAATAGATATCTAAGCGAGGCCGCAAACGGCAGAATTTTTAGTGAGTCGATAGTTTAGTTAAGTACAGAGAGTATGCAGGTGCGGCCTCGCTAAGATGACTCGAAATCGTTTTATATATCAGGTGCGAACTTTTAATTTTTTAGTAGGCGGTTTAAGGACGGGGTCTCGCTGAAAATTTTACTTGGATAAATACTGTGCTCGTATCTCGTGGTAAAATCTAAACCAAAAGTATTGGAGAAATCTATTTTAGTCCATGTGGTGAGACCGCTCCCGTCTGGGAAAATTTCTGATTCGGTTTCTTTGTGGATTCCTATTCAAACATGTCCCCTCTAAACAAATCTGAAGGGTGCCGGGCGGAATTTTTGGGCAGAAACTGTTTAAACAATTTTTATAAACAAATAGAAAAGATCACGTTTTTTTGCCCCGGAACATATATTTTTAAGTTTAGTGGGTCATTCTAAACAAGAAAGGTATCTTGTAATTTTTTTCAAAAATTGATAGTTTTCGAGTTATAGGCGATTTAAAATCTGAAAAGTGCGAAAATACTCATTTACGAGGCCTAAAAACTCATATTTAAATTAGAACTTTTGAGGTTGCCAGATTCTTAAATTGAAGTTTAAACATTCAGCTTGAAGATTCTAAAGAGTGATTGTGTCTAACCCTAATTTAAACCGTCGTGTTTTAATTGTTAAATATACATGTCCATCCGATTTTTTTGTCGGTGCGGCGCGCTCTATTTAAAAAATCTCCAGTTTTCCTCCAAAAAATATTTTTTCTAGATTTTTTGGGACATTTTAAATAAAATAAGTTTCTTGACATTTTTCTCGAAAGTTAACAGTTTTAAAGTTATAAGCGATTTAAAATCCAAAAATGCGTTTTGGCATTTTTCGGATTTAAATCGCTTATAACTTTAAAACCATTAACTTTGGAGAAAAATGTCAAGAAACTTATTTTATTTAGAATATCACAAAAAATCTAGAAAAAATATTATTTGGAGGAAACTAGAAGATTTTTGAAATAGAGCTCGCCGTACCGGCAAAAAAATCGGATAAACATGCATATAACAACTAAAAAAAAACGGTATAAATTAAGGTTAGACGCGATCACTCATATGTGGACCATATAGAACAATTTGGTGTTGCAGGAAAACTTTTACTTCGGATGTCTGGGTTAGGCCTTTTTTGGACCAATTATAACATACTACCTCCGTAACTTTGGAACCGTTCATTTTAGAAGGGTTATGCATAGGACCTTTTTTGTTTCAAATTTAATGTAGAACAATTTTGTATAGAAGGTTGTTCATGCTAAATCGCATAGTTTTAGAAATATTGACGAAAAACGTAAAAAACTACGAATTTACCGATTTCTCCCCCCTCTCCCCCCCAAACCCGACGCTCAAAATGGTGTGACTTTTTTCTGAACATTATGTGGACCATATAGAACAATTTGGTGTTGGAGGATAACTTTCACTTTGGATGTCTGGGTATGGGTCTAACTATACCATACTATATTCCCTAAAATAAAATGTTTCATCATAACGGCTGACCTGAGTAAAAATCACTTATTTATAAGTTAAATTTGAATTATAGGCTTGGATCTCGCGTACAAAAAAGAAGTTGATTAATAACAAGCTGAAAATTTTTAACTTAACTGTGTCTAGTCGGACAAACTTTGATGTACGGGAACACTGAAACAGGCGAAGCTTTAATTGTGGAACAGGTTAAAAATTTGGAACATCAGACTACGAAAACGTTCCATGTATTTTGTCTGACAGAACTTCCAACTGATTTGTTACGATTTCATTAAACTCTTATGCAAAAATCAGACTGGTATTATCACCAACTGGGCATTTTAATAAGTTTAACACGAAGAACATGTCAAATGGCAGGAATTATATTTTTGATAAATAGCAATATGATTTTTGCATGAGAGTTTAAACAGTAACAAACCAATTGGAAGTTCTGTTCGAAAAAATACATGGAGCGTTTTCGTAATCTGACGTTCCAAATTTTTAAACTGTCCTACAATTAAAACTTCTCCTATTCTTCTCCTGAAAAAACTTCTCCTGAAAACTTAGTGAAAACAGAGAAAATTTAGTGAATTGCAAATATTTAATTCAAAAGAAACTTTTTATTTATTCTAAGGGACTGTCGGCCCTCGGCAATAACGTTTTCTTTCATTCTGCGTTTAATTTTTTTAAAAATACTTATTAGTTTTCTCAGTATTCGAAAAAAATGAACACATTTAAAACACAGGAAAATTTTGAGAGGCGACATTTTGCGTCTTTCCCCTTAAATTTTTTTGCAACATGAATGAAGCACCCTGTGTATTAAATTAAAAATATACATTCAAGTAAATAAACAATAATATTTTGTTATATCAAAGTTTTCAAACAAATTTTATATAGGGTGTCTGCATAACTAGCAACCATATGGTTTCATATTAATTTTATTAATTATTAATTTTAATTATTATTAATACATTATTAATTTTACGGGAAAAGGTAATACCCAAGTTAAATACATAATCATAATTCATAGAGTATGTGTTTACTTAAGGGTAATTATCATTAGAGTAAAAGATTCACTTTATAGGAGTAAAACTGCTAAGTTGCGTTATGGGTACTAATTTATGTTTCTAGTCGTCAAGGAGTGTGATTTGATGTTTGATTTTCATATGGCAAGCGTAATTCAATCTATCTACATACTTCAAAGAAAAAAATTAGGAAGGGACAATAAAATGTAATATATTTTAGACGGAGTACGTTCAACATTTCAGGACGGGAATAATAATAATTTTTTCAGTAATAACACAATATTTGATTTTTGAGATTTCTCTAGCTGTTCATGAAATAAATAAAATTGTATATAAAAAATGATTATCTCATTTAAAATAAATATTTCTTATTTACCAATCCTTCGGTTTGGCGCCCCATTGGGGTTACGCACGCGTGCACCGCACGCGTTGCACGCCCGGTTACGGGGCCCTGATATTATTCCAAGTACGCAATAATGAACCACCCGCATCCCTCAAAACGGTATTACTCTCTATACAGTACCGAAATTTCCAAAGGAAAGTTTCAAACGGGCCATACCGCTCCTGAATTTTGCACATGTATATAATATTTTTCGTAGCGCCATCTTATACATAATGGCTACATTAACAGAGCTTAGATTCTTACAGATTCCTATACTGTATTCGTATTATATGTCGAATATTTACGTTTCACATGCCAATTTCTATTAATTTCAGAAATTGATTTTAAAAGTACACCACGCAAAAAGTACTTTATTAATTCACATTTTTTTAACGTTATATCCTTCCATTACTTCTACTGTAGTGCTAAACGGAATTTTATCATGAAATTCATTTAAATACTTAAGTAATTTAGATATAAACGCTCTTATATTTATTGAGAAAAAAGCAAAACTTTCACATTTTTTTATAAACAATACACAACACGTAGGATAACAAAAATATGGCTGGAACTAGCGACATATATTGTTAGTAGGTTAAGCATTTTTCGGTATACATATATGCTCTAGATTATGAGTGGTGTACTTTATAAAGGTGATGGGATCGGCTATACTTATAACATTACCAATGGCCGGCCTTAAGCTGTTTCAACAGACATTTGAGAGTGCACAACAAAGAAAAGCCTTATAAGTGCGAAATTTGTTTTAAGCAATTTGGTAAAGCAGGACATTTCAAAAATCATTTAAAGATACACACTGGAGAGAAATCTTACAAGTGCGAAATTTGTTCCAAGCGATTTAGTGAAGCAGGAACTTTGAAAGGTCATTTGAGAATACACACTGGAGAGAAGCCATACATGTGCGAAATTTGTTTAAGGCAGTTTACTCGTGCAGATAATTTGAGAAGTCATATGAGAACCCACACTGGAGAAAAGCCTTACAAGTGTGAAATTTGTTTGAAGCCATTTAGTGACGCAGGAAGTGTAAAAAAACATTTAAGAATACACAATGGAGAAACGCCTTATACATGTGAACTTTGTTTCAAGCAGTATACTCGTTCAGATTATTTGAAAAGACATTATTCGATAGTGCACACTGCAGTAAAACCGTACAAATGTGAACTTTGTTTTAAGCAGTTTTCTCTTGCACAATCCTTAAAATTTCATTTGGTAACACACAATGAGGAAAAACCTGTTAAGTGCGACATTTGTCTCAGGCAATTTACTCATGCTGGTCATTTGAAAAGACATTTGAGAATACACACAGGAGAAAAACCTTTTAAATGTAATATTTGTTTTAAGCAGTTTACTCAAAATGGTATTTTAAAATCCCATTTAATGACGCACACTGGAGAAAAACCTCACAAGTGTCAAATTTGTTTCAAGCAGTTTATCCAAATAGGTAGTTTGAAATCACATCTCAAATTGCATTGTAAAAATGTAAAGTAATTAAAAAAATAATACTAGTACATTTATTTATTTGTGGAATTGATGGTTTAGTTCAGGATCCCACGCCCGTTTTCATCATTTATTACTAACAAGCTAATTTTCCATGAAGCACATAGGGCTGCACTGAAAACCTGTAAAGAAAATCCAATCCGCTAAGGAAAGATCCTTAAATAGCCTGGTAGCCTTTACAAATAAGATGAAGCTTACTGGACTGAGTAAGCTGAAATTATTTGGAGAGAACTGGAAAGAACCAATAAGGTTAAGTATCTAGGGGTAACCCTGGATTAACAATATAACCAATAGGGCTAAACGACTTCTCTCCAACTGCAGACGAGTTGTAGGTAAAACCTGGGGATTGAAACCAAAGGTAATCTGTTACTTATATGCATCAATGATGGGACCGACAGTCACTTATGGTTCAGAACTGTGGTGGAAAACGACGGCTTTGCAAACTTGTATGACCACTGTCACCACTCTACAAAGACCAGCGCTTCTAAATATAACAGGAGCCTTGAATAGTACAGAAACGGCTTTATTAGAGGCTATCACAGGTCTTCTTCTGCTGGAATTATGTTTTTCGGCGGTATTATTATTTCTGTCCTGAGACTCAAAGCAAAAAAATACTTGGAGGCCGAATTATGTATTGAATAGCCATACAAACACTACTGGGAGTATACTTGAGGAATCCATCTTAATAAGAAAACGTTCAGATTATTTGAAAAGACAATTGATAGTGCACACTGCAGAAGAACCGTACAAATGTTAACTTTGTTTTAAGCAGTTTCCTCTTGCACAACACTTAAAATTTAATTTGGTAACACACAGGAAAAACCTGTCAAGTGCGACATTTGTTTCAGGCAATTTACTCATGCTTTAAGCAGTTTACTCAAAATCGTATTTTAAAATCCCATTTAATGATACACACTGGAGAAAAACCTCACGAGTGTCAAATTTGTTTCAAGCAGTTTATCCAAATATGTACTTTGAAATCTCATCTCAAATTGCATTGTAAAAAAATATAAAGGCCCCGTCTCACCATCAAATAATTGACAGTTATTTGATCAAACTTGACAGTTAGTGACACAAAGTGAAAGTTAGTGACGTCACATCCTGAACATCTGATTCAAGGCATAATTCAAGGTCAGTTTGCTCAAACTCGACAAATGACAATCAGCTGTTAGACATAACATGATGGAATTTTAATTTTTAGTAAATAAATTAATATTCAAACAAATGAGAAGCGTTGAAAAGTCCTATTTTATGAACAATAATATATTATATTACTGATTCTGATTACTACAACACCTAGAGTGACTCACAGCTTAAATTCTGAAATGATGCAGTCACTAGCTCAATATTGATTAGAAAATAATTACATACTGATACTGAAAGTAAGTTACTATACGTCTTCTAACATAGCACAAGCTATATGTTTTGGGTTTTTAATGTACCATACTTAAATACCTTGAATTATTTTATGTATGATTTTGATATCAGCTAAAATGATAAAGCAAACTTTTAAATAAGAATGAGAAAATAAACACAAGGCAGTGAACTATGATTGCTAATATTTTATACATCCTTCTTTATTATCAGTTACAGTTGGGGTACTATTTATGTTATTTTTTAATGTCACAAATTTTCAATAACATTCAAATCTGGTGACTGGGCTGGTGTTTTAATGACATTTCAGCACTTATAAAGCAACCAAATATGAACCCGATATAACATAACATATCGATACATTTTTGGCAAAGTAATGTAAGTGACATTTTATGTTTTTCCATTAAACTAAAGCTATTATTGTTTAGAAGGTACTGCCAAAGTGTAATAAGCCTAGAATTAATTCAAACATAATATGTCTAGGCTTACAACACTCCGGCAGTACCTTCTAAACAATAAGAGCGTTTGTTTAATGGAAAAACATGATTCGCCAAAAATGTCACTTACGTTACTTTGCCAAAAATGTATCGATATATGTTTTGAAAATCCACAAGGAAGAACTTCCTGTAGTTGGCTGTATACCATTAATTACAAGTGAAATTTAATAAAAAATTTTCTTCTTGGTAAATGGTATATTAGTTTAAAAAGCCCTAAAGGGCTACAAACATGTGAACAAAACATTTTCGCTCTGTAACAAGAGCATCATCAGTGTTACAAGAACATGGTGAGCCAACCAAAAAAAAAATACAAAGGTCAAAGCCCTTTAAAAAGGAGACAAAAGTCTTATATAAATAACTACATTTGAAAAATCCAAAGGATGGATAGAAATTCCTAAGGATACAGCCCTAAAGCAACATATGACTACCACACGTTGTAAGTGGGTCAAAAGGTAATTAGGTCATTATGTTATATTGTTGCCTGCCACCTCTTAACTATGCTGATGATGCTCTTGTTACAGAGCGAAAACGTTTTGTTCACATGTTTGTAGCCCTTTAGGGCTTTTTAAAGTAATATACCTTTTACCAAGAAGAAAATTTTTTATTAAATTTCACATATATGTTTTGGATCAATGTCCTGATAAAATGGGTAATTATCATCGATACGTAATTTTTGAGCACTAGCAGTGAGACGATGTGTTAGTATATCCAAATATATGTATTGGTTCATATTACTGTTAATAAAATGCATGTTACGTACTCCTGCAGACAACATACACCCCCACATCATCACTCCACCTCCTACGTGCTTTCATTTTTTTTAGTTTTAGTTCTTTAGTCTATCGGACCCAAACAAGTTTATTTTCATCAGCAAATATTACTGAATTCCAAAAGTTACAATCTTTGTTAATATGCTCCCTAGTGAACACAAATAATGTAATATGCCCATTTCTTTGGCTGATAGAAGATTTATTTCTTGCAGTTCATGTAGATTATTCTTTTGTAATATCCTAAATAATTAAATTTATTTCAAAGGTTTATTAATATTTATGTATGGTATACTTGAAACCCAAAACAGCTTATGCTATTTTAAAAGACTTATACTAACTTACTTTCAGTATGTAATTTTTTTCTAATACATATTGAGCAACTGACACAAGCTAGTTTTTTAGAGCTTTTCATTCACAGTCATTTGTTTCGAGCGTCTGTCATATGTTGAATAATCCCTGTATATTAATATTATACAACATATGACAGAAGCTCGAAACAAATGACAATTGATGAAAAGCCCTATTGAGTAGTGACTGCATCATTTAAGCTGTGAGACACTGTATATCAGTGGTGGCTTCGCTACATATTAAAATTGTTTTGTTGATCTTTCCTTCCTTGATTTCCTTCTTTGCTTTCTTTAGCGTGCATACTAAACAAGTTATTTATGTACAGCAGCTTTTGTAGCCAATGGTTACTCTTGTTTGTTTTCTAGATTTTTTCTCATCAGGACTTCTGATTGCTTTTTGGTTTGTTACTTTCTACCTTCTACAATTCAGAGACAGAGTTTGGGGCTTATTATTCGTCCAAGTGTTGGAATGCTTGTGGGTTTTGATATATATATGTACCAACTACCTACTAGGTTTAGGTCGAAAGGCTAAGGATTTGGTTGTGATAAATATTGTGGGATAATTGATTGCATTTGTGTGGATAAACCTGGCATCTGTTGATTTTGATCTTGGTAGTCCATCTTGAGCTGTGCCATTAGCACTAGGAAATAACTTTGTTGATATGACATATATCATTTACTTGATATCCAGTTTAAAAATACAGCACACCATTTTTAAATCCCTTTTTAACATCACTGCACTAGTAGTAGGATTGTTTCTGGTTTGTTAGTCGAAATAAAACACTTGTTTTATTTATTTTGGCCACTCATAATATTAATAAAACTAATTATATTAATTATCAGTGTAATAATAATTGTAAATCTTCAAATATACAATAAGGTTTAACTAAAAACGCACTAAAATAATTTACATTTTAAACTTATTCACAGCCGAATGTTGCTAACTGCACCAATAGCTATTAAAAAATCTGAAATTCAAATCTGATATATTTGGATCATTTCTTCTTATATCTGCAATAAGAAATTGACCATCTGCATAATATAATACAGCAAAAAGTAATGGCTGTCAGTTCCTTTATAATTTCTATAGTATCCCTTCTGAGAGGTTGAAAGTTCACCATGTTTCCATCCATAGCTTCTAGACAATGTGAAAACTGCCATTTGCTATTAAATTTATTGCTAATTTATAGCCACTTTACACCATGCAACTAATTGCGCAATTAATTGCACAATTTCTTGCAGCAATAGAAATTGCATCGTGTCATACGCGAATTGCACAGAAAAGCTGCAACTCCTTGCTGCAAGAATAAGTTGCAGCTAAATAGAACATGTCCTATTTTTCATGCAATTTTTTCTGCAATTTGGTTATATTTTTAGTAACTTTTAAGGCTACAGTGTTTGTTTTTACTTTTCTGCTGTCAACAAATAAAAGATTTTGATGACATTGAACTTCTGTCATCTTAAATTTCAAACCAAACAATTTATTAACAAAACTAGAGGAACTTTTTACCAATTTCACGCTTCACAGATAATATTATTCAGGTGAATAACTTTAATTATGCAACATAGGGATTAAAAAAAAACTATTTTATTTCTTACAACTTGTTTCCTTTTGTAAATGAATAATATGTATTACATACTTGGATTAGGTATTAATTGATTTTGTTATACTTAATACATAATATTATAATTTTCTCAAATTATAATCTAACATCTTTAATCTAATATCTGATAATTCTACTCAAAAAATTACATTTAATTTGTAAAAACAAACATAACCTAAAATTTATGCTATTTTGTCAAAGTTTCTGTCTATTTCATGTCGTTTGCACCGTGTAATCACTTTATTGCAGAAAGTTAGTTGCAACTTATTGCACAAGTTCTTGCGCAAGAAATTGTGCAATTAATTGCGCAATTACTTGCATCGTGTAAAGTGGCTATTAGAAAAATTATATGCAATTGTCGTGGAAAAGCTTACCCTTTTTAATGTGAGCCCTGTGCCTACATAGCGTAAAGCAACAATTAATCTGTAAAGAACAATATTGTTTAAATATAAATACATAGGTTAATTTAATTGATTAACTACTGTTAATTCAATCTTTGATTCGTACCTGTTCGCACTGTTGATGCTTTCACTCATAGATGTATTTTTCCCAATGTCTTCTTGTACACAATTTAGTTTTTATTAGGGCTTTCATTTCATGGAAAAAGTCCAGCTAGCCTACATTCTTTCTTTTCTATTTTTTCTGCCTGATATGCTGGAACAGTGGTAATAGGTGCCCTACTTAGTACTTGACAACAAAGTAAAGTCACAACTCCCTTCAGCACTCCTCACTCCAGCCTTTTCATTTCATTTTCAATTTTCATTGTGGATTAGATTAAGTTCAAACAAGTTAGACAACTCTTAATACAGAAAATTTGATCAAACTAGACTGATCGTGAGAACACCGATTTTTAGAATTTCAACAAACTGCAATTGTGACGTCACTTTGACGTACTTCCTCTCGTACGTCAAGTTTGCTCAAACTGTTTGATCAAATTATTTGATGGTGAGACGCGGCCTTAACACATACTTAAGCCGTCCTCTTGTACCTTAAGGCCCCGTCTCACCATCAAATAATTGACAGTTATTTGATCAAACTTGACTAGTGACACAAACTATACATACTAACTGTCACTTTGTGTCACTAAAGGCCCCGTCTCACCATCAAATAATTGACAGTTATTTGATCAAACTTGACAGTTAGTGACACAAAGTGACAGTTAGTATGTATAGTTTGTGTCACTAGTCAAATTTGACTGTCAAGTTTGATCAAATAATTTGATCAAACAGTTTGAGCAAACTTGACGTACGAGAGGAAGTACGTCAAAGTGACGTCACAATTGCAGTTTGTTGAAATTCTAAAAATCGCACGATCAGTCTAGTTTGATCAAATTTTCTGTATTAAGAGTTGTCTAACTTGTTTGAACTTAATCTAATCCACAATGAAAATTGAAAATGAAATGAAAAGGCTGGAGTGAGGAGTGCTGAAGGGAGTTGTGACTTTACTTTGTTGTCAAGTACTAAGTAGGGACCTATTTTACCACTGTTCGAGCATATCAGGCAGAAAAAATAGAAAAGAAAGAATGTAGGCTAGCTGGACTTTTTCCATGAAATGAAAGCCCTAATAAAAACTAAATTGTGTACAAGAAGACATTGGGAAAAATACATATATGAGTGAAAGCATCAACAGTGCGAACAGGTACGAATCAAAGATTGAATTAACAGTAGTTAATCAATTAAATTAACCTATGTATTTATGTTTAAACAATATTGTTCTTTACAGATTAATTGTTGCTTTACGCTATGTAGGCACAGGGCTCACATTAAAAAGGGTAAGCTTTTCCACGACAATTGCATATAATTTTTCTAAATTAGCAATAAATTTAATAGCAAATGGCAGTTTTCACATTGTCTAGAAGCTATGGATGGAAACATGGTGAACTTTCAACCTCTCAGAAGGGATACTATAGAAATTATAAAGGAACTGACAGCCATTACTTTTTGCTGTATTATATTATGCAGATGGTCAATTTCTTATTGCAGATATAAGAAGAAATGATCCAAATATATCAGATTTGAATTTCAGATTTTTTAATAGCTATTGGTGCAGTTAGCAACATTCGGCTGTGAATAAGTTTAAAATGTAAATTATTTTAGTGCGTTTTTAGTTAAACCTTATTGTATATTTGAAGATTTACAATTATTATTACACTGATAATTAATATAATTAGTTTTATTAATATTATGAGTGGCCAAAATAAATAAAACAAGTGTTTTATTTCGACTAACAAACCAGAAACAATCCTACTACTAGTGCAGTGATGTTAAAAAGGGATTTAAAAATGGTGTGCTGTATTTTTAAACTGGATATCAAGTAAATGATATATGTCATATCAACAAAGTTATTTCCTAGTGCTAATGGCACAGCTCAAGATGGACTACCAAGATCAAAATCAACAGATGCCAGGTTTATCCACACAAATGCAATCAATTATCCCACAATATTTATCACAACCAAATCCTTAGCCTTTCAACCTAAACCTAGTAGGTAGTTGGTACATATATATCAAAACCCACAAGCATTCCAACACTTGGACGAATAATAAGCCCCAAACTCTGTCTCTGAATTGTAGAAGGTAGAAAGTAACAAACCAAAAAGCAATCAGAAGTCCTGATGAGAAAAAATCTAGAAAACAAACAAGAGTAACCATTGGCTACAAAAGCTGCTGTACATAAATAACTTGTTTAGTATGCACGCTAAAGAAAGCAAAGAAGGAAATCAAGGAAGGAAAGATCAACAAAACAATTTTAATATGTAGCGAAGCCACCACTGATATACAGTGTCTCACAGCTTAAATGATGCAGTCACTACTCAATAGGGCTTTTCATCAATTGTCATTTGTTTCGAGCTTCTGTCATATGTTGTATAATATTAATATACAGGGATTATTCAACATATGACAGACGCTCGAAACAAATGACTGTGAATGAAAAGCTCTATAAAACTAGCTTGTGTCAGTTGCTCAATATGTATTAGAAAAAAATTACATACTGAAAGTAAGTTAGTATAAGTCTTTTAAAATAGCATAAGCTGTTTTGGGTTTCAAGTATACCATACATAAATATTAATAAACCTTTGAAATAAATTTAATTATTTAGGATATTACAAAAGAATAATCTACATGAACTGCAAGAAATAAATCTTCTATCAGCCAAAGAAATGGGCATATTACATTATTTGTGTTCACTAGGGAGCATATTAACAAAGATTGTAACTTTTGGAATTCAGTAATATTTGCTGATGAAAATAAACTTGTTTGGGTCCGATAGACTAAAGAACTAAAACTAAAAAAAATGAAAGCACGTAGGAGGTGGAGTGATGATGTGGGGGTGTATGTTGTCTGCAGGAGTACGTAACATGCATTTTATTAACAGTAATATGAACCAATACATATATTTGGATATACTAACACATCGTCTCACTGCTAGTGCTCAAAAATTACGTATCGATGATAATTACCCATTTTATCAGGACATTGATCCAAAACATATATGTGAAATTTAATAAAAAATTTTCTTCTTGGTAAAAGGTATATTAGTTTAAAAAGCCCTAAAGGGCTACAAACATGTGAACAAAACGTTTTCGCTCTGTAACAAGAGCATCATCAGCATAGTTAAGAGGTGGCAGGCAACAATATAACATAATGACCTAATTACCTTTTGACCCACTTACAACGTGTGGGAGTCATATGTTGCTTTAGGGCCGTATCCTTAGGAATTTCTATCCATCCTTTGGATTTTTCAAATGTAGTTATTTATATAAGACTTTTGTCTCCTTTTTAAAGGGCTTTGACATTTGTATTTTTTTTTTTTTGGTTGGCTCACCATGTTCTTGTAACACTAATGATGCTCTTGTTACAGAGCGAAAATGTTTTGTTCACATGTTTGTAGCCCTTTAGGGCTTTTTAAACTAATATACCATTTACCAAGAAGAAAATTTTTTATTAAATTTCACTTGTAATTAATGGTATACAGCCAACTACAGGAAGTTCTTCCTTGTGGATTTTCAAAACATATATCGATACATTTTTGGCAAAGTAACGTAAGTGACATTTTTGGCGAATCATGTTTTTCCATTAAACAAACGCTCTTATTGCTTAGAAGGTACTGCCGGAGTGTTGTAAGCCTAGACATATTATGTTTGAATTAATTCTAGGCTTATTACACTTTGGCAGTACCTTCTAAACAATAATAGCTTTAGTTTAATGGAAAAACATAAAATGTCACTTACATTACTTTGCCAAAAATGTATCGATATGTTATGTTATATCGGGTTCATATTTGGTTGCTTTATAAGTGCTGAAATGTCATTAAAACACCAGTCCAGTCACCAGATTTGAATGTTATTGAAAATTTGTGACATTAAAAAATAACATAAATAGTACCCCAACTGTAACTGATAATAAAGAAGAATGTATAAAATATTAGCAATCATAGTTCACTGCCTTGTGTTTATTTTCTCATTCTTATTTAAAAGTTTGCTTTATCATTTTAGCTGATATCAAAATCATACATAAAATAATTCAAGGTATTTAAGTATGGTACATTAAAAACCCAAAACATATAGCTTGTGCTATGTTAGAAGACGTATAGTAACTTACTTTCAGTATCAGTATGTAATTATTTTCTAATCAATATTGAGCTAGTGACTGCATCATTTCAGAATTTAAGCTGTGAGTCACTCTAGGTGTTGTAGTAATCAGAATCAGTAATATAATAATATTATTGTTCATAAAATAGGACTTTTCAACGCTTCTCATTTGTTTGAATATTAATTTATTTACTAAAAATTAAAATTCCATCATGTTATGTCTAACAGCTGATTGTCATTTGTCGAGTTTGAGCAAACTGACCTTGAATTATGCCTTGAATCAGATGTTCAGGATGTGACGTCACTAACTTTCACTTTGTGTCACTAACTGTCAAGTTTGATCAAATAACTGTCAATTATTTGATGGTGAGACGGGGCCTTTAACTGTCAAGTTTGATCAAATAACTGTCAATTATTTGATGGTGAGACGGGGCCTTTACGGTGTCGAGGTAAGTTTAGAAATCAAACGTCTCCATGCCTTTCGGTCAGTAGCTAGTCTTCTGCTTCTTTCCACCCAATATTTCTTTTTACGCAAGCCTTTCCAATATTTGCGTTCCACGTTCTTGCTGGCCTGCCTCTTCGTCGTTTGTTGTCAGATGCCGCTTTCCATACCCTCTTTACAGTTCTACCTTCACTCATTCTCGCCATATGTCCGAACCACGATAACTGTTTCGTTTCAAGTCTGTCTAAGGTCCTTCCAACACCGCACCTTTCACGTATGTCTTCATTTCTTATACGATCACGTCTGGTCACCCCGGATACCGTACGTAAATATCGCATTTCGCATGCTTGAATTTTACTACGGATGTTGTCGTTCACTGTCCACGTTTCACTACCGTAGTTGAAATACTTTCATTTTTGTTTTCAGGCTTACTTCTTTCTTCCTAATAAAACTTTTATTTAGTGCATAGTATAATTTTGTTGCACTCATTAACCTGCTGTTTATTTCTGGTTCTATATTTCCTTGCCCATTGTTGATCCTAGATACTTGAAGTCCTCTACTTGTGTAATGGTCTCATTATTCAGCTTTACATTTATATTTTCTTGAGTTTTCGATATTACTAAAGCTTCTGTTTTTTCAATATTTATTTTCATCCCAAATTTCTTAGAGGCTTCATTCCAAACATTCACATTCACTTTTTTTGATTTTGTCACAATTACCAGGTCATCGGCATATATCAACTCTGACACGTAAACTTGTTGAAGTTTATACACCCCAACCCTAGTTGTTTTTACCTTACCCCTGCATTCTTTTGCAATTTCCTCCATTGGAGTGATGAATAACAAAGGACTCGGAACACCACCTTGTCTTACACCTGTCCTTGTGTAGAATTCTAGAGATGGGTGATTGTTCATTCTTACATTATTACGTGTACATTTATACAATATATACTCTTGTTTATACTCTTTATTGCTTGGATTAACTTTCACATTTCTACGGTTTAATATTTCCCAGATCTTGTTACGTGGCGCCCGATCAAATGCTTTTTCCAAGTCCACAAAACAGAGAAGCAACTTACATTGTGTATCGAACCGTCTATAATGTTCTAAGGTCCTACTAAGAAATAAGAAAAGTCAATTACCTTAAATCTACGACTTCCGAAGTCTCAGCAAACACACGAACTGGTTGACGTCCTCTGCGATGGCGATGAGACACCACCTCTAGTATCCGCCACTGTCTTACTGCTCCCGGGTCCCAGCTAATCCGCCATTTAGTGTTCCAAGTCTACACCCTAGACGACAACTTCGGACATAGTTAGTACGGTATTACGCGAATTCGTATTTTTTTCCGCCGATCACTAGTAGTTCCGATCGCACCCCTTTCCTCAAGGAATTAATCCGTAACAAGAAAAAAAATTACCCTTCGTTCGCTTACACACACGCCGAGCAAAACAAAACATTCCAATCGTCTTTTATTTTGACCGTTCTTCGCAGCGCACTCCCCAAAGAACAAAATAACACTGCCATAAAATCCTCGAATCTGTTTTTCTCTCGTCTCTTAGAAGTTTCAACACCCAACAAACGAAATCATAAATCCCTTTTACTATCCTCCAAAATGCACCTGCTCCTATCGCGTGTCATAAACATTTCCATTCTCAGCCGCCGACGAAAAACACCTCCTTTTACACGGAAAGAATCTGTTACCGCGACCAACAATACAGGCACCAGGCTGACGGCCGTAAAACCAGGGACGTTACATCACACCCCTCCACATAAAAAGATTGCCCCAAGGGCAATCCTTTTCAATCCTCTATACGATATCTAAGGGGTTTTCGCCTCTCTCGCCGAGGCCGGCCTCCTCTTGATAACCCAGGTTCCTCCACGGTTGCTTCGTTAATTATGTCTAGGATTTCCTCGTCACCCGAACTTTCCCCTACTTCTGCCGCTACCATCTGCTCTTCTTCACTGCTGGTGTCCGCAAGCTGCTGCAAGTCCCGCAGTTCTTCACTGAGACCGGAGTCATCTGTCCAGAACTCACTCTCGCCAATTCCATCGGAGGTTGGAGTGTATCGCTGTGGAGGCCTTCTCGTTCTTGGGGCTATCACTCTCGATTCGTCCGGAACGTCTCCAATATCTGCCGTACCCCCTAAGTCATCGTCGTCAACCTCTGGCTCTCTTGCATAACCCCATACAATCTCTCCTTCCTCGTCGCTTCCCTCGTCGTCGGTCATCCTGGGTCTCTCCTCTACTCCATCTTCTATTATTCGCGGAAGGGATAACGTAGGTTTTGCTTGGTTGCCGATTTGTTCTTCCGATACGTCTGGATCTTCCCAGGCTTTATAATATTTTAGCCGATCTATGTGGTAAGTTTGGGTCTTACCGTCGCCCTTATCTACCACGTAGTTCACAGCCCCGCGTTTTTCTATGATTTTGTATGGCCCACTCCATGGTTTGAAAAACTTCTTACTGACTCCGCTGGGCACGATCGGATTTTGAATATATACATAATCACCCTCCTTTAAATTTCTCTCGTGCCTTCCCCGATTCATTCTCTCGGCATTAGTTTGTTCTAGTCTCCGCGCTTGTTCTGCTGCTAATATATAAGCCTCGTCCAGTCGCCTTCGCAGTTCCGCTGGGTAGCTTAACTCTCCTCGGTCATCTATTCTCGGTCCCACGTCACAGTCAAAAGGAATATGTACTTCCCTCCCAAAGGTTAACCAATTTGGGGTGAACCCCGTAGCATTATGTTTCGCACTCCGGTAAGCCATTAGCGCCAGTCCTATATGTTCGTCCCAGTCCCGTGCCTTACTGTTCACATAATGCTTCACCATTCCAATAAGTGTTCGGTGCAATCGCTCCACCCGTCCATTTACTTGGGGCCGATACGCCGTGGTTTGAATCTTCTTGATTCCCAATAGTCTACAAACTTCTTTCATTAGCTCCGAAACAAAATTTGTCCCTTGATCCGTCAGTAACCGCTCCGGCGCTCCATGCCGAAGAACGACCTCGTTCACAAAAACACGCGCCACAGTTTCGGCCGATAAGTCTTTTATGGGTATCGCCTCAGCATATCGCGTAAAGTGGTCTACGTACGTCAAGAGATATTTATTACCTCTCTGCGTTTGTGGCAAAGGACCCACTATATCCATTCCTACCATTTCGAGAGGTCTAGACGTATGGTATGGTTCACAAATGGGCACCCTATTTACACTTTTCGTCCGTCCACATTCTCTACAGTCCTCAACATGCTTTCTTACGTCCTTTTGCATGGTTTTCCAGTAAAACTGTGACTCCGCCCGCTGAAGTGACCGCTGTACCCCACAATGTCCCGCACTCGGTTCATCATGTGTCCGCTTCAACACCCGATTTCTCATTTTCACGGGTACTACGACTCGCCACCTACCGTCCGTCACTTTGTATAGTATGCCGTCCAAATCCTTTCGATATTCCTCGCTCCCACTGTTGACATAACGCTGGCACTCGTTATCAGACTCTTGAGTTCTTTTGATCCACTCCCGATCTATTGAGTAATCTTCATCGCGCCTAACATTTGCTACGGCTCTACTTAAAGCGTCCGCGTTTACGTGTCTCTTTCCCGGCTTATACACTACCTCATACTCGTACTCGGCCAGTTTCATTTGCCATCTCGCTAGTCTAGACGACGGATCTTTCACCTGCAACGTCCAACGTAACGGCGCATGATCGGTGATTACGCTAAACCTCCGCCCGTATAAGTAGCACCTAAACTGACCGATTCCCCAAACCATCGCTAAAAGTTCCTTCTCCGTTACCGAGTAGTTTCTTTCCGCCGTGTTGAGTTGCCTTGAAGCGTAGGCTATCGGATGCTCTTCTCCTTCAAGTCGCTGTGACAAAACCGCACCCAAAGCTAGTCCCGACGCATCAGTCGCTAGAATGAATGGCAGTTCAAAATCTGGATAGCGCAATACGGGGTGTTTCGACAAACTCTCTCTTAGTCGGTCGAACGCTTCCACTCTAGTTGGGGTCCACTCAAACGTAGTTTCCACTTTTATTAGTTCTGTTAGCGGCTTAGCTATTTCCGCATACCCTTTTATGAATCGCCGATAATATCCCGTCAACCCCAGAAAGGCGCGTACTTCTCGCTCAGTCTTCGGCCGCGGATATGTGCGTATTGCTACAACCTTCTGTGGGTCAGGTTTTACACCTGCGCTGGTGACTAAATGACCCAAATATATTAGTTCACTCATCATGAACTGACATTTCTTAAGGTTCGCTTTAACACCTACTTCACGTAGCCGCTGTAAAACATTTCGCAACCGCCTATTGTGTTCCGTCTCATCCGCTGCAAAGATCACTACGTCGTCCAAGTAAACATAGCACTCCGTCCCCTTTATTCCCATTAGTACCGCGTCAATGAATCTCTGGAACGTTGCTGGTGCTCCTGACAGTCCAAACGCCATCCGGTTATATTCATAGTGTCCATCAATCGTATTGAACCCAGTCTTCTCTCGGTCCTCTGGTCTGATCTCAATCTGATGGTACCCGCTGGCTAAATCAATGGTCGTGTACCACTTGCATTTTCCCAACCGATCCAATGTTTCATTTATGTTGGGAAGGGGATAGGTGTCCGCCCTTGTCACCGCGTTCAACCCCCTAAAATCAGTACAAAACCTGTACTTTGCCTCCTCCCCCTCCATAGCCTTTTTCTTTACCAACACCACTGGCGCTGCCCACGGTGAAGTCGACGGTGCAATTATACCCTTGTCCAGAAGATCCTGTATTTGCCGTCTCATCTCGTCCTGCAAACGGAAAGGTACTCTATAAGCCGATTTAGCTATCGGGGCAGCATCCCCCGTGACGATCTTATGTTGCACCTGATTAGTACATGAGAATTCCCCCTCCGTCTCTGCATCCATCACATCGCGGTATTCAAGCAATATCTCCCCTATATTTTTTTCCTGCCCCACTGACAAGTGGGCCAACTTCTTGTGAATTTCCTCTGTGAAGTCGGACCCTTGAGATTCAGCTCTCACCTGTCTCACCATCTTCGTATTATCTCGAGCGATTATTGCCGTCTTTCCTACGACTCTTCCCGAACTTAGCTCCACGGGTTCCTGGTTACAATTTATGAACTTCACCCATACATTATCTCCCATTCGCGTTGCCATCACTCGGTTCACTCTAACACCTGATGGTAGGTGTCCAAACTGCTCGACAATTATTTCCTCCGGTTGGTTCGTTCCTCTAATTTTGGCTTTTAGTATAGTTTCGCTCCAGGCTGGCAGGTGGGCCCTACTTTTTAGTACCACTTCAGCTGGCCCCCAATTTTTCTGACAGACTCCGCCGCAAATTGCTCTTATTCGCCGATCCTTTGGTGCCCGCTGAATCTCGCCATCTATTACTTTAAAATACTCTCCTTCATCCATATGATCTCCCTGAATCTGAATCCTCTGCAAACACACAAATTCGTCTCCCTTGCTCCTTCCATTTTTCCTTGTTTCTTTGAAATATTCCCGTACAAACGCGACATGTTTCTTTTGGTTCTTTCTATGCTCGTTGTTTAGGTGAGAACGTATTTTTTTGAAATAATCCCGTATAAACTCGACATGTTTCTTCTGGTTCTCTCTATGCTCTTCGCTTTGGTGCAAAATAATGGGGATATTTCCCTCCTCTGCCTCAAATAACTTAAAGCGATTCTTCAATTCTATTCCACCACGTATCCCACTTTCATCAGATGTACGCTTTATCGTTTTCTTTCGCTCCCTATTCGTTTTGCTTTTGCTCGCTGTACGCTGCTGTGCATTTTCTTCCATCATTTCTTTGATTACTTCCCAATATTTATCCCGCATTACATATTCTGTCAATGCTTGCATCTCACAGCATCTCTTGTCGGGTTGCAAGACCTCTCGAATCCTTTCTGCTAACTTAATCTTTCCCTTAAGGTTAAAATGGAATCCCTGCTTGGTATAATCGCTTCTCCTTGTGCCGCTGTATATATCGACCAGATCTACATTCATATGTATCTGCATCACCATTAACAAGTCCAAATTATGTTGACGGACGTCTTCAACAACAGTAGAACTTGATACTACGTCGAATCGTTTTGGTAGATTGCAGAGAATAATCTTAGGTTTTTCTGTCTTCACAAATAACCTCGCTCTTGCATCATTTGCTTGCTCTTGTTGTTTCCGCCGAATATCGTTGGTGCCCGTTAGCAAAACGAGACAATCATTAGTTCCAAGTGTACTCGTCCGTTGCTGTACCCCATTAATAATATCTACAGTGCCATGACCTGGCCAAACCATTTCCTCGATTTCCCATTCATCTCCAATCCATCGCTGAAGAAGTGGTTTCAGAAAGCGTCCATGACTATCCGCTGCGATCACTAATGTTCGCCGAGCAGAAGTTTCCTTACGGTTAACCCCACTACCGCTATTTCCTAGCTTTTTCATTGTTGTCTCCACATGATACTCCTTGATTTCGTTTCGCTGTAAATCAAATGTTACTTTTCTCCTTTTATCTCCCAGTATCTCGTGAGTGACTTTCCGTATAACAGGTATCATGGCCTGCTTCGGCCGCAATTCATTTCTATTAACGTCGATTACCAGTCCAAGTCGTTTCATCAGATCGAGTCCCAATATACCTTCAGCTCCACAGTCCACATCGACTATCCATACCTCATGTATGGCTGCGGTATCACCGATGGTTACGTTTAGCTTCTGCTTACCCTGGATGCGTTGACATACCCCCGTCACCCCCGTAATGGTCTCGCTTCGGCCGGTGATGACTGGTACACCCTCCACAGCTTCTCGCAGTAAGGTTACATCGGCTCCCGTATCCACTAAAACTTTTCTATTAGCCCCTTGAAAATCGGCCGTAATTATCAAGGATGTTACTCCCCCTGCGGTTACGGTCGCTTTCCCAATATATCCCCCTCCAGTTTTCTGGGCCATCTCCAAGCTAGGGGAACCTGGAGGGCTACCTAGTTTGGGGAAACGCTACGGCTTTCAGCCCGTCTTCCGGCTAGGCTCGCATAATCTTCCACCTCCCTGTCTGACTTATCTGATTCCCATGACCGTTGTCGCCGCGAAAATGAACCCCTCCTCGCGGATGTTCCAGTATTTTGGCACTGTCTCCACACGTGACCGCCATATCCACAATTATCGCATATGGTCTGTGGACATGTGTTTATAAAATGGCCCGGTCGCCCACACTGAAAGAATTCTTCGTTGCTCGCCCTTTTCCCCAACCGTGTTCGTTCTTCCGGTTTCCAACGTGAATCCCCACTCTTCTGGTTGTACAGATGTATCGTGCACTCCCGTGTCCAGTGACCAACCTGTCCACACCTCCTACATGGGGTATACGGTACCCTGCGCAGTGATCTCTGCCGCTCTCCTTGCACTTCTCCAGCCGGATTCGCCCTATCATGCCATTTACTTCCGGCCGCTACTATAACCTCTGCACGGTCCATCTTTACAAATCCTTCCTTCTTCTCACCTTCTATCCGCCGAATTCCTCTTCGCTCGCTGCTATTGCTTGCTACCGTCGCAAAGCTCTTCTCAGAATCGCTGCTGTTTGCTTCTTCTTCCTCTAGTTCCTTCCTCACCTTCCTTACTCTTTTCCGGTCACCTTCCTCTCCTATGTCCTTCAACATATCTAATACTGCCGTCAGGGTATTTACTCCCTTCCTAGCCTTCACCACACGTCGTACCTCGCTATTTAAACCCTCCATGAATACTCCCAAGATCATTTCCTCTCGAATCTCATTCGCTACTTTCTTTTCCTCTTCTTTCTCATATTCTTTCACAACATAGCGCGCCGCTGTCCTACACCTATCAGCGAATCTCCGATAATTTTCCCCCTCCTTCCGTCGGATGTTCATTAGTTTCACCATTTCATCCACTCTGTCTTTCTTCACCCCAAACCGCTGCAATAGCAGTCCTTTTATCTCCTTCCATGTCCATCCCTCTTGCTTCTCACTCGTCGCATTTCGCAAAAATTCCGCCGCCTCGCCAATCATCCTTCGTCTCACCAAATCAGCTGTGTTCTGCTCAGTCCACCCATTAATTTGCTGCAACATCTCTACTCTCTCAACAAACTCCTCTACACCCATCTCTCCTTCGCTTCCACACCATTCTTTTACCTCTCTAGCACCTATCATTTCCGCCCTCCTACTTCCGGCCATTCTCAGTTCTTCCATCTCCTTTCTCAAATAGTTTAGTTCATTTTGGGCGACTCTCTGTCTCTCATCTTGTAACTTGCATACTTCCTCTCTCGCCTTTTCTAACTCTTGTTTCAATCTATCTACCTCGTCACCAACTTCCGCCATGGTTTTTAGAGGCAAAACAAAACCCCAGTCTTACACCCGTCGGCACCGTGCCTTTCGCTTGGTTCTCGTCACACCTATACCCCGAGTAGACAGCCCAATGTCCACGACAACTAATAACTAATCTATCCCACCGCTGCCACCATTGTATCGAACCGTCTATAATGTTCTAAGGTCCTACTAAGAAATAAGAAAAGTCAATTACCTTAAATCTACGACTTCCGAAGTCTCAGAAAACACACGAACTGGTTGACGTCCTCTGCGATGGCGATGAGACACCACCTCTAGTATCCGCCACTGTCTTACTGCTCCCGGGTCCCAGCTAATCCGCCATTTAGTGTTCCAAGTCTACACCCTAGACGACAACTTCGGACATAGTTAGTACGGTATTACGCGAATTCGTATTTTTTTCCGCCGATCACTAGTAGTTCCGATCGCACCCCTTTCCTCAAGGAATTAATCCGTAACAAGAAAAAAAATTACCCTTCGTTCGCTTACACACACGCCGAGCAAAACAAAACATTCCAATCGTCTTTTATTTTGACCGTTCTTCGCAGCGCACTCCCCAAAGAACAAAATAACACTGCCATAAAATCCTCGAATCTGTTTTTCTCTCGTCTCTTAGAAGTTTCAACACCCAACAAACGAAATCATAAATCCCTTTTACTATCCTCCAAAATGCACCTGCTCCTATCGCGTGTCATAAACATTTCCATTCTCAGCCGCCGACGAAAAACACCTCCTTTTACACGGAAAGAATCTGTTACCGCGACCAACAATACAGGCACCAGGCTGACGGCCGTAAAACCAGGGACGTTACACATTGTGAAGTCGTAAAGATTAAGTTCATTTAAGATACTAATTAGGGGGTGATTTTCTCGATTTTTTTACCAAAACCAAAAGGGACTAACTTATTTATTTGAGCGTTACTTGTTTAATTTTGATGCTAGAAATTTTTTTTATAAAACAAAAATGAAGCTTTTTTTAAACTCTTTAAATAAGTTGAAATGAGTTTTCCCCGAAATGTGCTTCATTTTTGGTTATTTCACGTTAAAGTATTGCATTTGGAATTTATGACGAATATGAACCTATTTTTCATTAGCTATAACTCTGCTTCTACTAGGTGTATAGACGTGATATATATACACCATTTTTTAAAATTTTTTACAGGCTATATTTTTGCTGAATATGTTTTTTCGACAAAATACTTACTATTTGAGTTATTTTTGAAAAACCGTCTAAAAGCGTGGTTATTTTGTTGAAAAAATGAACATATTCACTGCCAGATAACTCGAAAAGTATTGACTTAGTGAAAAAACTCTATAGAACAAAAGTTACTTAAAATTAGCCAGTTTATCCATTTCCTGACTTTCTTTGGACGAATATTTTTTCACCCCCAAGAGGGGGTGAAAACCACCCCCAGGGCAAAAGCACATATCGGCACAATATCACTTTTTTTGTTTGACTTGTTAGCTATGTGTATGCTAAATTTCATGGTAATCCAAGCGGTTCTTTAAAATTTAGAGGTTTTGCAATATTTTACCGTTAAAGAACGGACTAAAGGGGAAAATTGACTCATCCCAGATACCTAAGGTATTAAAAGGATTGAGCTCTGGTGCGACTCTTTCCTTTCCATGTTATCGAGCCCTAGGTGACTTGGTATTTATACAGGGTGTTTCATTAATAATTGTCCATATAGTAACTGGAGAAACCTTAGCACAAAATACGAAGATTTAACCTAAAACACTTAAATAAAATATCCCAGCAAACAGACCGACGTGTTAATTACGTGAATTTTGGGTACATTTGTCACCAATATACGTAAAAGTTTACGTGAATTTCACGTGAAAATTTGGTTGGAATGTCACGTTGAAAATACGTCTTTAAATTACGTGAATAACTCGTCTTTAATAGACGTGTTATTTACCTTAAATAGCAATACAATCTTTCGGGAAATTCACGTTGCAAATACGTGTTGATTAACGTATCTTTTAGGAAATGTATATATTAGTATTCACGTGAAAGACACGTCCTCGGTTCACGTAAATAATTCGACCTTAATTAACTTATGAATCACGTAATTATTGATATGTATTGAATTAAATAGCGTACTATGGTGAAATTGACTTTATTTTAGATTACAAGAGATACATGGTTCTTAACCTAAAAACCAAGAAGTAAGCGCGCTTTTCTGCCTTTCATCCTCGACATCTGTCATCTGTCACGACTCGCAAGGTGGGTTCCGTTATACACAACATTTCTCCCCTTCTATAAAGAAAGCTTGTTGGGTGGTTTCACAGCTCTCCCATATCTGGTAACCACTGGCAAAGGTGTCTGCTCAGATTCTAGAAGAGGGGAAACAGGGCTTCTAGATGTCGCATAAATTTGACTATGCCTAGGTGAACTACTAGTAACAGTGTCATTATTACTAGAATGTGGAATTGCAGTATTATTTTCCTCCACCTGAAGGTCCATGTCATCACTTACATCAATATTAGGCAGGCGGGTGGGTGCAGATGTGCTCTCATCAACATTTAAAGGAGCTTTTTGAATCACTGCACTCTCACTCACTTCACTTCTAGGTTTTTCCTTAGCTAGACGTATGCTGTCAGCATGCACAAATTTTATAACATTATTAACATTCACAAGGTAAGTACAATAACTTAAAACTTTAACTACATTTCCCAAGTCCCATACATGTGTACGAGTATTTTTGACATATACTTGGTCATTTGTATTATACAATTTAATATTTCGAACTGGTTGATCAGAGTTTACAAAATTACCATTTTCAGATGGTCTTAATAAATCATACCTGGTTCGAGGTCTGATTTTAAACATACACTGGGCTGGAGAAATGCCTGTTGTAGTAGAAGGAGTATTGCGGTAGGTGAAGAGGAAATTAGTTAACTTAATTTTCACAACTGCTAATGTTATATTTTCTGAACATGAAAATAAATTGCGCTCTAATGCTTTCTTTACTGTTTGGACCCCTCTCTCTGCTAGTCCATTTGATTGTGGATGATATGGTGGGGATTTAATTGGTTTTATTCCATTACTCTGACAGAAGGAAACAAACTCTGCTGAATTGAACGGAGGCCCATTATCAGAAACTAGCTCTACTGGTAATCCAAAAATGGCGAAAACATCCCTTAGTACCATTATGACCTCCCTAGCTACTGTACCATTTTCCATTAACCTGACTTCTATCCATTTAGACTTATTGTCTACTAAAATAAGGAAGGTAAAATTTTGCTTCTGCAAAAAATCAACATTTACCCTATAAAAATTATGGGGTGCTAATGCCCATGGTATGCCATTTGACCTATTAGGAAAATTCTGAGTAGACTGACAAACATTACACGATTGAACAAACTTCTCAATACTTTCATTCATTCCAGGCCACCAGCAATAGGATCGCATTAACATTTTTAGTCTTACTATGCCTGTATGTTGTTCATGGAACAAATTAAGTACTCTAACCCTGAGTGAGAATGGAATTACTACTTTAGTACCTAAAACCAAACAATCTTGTTCAACCGAAAAGTTATTTCTAAGTTTAAAATATGGTTTTAAATCATCTCCCTGTACATAGTTTGGCCAACCAGACAGGGTTAACTCAACTACTTTGGACAATAAATTATCCTGCTTGGTTGCTTTGGCTACATCTTCGAAGTCCAAAGGGACTTCACTTAACATGTTAAATGAAAATATTTCACCAGACACCTTAGTACTATCCTTACAAGGTAAACGGGAAAGGGAATCTGCATTGGAAATTGAACTTCCCTTCTTATATTCTATGGTATAATCATATGCTGACAATGTAAGGGCCCATCTAGTTATTCTTGACGCGACTGTTACTGGAATGCCTCTGTTAGCTCCAAAAATGTACTGCAAAGGCTGATGATCACTGACAAGGGTGAACTTCCGACCATATAAATATTTATGAAACTTACGAAGAGCAAACATTATAGCTAATGCTTCCCTCTCTATATTTGAATACTTTTGTTCTGCTGATGATAAGGTTCCCGAGGCAAAACAAACAGGCCTATCCTCCCCATCTACTCTGTGACTCAGTACAGCTCCTACTCCAAAACCACTACTATCACAAATGACATATATTGGAAGTAAAGGGTTATATAAGGTGAGTACTTGGTTTGACAAAAGCAGTACCTTACTGCTGTCAAAAACCTTCTGACAATCTGTTGACCATACAAAAGAAACATTCGACCTACATAACTTGTATAACGGACCTAGTTCACAGGACAGCATAGGCAGAAATTTAGAATAATAGTTAAGAAGACCTAAATATGATTTAAGTTCCGTTAAGTTATGTGGGGGTTTAGCTTTCTTAATACACTCTACTTTTTCTTCCGTAGGGTGTACCCCTGACTCATCAATTCTATGGCCCAAAAATTCAACACTTGTTTCAAAAAATTTACATTTTCCTTCATTAATTTTTACATTAAATTCTTCTAGACGTGAAAGAACATTAATTACATTATTATGACAATTTTCAAGAGATTTACCATAAATTAATATGTCATCGATATAGCATTTGGTGTTTGGTATACCTGCAAGAATATTTTCCATTACTGTCTGGAAAATTCCAGGTGCTGACCTAATGCCATATGTTAATCGATTAAAAGTAAACAACCCTAAATGTGTGTTGATGGTAAGTAATTCTCTTGATTTTTCACTAACTTCTAGTTGCTGATAAGCTCCCTTTAAGTCTAAGACTGTAAAAAATTTATTTCCTGACAATTCTGAAAATATGTCCTCTGGTAGAGGTAATACACAGTGATCTGACTCAATAACCTGATTTACTGTTTTCTTGAAATCTACACATATTCTAAAAGATGTTTTCTCTCTCTTTGGAACAACCACTATAGGACTGGCCCACGAACTAATTCTAGTTTTAGTTAAAATTCCTGACTCTACCATCCGATTCAACTCCTCCTCTACCTTAGACTTAAGGGCATATGGCATATCATATGCTCTATGAAAAATAGGACGTACATTATCTTTTAATTTAAATTCAACTTTAATATTTCTTATATGGGAGTTGGGGTCATCTTTAAATACATTGGAATACTGTGACTTCAACTCGGATATAAGGTGACTTTTATGCTGATTACAACTACAATCATTTACAACATAATTTAGTTTTGATTGCATGTCTGACTTTAACAAATTCTGATCTATACCCATTAAATTTAAATTATTCTTACTTCCATTATTTTCACTGCTTGATACACTATAATCAAGTGTTAACTGATTAAACAAGGCTGTCTTCCAAGAAGGATTGAAAACATTTAGCCAATTCCTTCCTATCAAAGGCAAAAACCTATTGGAGCTTTCAATAACTAATAATGGCAACAAGGTTAACTGGCTTTTATACAAGACATTTACATAAATTTGACCTACAACTGAAATGTTATTGCCAGTAACTGCTCTTAACTTAACATTAGTACTGTTCATCTTGCATTTACTAAAATATTTTGAAAAATCACTTACGTGGATGACTGACTTACATGCACCACTATCGATTTCCATAACCAAGGGCACACCTTCAACTTGCACATTCACTTTCCAGGGCTTTTCCATACCCGTTGTGAGGGCTGCAATATGGCCTAATTGCAACAATTCACTGCTCTCTTCCTCTTCGGTCACTTCTACCTGATTAACTTTTTTTCTTTTACAGACTCTACTGGTGTGTCCCACTTTTTGACAGAAAAAACATTCCCAATTAACTGCTGGGCATGTTTCTGGTTGATGTCGTCTTCCACATCGAAAGCATGGTTTCAACACTGACTGGTTCCTGGACTCTGACTGACTTTTTGACTGACTACGATATTGCTTACTAGACATTTGTAGTTTGCCTACTGATACTGCTGCCACCCCTTGAACAAGCTTGCTTTGACATTCAGCTGCTTCTTGACTTAAGGCTTTCTTACAAGCATCTTCAAACGTTAGGGTCTCAGCTTCGCTAAGTAACTTAGTCCGAATATTAGTATTACTAATACCGCAAACTAACCTGTCTCGTAGGGCTTGATCGAGGAATTTCTCAAATTTACAAGACTTTGACAGTGCTTTTACTTCTTTTACATACTGCTCTAACGATTCTTCTGCTTGTTGGTTTCTACTATGAAATCTGTATCTTTCATAGATTACACTTGTAGCTGGTGCATATCTGGCTTTAAGTATCGTTACTAACTGATCGTATGTTTTCATTGCAGGGGTATCTGGGAATAAATATGTTTTCAACGTATCATACGTTTTCGCACCCATAAATGTTATTAAATTTGCTACCTTTTTTTCATTTTCAGTGTCGTTCACTATGAAATACTGCTGCAAGCGCTCTTCCCAGGCTTCAAACGATTCCTTCACAGCATTAAACTCGTCGAACTTTGGCATATTGACTACTGCCCTGAACACAAAATTTGCAATGACTTATTGACTTATACCAACGTGGTGTTCTTTCCGATTCGTCGCCAATATGATATGTATTGAATTAAATAGCGTACTATGGTGAAATTGACTTTATTTTAGATTACAAGAGATACATGGTTCTTAACCTAAAAACCAAGAAGTAAGCGCGCTTTTCTGCCTTTCATCCTCGACATCTGTCATCTGTCACGACTCGCAAGGTGGGTTCCGTTATACACAACAATTATTATCCATATGATATAAATAAAACAAGCATATAAAGTATTAACAATGTATTTATTTAGTAGAATTTAGAGACTTTACAACATTTGTCCTGTATAATTATTATATAAAATAATGAACCAAAAAATACCGACCTAAAGACACATTAAAAAATTTGCCAATACAAAACACAACACAGGTCACTTTTTATTTCGAGGAGGACACTTCGACACTTTCTTGTTTTTTCTAATTGCATCATGGCACTTCAACCCTCGAGCAGTGAGGTAAACGTTAATACGAAAGACATTATACTATAAAATTATAAATAAACCCGCCTAAAATAAAACGAGGGAAATAAAGCTCTTGCTCTTCACGTTTCACTTTTTGTTGTGAGAAGCCAGAAAGCTGATGTTAGAGGTAATGATCATCGATTATAAAAATCGATTATTTTTAAATTATAGTTAAACTATTGTACTTACCTTAAATTAGTGTTACGAATTTTCTTTTTGTTTTTAAATTTCTTCTACTATTAACTACCCTAATAGCACAAGGACGTCCAATGGACGTCCATTGGACGTCCTTCACGGACTTTAGGGACGTCCTTTGGACGTCCGTTTTCGTCCGAGGAACGTCCTTTATACGTCCTATTTTGGTCCAAATGTCGCGCTACCGAACGTCCATTGGACGTCCATCTAAGGTCCGAGGGGACGTATATTGGAACTTAATCGGACGCAAATTGGACCTTAATCGGACGTCCTAGGGGACGTAAATTGGACCTTAATCGGACGTAAATTGGACCTTAATCGGACGTAAATTGGACCTTAATCGGACATAAATTGGACCTTAATCGGACGTCCTAGGGGACGTAAATTGGACCTTAATCGGACGTAAATTGGACCTTAATCGGACGTAAATTGGACCTTAATCGGACATAAATGGACCTTAATAGGACGTAAATTTGACCTTAATCGGACGTAAATTGGACCTTAATCGGACGTAAATTGGACCTTAATCGGACGTAAATTGGACCTTAATCGGACGTAAATTGGACTTTAATCGGACGTAAATGGGACCTTAAGCGGACGTAAATTGTACCTTAATCGGACGTAAATTGGACCTTAATCGGACGTCCTAGGGGACGTGAATTGGACCTTAATCGGACGTCCTAGGGGACGTGAATTGGACCTTAACAGGACGTCCAATTTTGGTCCAAAGGCCAAGTTGTTAAACGTCCAATGGAGGTCCACCTAACGTCGGAGGGGACGTTCGGTGGACGTCATTTGGGCATTCATAGGATGTCCCAGTTTGGTCCAATGTCTTGCTGCTGAACATCCATCTAACGTCCTGGAAGGTCATTCGGTGGACGTCTAGCGACGATATTTAGACCTGTGGAGAATGTATTGTGGGAAATAAAAAATATATTTTTTAAGGAACTTATATTTCATCTTATATCAAATTACAATTATTGGATATTACAGTATTTACATTAAATTACAATACACTTCTCCAAGAAATTAACGCACCACCTTAAATATGGGGTATATTTGATGTCTCGTATTTCCTAAACCTGTTGTCCCATCTAAGTGATGTTTTTATAATATTATAGCCTAGGCTATAGGTTACCTCCTTAAGCTTGTCATGCTGTAATATATGTATATTATATCATATCGCTCTCTATAGTAATGTGATATAATATATATTACAGTATAGCTCCCTGTGCATGACAAGCATAAGGAGGTAACATATTCTAGGGCCTAGGCTAGAATATTATAAAAAAAATCACCTAGATGCAACAACAGGTTTAGGAAATTCGAGACATCAAAAATGCCCAATTTTTAAGGTGGTGCGTAATGGGCTGTATATACAGGGTGTAACAAAAATACAGGTCATAAATTAAATCACATTATTCTGGGACCAAAAATAGTTCAAATGAACCTAACTTACCTTGTACAAATATGCACATAAAAAGTTACAGCCCTTTGAAATTACAAAATGAAAATGGATTTTTTCGATTATATCGAAAACTATTAGCGATTTTTTATTGAAAATGGACATGTGACATGTGGCATTATTATGGCAGGAATATCTTAAAGAAAAATTATGGTGAAATTTGTGCACCCCATAAAAATTTTATGGGGGTTTTGATCCCTTAAATCCTCCCAAACTTTTGTGTATGTTCCAATTCAATTTTATTATTGTGGTACCATTAGTTAAATTCAATATTTCTGTTTCTTAGTATTTTTCAGATAAGGCAGTTTTTATCGAGTTGCGACTTCTTTTTTAATATGTCCACGTAAAAATTTTATGGGGGTTTTGTTCCTTTAAACCCCCCAAATGTTGTATGTTCCAATTAAACTATTACTGAGGTACCATTAGTTAAACAGAGTGTTTTCAAAACTTTTTTGCCTCTTTGTATTTTTTCGATAAGGCACGTTTTATCGAGTCTGGCTTCTTTTTTAATATGGTTCAAAATATACCTAAAAATGTAAAGCATAAATAAGTTTGCATATTATTACCAAGTCTCCATAATCGTACTTAACCATATACAAATATGTGGTGGATTTGACAAATATTCACAATATTTCGATAAAAATTGACTTTTCGAAAAAGCAATAAGAGGCAAAAAAGTTTTTAAAACGTTGTTTAAATGGTAGGTACTACAATAATAATTAAATTGAAACGTGCACAAAAGCACATTGTTTTCGATACATTGGAAAAAATCACTTTTCATTTTGTAACTTCAAATGAGTGATAAAGGCACAGAGACTTAGATCACGAGGTCACATTGAAAGGATGCCAAAAACGAGGACTCCGAAAAGGGTACTAAACTACACTATAGCTTCAAGAAAGAGAAGAGGAAGACCGGAAAATAGATGGAAGCAAGAGGTCGAAAAAGATTTGGAAAGAATGGTGTTACAGGGTCAGAAAAGAAAAATGAATAAGAGGAAGGAATGGAGAAAAATCACATATCAAGCCCGAGAAGATCTCAGTACATAAAGAAACGTGAAAATGAAGAAAAAACAAACTTTTCAAGCCATGGGCCTCTAAGGCCCTTGGTGCTATTAATATATAACTTCAAAGGGCTGTAACTTTTCTTTTGTGCACATTTGTACTAAGGTAAGTTAGGTCCAATCAAACTATTTTTGGTCCCAGGATATGTGATTAAATTTATGACCTGTATTTTTGTTACACCCTGTATATATATAAAGGTTATATTTGGTTCTTGGGACATCAAAGTATATTTTTTAGACATTCCCTGGATATAGTCACTGATGTGACATACCTCCGATTTGTTTTTTCATGAGTTTTGTAAGAGAGACTAAAAACTTTTTTATGGTTACCTCCTGTTTTCATATATTTTTTGACATGTTTTGTAGTAAATTCAACTATCTATTTACTACAAGACATGTCAAAATTTACATGTGAAAGCAGGAGATGATCCTAAAAATGGTTTTTCGTCTCCTACAAAATTCATGAAAAATCAGATAGGAGAATTTGTACATTACAATTCTCTGATGTTTGGGAAAAAGGGCTTAAGTCAGAAATGCACATCGATAATGTTTTGATGATTTCTGGACCAGAAAAATCGGCTCTTTTTATTGGTACATACAGTTTACGTCTACAACAGTTTTTTGCTGGTCCAGAAATCATCAAAACATTAGCAATGTGCAATTCTGACTTACGCCCTTTTTGCCAAACATAAAAAAAGCAATCTGGTCATAACTGACCAATGAGCAATTTTAATTTAACCTAAATTACTAATGTTTCTTAAAATGAAGAGCTTACCCGATAGCGTCTCTTATCTAATCTAACAAGATCGTGCACTATTCTAACATACACAGCCACATCACGCACTATGCTCTGCTTTTCACTATCACCTATCACTCAAACTAGTTCAAAAGGCTTTGTCCTCTTCAATCTTCTAGTTTGCCCAGTAGTATCGAGGAGGATTTCCTCAATATTCTTGTACTTATTTAAGTTGTTTGTCGGGATTCCTGCTATCTTCTTGATGATTATATCCAGGTTCCATTCCTAGGTATTAATATTTGTTTATAAAGTAATAACTTATTATGCATGGACAATGTTGTTTCTTCCAATTAGCCAATACACTTTTTATATCTTTATTTTGGTTATATCTGGTTTTTTGTAGACCACTTTCAGCTGATTCTAAAAAAAATTAAAATGAACGGTAATTTTTCTATTCTTTACAATTAAAAATCAAAATATTTACAGGTAATACATGCATAAATAATTCGTTTCATAAAGAAAATTGAAAACGGATTTTATAATACTTACATAATTGTTTAAGAGATCCAGCCATAGCCAAAACTAGCATATTAAACAGTACAGTTGAGTACAGCAAAAAAAGCCACTAATTTCCATTTTTCACCCCCTTATCGATGCATTTTTTTCCAATCAAAATTTTTACTAAATTTTTAGGTTATCTTATGATGAAAATGAAATAATTGATGACTTGATGACCAATGACCACGCGACGCTACATAGATACTCGCGCGGCAAATTTGAAAATGAACGCAAATTGAATAGTAAATGGCCTCTCTTTAGAGTATGGAAAATTTTACCCCTCCAGGAGGACATTGTACTCTTTTCATAGAATATCTTGTGGTAACTTTCCAGCCATAATTTAATCAGATGTTCACGGAATAGAACTTTGATAGTAGAATTCCTGGAATGTTTTGTTGTTAGGGGAAACTTTTATTTTATTTATTCTTGAATATTTCCTGTTGTTAAACATTGTAACCAATAATTTACAAATAAGATTTTCATTACATTACATGAAATCAAAACATGTTTTGGATATTAAACTATATAGTTTTATAATTGTAATAATTTAATATACAATTTTGAATTAAGATTTAATCTTTCGATCTAATCGATTTAAACTACAGTAAAACTTGTGTTACCGGCCCCCTGCCAACACCGGCCACCTGTACTAACGGCCAGTTTAAAAATTCCCCACACTAATTACAGTAAAACCTGTCAGTAACGGCCGCTAAAAATGAAAAAGCTATTGGCCGATATAGAAAGGTGACCGGTATTGCCAGTTTTTGTAGTCTAGATATAATTGGTTTGGGGAATTTTTAAACTGGCCGTTAGTACAGGTGGCCAGTAACACAGGTTGTACTGTATATCTAGGCTACAAAAACTGGCAATAACGACCACTTTTCTATATCGGCCAATAGTTCTTTCATTTTAGTGGCCGTTAGTGACAGGTTTGACTGTATTTCATTAACGTAAAGTTAACGCAAGTTAATATTTTATTGAATTATTTTGCTATTTGATCTCGTAATTGGTATAATGTGTCCAATATAAGCGTTCATAAAACGTCCGTATTTCGTCCAGTATGGACGTCCAAAGTCGGACGTCCAAAGGACGTCCATATTTATTCCGTCCGAAGGACGTCCATATTTATTCCTTCCGAAGGACGTCCAACATGGGACGTCCGTTTATAGTCCATGGACGTTAGGACCAAAAATGGACCTATTTTGGACGTCCAAATGACGTCGTGTGCTATTAGGGAATTGTCCGTATTTCGTCCAGTATATATACGTCCATATTTGTTCCATCCGAAGGACGTCCAACGTCGGACGTCCATTTTTATTCCGTCCGAAGAATGTCCAACGTCGGACGTCCAAAGGACGTCCATATTTATTCCTTCCGAAGGACGTCCAACGTCGGACGTCCATATTTATTCCTTCCGAAGGACGTCCAACGCCGGACGTCCAAAGGACGTCCATTTTTATTCCGTCCGAAGGACGTCCAACGTCGGACGTCCAAAGGACGTCCATATTTATTCCTTCCGAAGGACGTCCAACGTCGGACGTCCAAAGGACGTCCATTTTTATTCCGTCCGAAGGACGTCCAACGTCGGACGTCCAAAGGACGTCCATATTTATTCCTTCCGAAGGACGTCCAACATGGGACGTCCAAAGGACGTCCATTTATAGTCCATGGACGTTAGGACCAAAAATGGACCTATTTTGGACGTCCATTGGACGTCGTGTGCTATTAGGGTAATTGGTCTTACTAAAAATCTATTTAAATACCAGAATAATATAAAAAATAATCCTATCGAAACGTATCTATTATTCGATAAATCGATTAATTTAGTTTTCGAACCAACTATGTTAGTCACGTGATGGTATTTAAAGGAGGAGAAAGGTTTGGTAGTACTTCATCACCGCGCGCGATTTGAAAATAAGACTCCATCATTTTAGCTCCTAAATATTTTTAAAGAAAAAAATAGCTTCAAATCAAGGTTGGATTTAAATAGTTATGCTAAATGATCTTAAAAAGCGAAATCATAAACTTTTTGTTTAAATATTGGTATTATTTACATTACTTTTACGTGAAATACATCTAATTTTTCGACGTCCATAAAATACAATGAGTAAAATTCAAGCGATACGTATTTAACCAACAGCGTTGTAAAATTTTTGTTTCCAAAATATTTCTCAAAATTTAACCAAAGGAAGTTATTTCTGTTTCGTGATTATTACGTGAAATAAACGTACCTTTGCGATGTAACCAAAATTCACAAATATTATAAAAAAACATGTACTATATTCGTCATTATAATTTTATATTATTCTAATGTCAAACATGTATAAAGAAAGCACAAATATATAGGTGAATGATTTGGCACTGAAATACGTTTTTTTCCCGTCATAAATCACCGAGTTACGTATTTGTTGAAATTTGCCGTAAATTTAACGTAATTATCACGTAATTGGGCTCAAGTCTGTTTGCTGGGATGGTTCCTTACTGAGTTACAGGGTTTTTATCTAAAAATTTAAAAACTATTTTTGCTCAGCATTTTAAAACTATACGACGTATCATTTTCATAATTGGCAGAAAGTGCGAATACTAGACATCCTACTAAATAATGATAAACAAACGTTTCTAGCTACTACCAGAGGCGTACGACAGGGTATGGTGAATGGTTGACCCTTCTCAAATTCTACGCCACTGGAGGAATTACTATTTTAGTGCCATTTTTATATTCTCTAATACTTTCTACGTAAATAATATACTCTTCATTGGTAACGATAAAGTCATGAGTTTTCGAGATATTTGAAGTTAAATATGAAACGGCACAGTTATTTTGATTAATTTATATGATTCATAATGATTAAAATTTAAAAATTATTTGTACCCAGTACTTTAAGACTATTTGGCGTATCCTTATCATACTTGGCGGAAAGTGTAGATACTGTACACCCTACTAAATTAAGATAAATAAACGTTTCTAGCTACTACCAGAGTACCAGAGGCGTACGACAGGGGATAGTGGCTGGTTGACCCTTCCCAAATTCTACACCACTGACAAAATTGTTATTTTAGTGTAATTTTTTGATTTTGCAATAATTTTTATGTAAATAATATACCCTTCATTCGTAACGATAAAATGATTAGTTTTCGAGATATTTGAATGAAGCGACACAATACATTAATCAAAATAACCGTCCCTAATAGCACACGACGTCCAATGGACGTCCAAAATAGGTCCATTTTTGGTCCTAACGTCCATGGACTATAAATGGACGTCCTTTGGACGTCCCATGTTGGACGTCCTTCGGAAGGAATAAATATGGACGTCCGACGTTGGACGTCCTTCCGACGGAATAAAAATGGACGTCCTTTGGACGTCCGACGTTGGACGTCCTTCGGAAGGAATAAATATGGACGTCCTTTGGACGTCCGACGTTGGACGTCCTTCGGACGGAATAAAAATGGACGTCCTTTGGACGTCCGACGTTGGACGTCCTTCGGAAGGAATAAATATGGACGTCCGACGTTGGACGTCCTTCGGAAGGAATAAATATGGACGTCCTTTGGACGTCCGACGTTGGACATTCTTCGGACGGAATAAATATGGACATCCGACGTTGGACGTCCTTCGGATGGAACAAATATGGACGTATATATACTGGACGAAATACGGACAATTCCCTAATAGCACACGACGTCATTTGGACGTCCAAAATAGGTCCATTTTTGGTCCTAACGTCCATGGACTATAAACGGACGTCCCATGTTGGACGTCCTTCGGAAGGAATAAATATGGACGTCCTTCGGACGGAATAAATATGGACGTCCTTTGGACGTCCGACTTTGGACGTCCATACTGGACGAAATACGGACGTTTTATGAACGCTTATATTGGACACATTATACCAATTACGAGATCAAATAGCAAAATAATTCAATAAAATATTAACTTGCGTTAACTTTACGTTAATGAAATACAGTCAAACCTGTCACTAACGGCCACTAAAATGAAAGAACTATTGGCCGATATAGAAAAGTGGTCGTTATTGCCAGTTTTTGTAGCCTAGATATACAGTACAACCTGTGTTACTGGCCACCTGTACTAACGGCCAGTTTAAAAATTCCCCAAACCAATTATATCTAGACTACAAAAACTGGCAATACCGGTCACCTTTCTATATCGGCCAATAGCTTTTTCATTTTTAGCGGCCGTTACTGACAGGTTTTACTGTAATTAGTGTGGGGAATTTTTAAACTGGCCGTTAGTACAGGTGGCCGGTGTTGGCAGGGGGCCGGTAACACAAGTTTTACTGTAGTTTAAATCGATTAGATCGAAAGATTAAATCTTAAATCAAAATTGTATATTAAATTATTACAATTATAAAACTATATAGTTTAATATCCAAAACATGTTTTGATTTCATGTAATGTAATGAAAATCTTATTTGTAAATTATTGGTTACAATGTTTAACAACAGGAAATATTCAAGAATAAATAAAATAAAAGTTTCCCCTAACAACAAAATATTCCAGGAATTCTACTATCAAAGTTCTATTCCGTGAACATCTGATTAAATTATGGCTGGAAAGTTACCACAAGATATTCTATGAAAAGAGTACAATGTCCTCCTGGAGGGGTAAAATTTTCCATACTCTAAAGAGAGGCCATTTACTATTCAATTTGCGTTCATTTTCAAATTTGCCGCGCGAGTATCTATGTAGCGTCGCGTGGTCATTGGTCATCAAGTCATCAATTATTTCATTTTCATCATAAGATAACCTAAAAATTTAGTAAAAATTTTGATTGGAAAAAAAATGCATCGATAAGGGGGTGAAAAATGGAAATTAGTGGTTTTTTTTGCTGTACTCAACTGTACTGTTTAGTATGCTAGTTTTGGCTATGGCTGGATCTCTTAAACAATTATGTAAGTATTATAAAATCCGTTTTCAATTTTCTTTATGAAACGAATCATTTATGCATGTATTACCTGTAAATATTTTGATTTTTAATTGTAAAGAATAGAAAAATTACCGTTCATTTTAATTTTTTTTAGAATCAGCTGAAAGTGGTCTACAAAAAACCAGATATAACCAAAATAAAGATATAAAAAGTGTATTGGCTAATTGGAAGAAACAACATTGTCCATGCATAATAAGTATTACTTTATAAACAAATATTAATACCTAGGAATGGAACCTGGATATAATCATCAAGAAGATAGCAGGAATCCCGACAAACAACTTAAATAAGTACAAGAATATTGAGGAAATCCTCCTCGATACTACTGGGCAAACTAGAAGATTGAAGAGGACAAAGCCTTTTGAACTAGTTTGAGTGATAGGTGATAGTGAAAAGCAGAGCACCCATATAGCACACAACGTCCGATGTACGTCCATATAACGTACATTTAAAGTCCAAACGTCCATGGACCAAAACTGGACGTACTATGTACGTACATTACGGGACGTCCATTGGACGTTTGATTTCAACGTACATTGGACATCCATTTGTGGTCCATGGATATTTTACACAAAACGCGACTATTATATTAAGTCCCAATACAAACTAAATGAGAATCTTCTTGACAACGTTGTCGCTCTTCGCGCTATCGGTCGTGAAAGGTGTAGGTACTTTTAGGGGATTATCGCTGTTAATTGTTGTGGAATACTGAAGGATGGTTTATTTATGATAATTCACAGAATGGCAAACGCGCTTGTAATATACAACAATACGGTACTGACTCTAAAAATAGTTTGGAACAGAAACAGAACAGAGGATTAAACCTCTTTTAATGTGCATGCTTCCTAGGGCGTCATTATCTGAATCTCGTCTTTATGAAAATACATCCTGTGATATATTTGTGTTTTCTGTTTATCGTGCAAGCGCAGTCGTGCATTAATGAAGTTCCTATAATAAAGTATATTTATAATGAAGTTACATATAGTAAAGAGAAATAAAAAAGGTCTTTTGTGTAATATTTTTAAGTATCTATAAGTTTAGTATTATAAGGAACTATTTCCTATAAAAGCTTTTTGCTATGTATTCACAAAATTATGGATACTAGATTGCTTTCTGAAAAGTGCCCTACAAATGTCCATAAGACGTACATTGAATGTACATAAGGTGTACACTGAAAGCTCCAATACAACGTACAATGTACGTTTGTAGCGGACGTTCTATGGACGTCCAATTTTGTGAACTCTGGACATTCGTTGGACGTCCATCGGATGTCCATTGTACCTTAGCGGGACGTCCATTGGACGTTCCAATGTACACAGATGTACGTCCATTGGATGTCCATAAAACGTACTTGTGCTATCTGGGCATAGTGCGTGATGTGGCTGTGTATGTTAGAATAGTGCACGATCTTGTTAGATTAGATAAGAGACGCTATCGGGTAAGCTCTTCATTTTAAGAAACATTAGTAATTTAGGTTAAATTAAAATTGCTCATTGGTCAGTTATGACCAGATTGCTTTTTTTATGTTTGGCAAAAAGGGCGTAAGTCAGAATTGCACATTGCTAATGTTTTGATGATTTCTGGACCAGCAAAAAACTGTTGTAGACGTAAACTGTATGTACCAATAAAAAGAGCCGATTTTTCTGGTCCAGAAATCATCAAAACATTATCGATGTGCATTTCTGACTTAAGCCCTTTTTCCCAAACATCAGAGAATTGTAATGTACAAATTCTCCTATCTGATTTTTCATGAATTTTGTAGGAGACGAAAAACCATTTTTAGGATCATCTCCTGCTTTCACATGTAAATTTTGACATGTCTTGTAGTAAATAGATAGTTGAATTTACTACAAAACATGTCAAAAAAATATATGAAAACAGGAGGTAACCATAAAAAAGTTTTTAGTCTCTCTTACAAAACTCATGAAAAAACAAATCGGAGGTATGTCACATCAGTGACTATATCCAGGGAATGTCTAAAAAATATACTTTGATGTCCCAAGAACCAAATATAACCTTTATATATATACAGGGTGTAACAAAAATACAGGTCATAAATTTAATCACATATCCTGGGACCAAAAATAGTTTGATTGGACCTAACTTACCTTAGTACAAATGTGCACAAAAGAAAAGTTACAGCCCTTTGAAGTTATATATTAATAGCACCAAGGGCCTTAGAGGCCCATGGCTTGAAAAGTTTGTTTTTTCTTCATTTTCACGTTTCTTTATGTACTGAGATCTTCTCTGGCTTGATATGTGATTTTTCTCCATTCCTTCCTCTTATTCATTTTTCTTTTCTGACCCTGTAACACCATTCTTTCCAAATCTTTTTCGACCTCTTGCTTCCATCTATTTTCCGGTCTTCCTCTTCTCTTTCTTGAAGCTATAGTGTAGTTTAGTACCCTTTTCGGAGTCCTCGTTTTTGGCATCCTTTCAATGTGACCTCGTGATCTAAGTCTCTGTGCCTTTATCACTCATTTGAAGTTACAAAATGAAAAGTGATTTTTTCCAATGTATCGAAAACAATGTGCTTTTGTGCACGTTTCAATTTAATTATTATTGTAGTACCTACCATTTAAACGTTTTAAAAACTTTTTTGCCGCTTATTGCTTTTTCGAAAAGTCAATTTCCCTAATAGCACACGACGTCCAATGGACGTCCAAAATAGGTCCATTTTTGGTCCTAACGTCCATGGACTATAAATGGACGTCCCATGTTGGACGTCCTTCGGAAGGAATAAATATGGACGTCCTTTGGACGTCCGACGTTGGACGTCCTTCGGACGGAATAAAAATGGACGTCCTTTGGACGTCCGACGTTGGACGTCCTTCGGAAGGAATAAATATGGACGTCCTTTGGACGTCCGACGTTGGACGTCCTTCGGACGGAATAAAAATGGACGTCCTTTGGACGTCCGACGTTGGACGTCCTTCGGAAGGAATAAATATGGACGTCCGACGTTGGACGTCCTTCGGAAGGAATAAATATGGACGTCCTTTGGACGTCCGACGTTGGACATTCTTCGGACGGAATAAAAATGGACGTCCGACGTTGGACGTCCTTCGGATGGGACAAATATGGACGTATATATACTGGACGAAATACGGACAATTCCCTAATAGCACACGACGTCATTTGGACGTCCAAAATAGGTCCATTTTTGGTCCTAACGTCCATGGACTATAAACGGACGTCCCATGTTGGACGTCCTTCGGAAGGAATAAATATGGACGTCCTTCGGACGGAATAAATATGGACGTCCTTTGGACGTCCGACTTTGGACGTCCATACTGGACGAAATACGGACGTTTTATGAACGCTTATATTGGACACATTATACCAATTACGAGATCAAATAGCAAAATAATTCAATAAAATATTAACTTGCGTTAACTTTACGTTAATGAAATACAGTCAAACCTGTCACTAACGGCCACTAAAATGAAAGAACTATTGGCCGATATAGAAAAGTGGTCGTTATTGCCAGTTTTTGTAGCCTAGATATACAGTACAACCTGTGTTACTGGCCACCTGTACTAACGGCCAGTTTAAAAATTCCCCAAACCAATTATATCTAGACTACAAAAACTGGCAATACCGGTCACCTTTCTATATCGGCCAATAGCTTTTTCATTTTTAGCGGCCGTTACTGACAGGTTTTACTGTAATTAGTGTGGGGAATTTTTAAACTGGCCGTTAGTACAGGTGGCCGGTGTTGGCAGGGGGCCGGTAACACAAGTTTTACTGTAGTTTAAATCGATTAGATCGAAAGATTAAATCTTAATTCAAAATTGTATATTAAATTATTACAATTATAAAACTATATAGTTTAATATCCAAAACATGTTTTGATTTCATGTAATGTAATGAAAATCTTATTTGTAAATTATTGGTTACAATGTTTAACAACAGGAAATATTCAAGAATAAATAAAATAAAAGTTTCCCCTAACAACAAAACATTCCAGGAATTCTACTATCAAAGTTCTATTCCGTGAACATCTGATTAAATTATGGCTGGAAAGTTACCACAAGATATTCTATGAAAAGAGTACAATGTCCTCCTGGAGGGGTAAAATTTTCCATACTCTAAAGAGAGGCCATTTACTATTCAATTTGCGTTCATTTTCAAATTTGCCGCGCGAGTATCTATGTAGCGTCGCGTGGTCATTGGTCATCAAGTCATCAATTATTTCATTTTCATCATAAGATAACCTAAAAATTTAGTAAAAATTTTGATTGGAAAAAAATGCATCGATAAGGGGGTGAAAAATGGAAATTAGTGGCTTTTTTTGCTGTACTCAACTGTACTGTTTAGTATGCTAGTTTTGGCTATGGCTGGATCTGTTAAACAATTATGTAAGTATTATAAAATCCGTTTTCAATTTTCTTTATGAAACGAATCATTTATGCATGTATTACCTGTAAATATTTTGATTTTTAATTGTAAAGAATAGAAAAATTACCGTTCATTTTAATTTTTTTTAGAATCAGCTGAAAGTGGTCTACAAAAAACCAGATATAACCAAAATAAAGATATAAAAAGTGTATTGGCTAATTGGAAGAAACAACATTGTCCATGCATAATAAGTTATTACTTTATAAACAAATATTAATACCTAGGAATGGAACCTGGATATAATCATCAAGAAGATAGCAGGAATCCCGACAAACAACTTAAATAAGTACAAGAATATTGAGGAAATCCTCCTCGATACTACTGGGCAAACTAGAAGATTGAAGAGGACAAAGCCTTTTGAACTAGTTTGAGTGATAGGTGATAGTGAAAAGCAGAGCATAGTGCGTGATGTGGCTGTGTATGTTAGAATAGTGCACGATCTTGTTAGATTAGATAAGAGACGCTATCGGGTAAGCTCTTCATTTTAAGAAACATTAGTAATTTAGGTTAAATTAAAATTGCTCATTGGTCAGTTATGACCAGATTGCTTTTTTTATGTTTGGCAAAAAGGGCGTAAGTCAGAATTGCACATTGCTAATGTTTTGATGATTTCTGGACCAGCAAAAAACTGTTGTAGACGTAAACTGTATGTACCAATAAAAAGAGCCGATTTTTCTGGTCCAGAAATCATCAAAACATTATCGATGTGCATTTCTGACTTAAGCCCTTTTTCCCAAACATCAGAGAATTGTAATGTACAAATTCTCCTATCTGATTTTTCATGAATTTTGTAGGAGACGAAAAACCATTTTTAGGATTATCTCCTGCTTTCACATGTAAATTTTGACATGTCTTGTAGTAAATAGATAGTTGAATTTACTACAAAACATGTCAAAAAATATATGAAAACAGGAGGTAACCATAAAAAAGTTTTTAGTCTCTCTTACAAAACTCATGAAAAAACAAATCGGAGGTATGTCACATCAGTGACTATATACAGGGTGTAACAAAAATACAGGTCATAAATTTAATCACATATCCTGGGACCAAAAATAGTTTGATTGGACCTAACTTACCTTAGTACAAATGTGCACAAAAGAAAAGTTACAGCCCTTTGAAGTTATATATTAATAGCACCAAGGGCCTTAGAGGCCCATGGCTTGAAAAGTTTGTTTTTTCTTCATTTTCACGTTTCTTTATGTACTGAGATCTTCTCTGGCTTGATATGTGATTTTTCTCCATTCCTTCCTCTTATTCATTTTTCTTTTCTGACCCTGTAACACCATTCTTTCCAAATCTTTTTCGACCTCTTGCTTCCATCTATTTTCCGGTCTTCCTCTTCTCTTTCTTGAAGCTATAGTGTAGTTTAGTACCCTTTTCGGAGTCCTCGTTTTTGGCATCCTTTCAATGTGACCTCGTGATCTAAGTCTCTGTGCCTTTATCACTCATTTGAAGTTACAAAATGAAAAGTGATTTTTTCCAATGTATCGAAAACAATGTGCTTTTGTGCACGTTTCAATTTAATTATTATTGTAGTACCTACCATTTAAACAACGTTTTAAAAACTTTTTTGCCTCTTATTGCTTTTTCGAAAAGTCAATTTTTATCGAAATATTGTGAATATTTGTCAAATCCACCACATATTTGTATATGGTTAAGTACGATTATGGAGACTTGGTAATAATATGCAAACTTATTTATGCTTTACATTTTTAGGTATATTTTGAACCATATTAAAAAAGAAGCCAGACTCGATAAAACGTGCCTTATCGAAAAAAATACAAAGAGGCAAAAAAGTTTTGAAAACACTCTGTTTAACTAATGGTACCTCAGTAATAGTTTAATTGGAACATACAACATTTGGGGGGTTTAAAGGAACAAAACCCCCATAAAATTTTTACGTGGACATATTAAAAAAGAAGTCGCAACTCGATAAAAACTGCCTTATCTGAAAAATACTAAGAAACAAAAATATTGAATTTAACTAATGGTACCACAATAATAAAATTGAATTGGAACATACACAAAAGTTTGGGAGGATCTAAGGGATCAAAACCCCCATAAAATTTTTATGGGGTGCACAAATTTCACCATAATTTTTCTTTAAGATATTCCTGCCATAAATACTGCCACATGTCCATTTTCAATAAAAAATCGCTAATAGTTTTCGATATAATCGAAAAAATCGATTTTCATTTTGTAATTTCAAAGGGCTGTAACTTTTTTTATGTGCATATTTGTACTAAGGTAAGTTAGGTTCATTCAAAACTATTTTTGGTCCCAGAATATGTGATTTAATTTATGACGTGTATTTTTGTTACACCCTGTATATACAGCCGATTACGCACCACCTTAAAAATTGGGCATTTTTGATGTCTCGAATTTCCTAAACCTGTTGTTGCATCTAAGTGATTTTTTTTATAATATTCTAGCCTAGGCCCTAGAATATGTTACCTCCTTATGCTTGTCATGCACAGGGAGCTATACTGTAATATATATTATATCACATTACTATAGAGAGCGATATGATATAATATACATATATTACAGCATGACAAGCTTAAGGAGGTAACCTATAGCCTAGGCTATAATATTATAAAAACATCACTTAGATGGGACAACAGGTTTAGGAAATACGAGACATCAAATATACCCCATATTTAAGGTGGTGCGTTAATTTCTTGGAGAAGTGTATTGTAATTTAATGTAAATACTGTAATATCCAATAATTGTAATTTGATATAAGATGAAATATAAGTTCCTTAAAAAATATATTTTTTATTTCCCACAATACATTCTCCACAGGTCTAAATATCGTCGCTAGACGTCCACCGAATGACCTTCCAGGACGTTAGATGGATGTTCAGCAGCAAGACATTGGACCAAACTGGGACATCCTATGAATGCCCAAATGACGTCCACCGAACGTCCCCTCCGACGTTAGGTGGACCTCCATTGGACGTTTAACAACTTGGCCTTTGGACCAAAATTGGACGTCCTGTTAAGGTCCAATTCACGTCCCCTAGGACGTCCGATTAAGGTCCAATTCACGTCCCCTAGGACGTCCGATTAAGATCCAATTTACGTCCGATTAAGGTACAATTTACGTCCGCTTAAGGTCCCATTTACGTCCGATTAAAGTCCAATTTACGTCCGATTAAGGTCCGATTAAGGTCCAATTTACGTCCGATTAAGGTCCAATTTACGTCCGATTAAGGTCAAATTTACGTCCTATTAAGGTCCAATTTATGTCCGATTAAGGTCCCAATTTACGTCCGATTAAGGTCCAATTTACGTCCGATTAAGGTCCAATTTACGTCCCCTAGGACGTCCGATTAAGGTCCAATTTATGTCCGATTAAGGTCCAATTTACGTCCGATTAAGGTCCAATTTACGTCCCCTAGGACGTCCGATTAAGGTCCAATTTGCGTCCGATTAAGTTCCAATATACGTCCCCTCGGACCTTAGATGGACGTCCAATGGACGTTCGGTAGCGCGACATTTGGACCAAAATAGGACGTATAAAGGACGTTCCTCGGACGAAAACGGACGTCCAAAGGACGTCCCTAAAGTCCGTGAAGGACGTCCAATGGACGTCCATTGGACGTCCTTGTGCTATTAGGGTTTTATCGAAATATTGTGAATATTTGTCAAATCCACCACATATTTGTATATGGTTAAGTACGATTATGGAGACTTGGTAATAATATGCAAACTTATTTATGCTTTACATTTTTAGGTATATTTTGAACCATATTAAAAAAGAAGCCAGACTCGATAAAACGTGCCTTATCGAAAAAATACAAAGAGGCAAAAAAGTTTTGAAAACACTCTGTTTAACTAATGGTACCTCAGTAATAGTTTAATTGGAACATACAACATTTGGGGGGTTTAAAGGAACAAAACCCCCATAAAATTTTTACGTGGACATATTAAAAAAGAAGTCGCAACTCGATAAAAACTGCCTTATCTGAAAAATACTAAGAAACAAAAATATTGAATTTAACTAATGGTACCACAATAATAAAATTGAATTGGAACATACACAAAAGTTTGGGAGGATTTAAGGGATCAAAACCCCCATAAAATTTTTATGGGGTGCACAAATTTCACCATAATTTTTCTTTAAGATATTCCTGCCATAATAATGCCACATGTCACATGTCCATTTTCAATAAAAAATCGCTAATAGTTTTCGATATAATCGAAAAAATCCATTTTCATTTTGTAATTTCAAAGGGCTGTAACTTTTTATGTGCATATTTGTACAAGGTAAGTTAGGTTCATTTGAACTATTTTTGGTCCCAGAATAATGTGATTTAATTTATGACCTGTATTTTTGTTACACCCTGTATATACAGCCCATTACGCACCACCTTAAAAATTGGGCATTTTTGATGTCTCGAATTTCCTAAACCTGTTGTTGCATCTAGGTGATTTTTTTTATAATATTCTAGCCTAGGCCCTAGAATATGTTACCTCCTTATGCTTGTCATGCACAGGGAGCTATACTGTAATATATATTATATCACATTACTATAGAGAGCGATATGATATAATATACATATATTACAGCATGACAAGCTTAAGGAGGTAACCTATAGCCTAGGCTATAATATTATAAAAACATCACTTAGATGGGACAACAGGTTTAGGAAATACGAGACATCAAATATACCCCATATTTAAGGTGGTGCGTTAATTTCTTGGAGAAGTGTATTGTAATTTAATGTAAATACTGTAATATCCAATAATTGTAATTTGATATAAGATGAAATATAAGTTCCTTAAAAAATATATTTTTTATTTCCCACAATACATTCTCCACAGGTCTAAATATCGTCGCTAGACGCCCACCGAATGACCTTCCAGGACGTTAGATGGATGTTCAGCAGCAAGACATTGGACCAAACTGGGACATCCTATGAATGCCCAAATGACGTCCACCGAACGTCCCCTCCGACGTTAGGTGGACCTCCATTGGACGTTTAACAACTTGGCCTTTGGACCAAAATTGGACGTCCTGTTAAGGTCCAATTCACGTCCCCTAGGACGTCCGATTAAGGTCCAATTCACGTCCCCTAGGACGTCCGATTAAGGTCCAATTTACGTCCGATTAAGGTACAATTTACGTCCGCTTAAGGTCCCATTTACGTCCGATTAAAGTCCAATTTACGTCCGATTAAGGTCCAATTTACGTCCGATTAAGGTCCAATTTACGTCCGACTAAGGTCCAATTTACGTCCGATTAAGGTCAAATTTACGTCCTATTAAGGTCCAATTTATGTCCGATTAAGGTCCAATTTACGTCCGATTAAGGTCCAATTTACGTCCGATTAAGGTCCAATTTACGTCCCCTAGGACGTCCGATTAAGGTCCAATTTATGTCCGATTAAGGTCCAATTTACGTCCGATTAAGGTCCAATTTACGTCCCCTAGGACGTCCGATTAAGGTCCAATTTGCGTCCGATTAAGTTCCAATATACGTCCCCTCGGACCTTAGATGGACGTCCAATGGACGTTCGGTAGCGCGACATTTGGACCAAAATAGGACGTATAAAGGACGTTCCTCGGACGAAAACGGACGTCCAAAGGACGTCCCTAAAGTCCGTGAAGGACGTCCAATGGACGTCCATTGGACGTCCTTGTGCTATTAGGGGTGTCGTTTCATTTTAAACTTCAAAGATCTCGAAAAGTAATGACTTTATCGTTGCGAATGAAGAGTATATTATTTTCTTAGAAAGTATTGGAGAATCCAAAAATTGAATTAAAATAGCAATTTCGCCAGTGGCGTAGAATTTGGAAAGGGTCAACCATTCACTTTCCCCCGTCGTACGCCTCTGGTAATAGCCAGAAACGTTTCTTTAACATAATTTAGTAGTTTGTACAGTACCTATACTTCCTGCCAAGTATGAAAAGGATACGTCGAATAGTTTTAAAATTCTGAACCAAAATAGATTTTAACTTTTTAGATAAAACACCCTGTAACTCAGTAAGGAATCACATTTTATTTAAGTGTTTTAGGTTAAATCTTCGTATTTTGTGCTAAGGTTTGCCCAGTTATTATATGGACAATTATTAATGAAACACCCTGTATACTTATTTGTAAATAAAAAAGAATGTTATAAACTTTAATAATATGTATTAGCAATATTAAAAGCTGCATATATTATGTATATTATAGTATAATAATTATTATTATAATATAATTATTAAAGTTTTTAACATTGTTTTTAATGGATTTTTTTTATTAATAATTATATTAGATACCTAATTATAATATGTATCAGTAGAAACGATTATTTACTTAAAGGCTATAGCGGGATAAGATGATCAAAATTGCACCAGGCTCGATTCAGTTTTGGGTTTAGCCATTCGAAAATATATAATTGAAAACTCACTCAGCCAAATTTTCAAGTCCCTAGGTGCACCGGGGGGTCCGCTATGGAAAAAAACGTGATTTTTAGAAAACATTTTTTCCAGACGCTGGATTGCTGCAAAAAATCTGAAAAAATTAATGAATGCGTATCTTAATAACACAAAGCTGCCTGATTTTTTTCAGATTTTTAGCTTTAAAATTGAGGGCAGGAAAAATTTTTGAAATTTTAAAAAAAAATTTAGGTTATGTTGTAAATTTTTCGCCAACTTTAAAATATTGTTATTTTGTGTATTTTTTTCCATTCTTTCGAATGGCATAGGCATAATTATCATTTTCGACGTGGAAAATACCTAAAAATCGAAAAAACTGTTTTTTTGGCATTCTCATTGACTCATAAACTCAACAACATACAGTGGAATTAATCATCATTTACATTTTTATATGTATTGTTACATTTACAATCAAAATCAGCTATTAGAACTTATTTTTTTCCTACGGCATGCTTAAAAACCCCGATTTTCGGCGTTTTTACAAATAGAAATCAGTAAAAAAAATTCTTTTAACGTTTAAAAAATTAAAATTTTGTTGTTTTCCATAGAATGTAAGACAATTAATACTTAAATAAATTATTTTTTTGTTTTGCACGATTGTTTGAATTTCATATATAATAATATCGTCCCATTAAGGGTACTCTGCCATAGGCTTATAAAAAAAATCAATAAATTAATTTTTTTAACGTTTTAACGTTTAAAAAATAAAATTTTTGTAGTATTCGATAGAAAATGTTGCCCCTTTATAAAAATGCTTGTTGCGGTTGTGATTTTCAAAGCTCGCTAAGGTTAAAAACTCGCCACTTTGGTGCCGTACGCAAGGAAGCGCTTCTAGCCACGTTTTTGGAAAAAACTCAGGATAAACCAGTCCTCAAGTACCCGCCGTCGAAGCCACTAACTACTTACGTAATAAAAATATTTTTAAAATAATAAAATAAGAAAATCTATGGTTTTGTTTTGATTAAAAAATAAAAAAAAAATAAAAAAAAATAATATTTTTATTAAACGTTAATGAGGAATTATTATTTAAATAAATAATTATTAAATTATTTGAATTACTTAGTTGATTAAATAGTGCAACCTAAAGAGTGCAGAGTGTTTAAAGGGATTAATAAATTAATTTTTGAAAAGTTACTACACAATCATGAAATTACAAAATTCAAATTAACATACAGCATGGTGCAAAGAAAGGAATAAATTCGTTATTTCGTAAACTGGCGACTTTCGGAAAAATACCGAAACGGGTCGAGTGTGATACGAGTGACGTCATCCATCTGGGCGTGATGACGTAATCGATGATTTTTTAAATGAGAATATATGGGTCGTGTGGCAACTCATTTCAAAGGATATTCAGTTCTTTATTCATTAATATAAACACTAACACAATTATTTATACAGGGTGACCAAAAAAAATTTGAATTAAATTAATTGACATAAAAAGAAGAATTTAAGTAATGTATTTACTTCAAAATATATTTTACTGCTGTTATAAAACAGAAGAAAATGTTTGAGATATAAACATTGCTTTTCCCTTAAATTCAATGTTCAAGCCAGCTCCTGCCAGCCACCCGCCTCTTTGAAGTTTGAACATTTTATTTAAGTGAAAAGTAATGTTTATTTTTCGAATAAACATTTTTTTCCGTTTTCTGAAAGTAAAATAGGTATATTGTGAATTAAATAAATTACATACATTATATTTTTTTGTAAATTAATTTATTTAAAAAAAATTTGGTCACTCTGTATAAATAATAAGGGTAATGTTTCCATTGTTTTCAATCTGGTGGGATATAGAGTAATATTTTTGATGTTATTTTATGTGCTATTAGATTGAAAAGTTAGTCCTTTCTAATAATGGTAATGCTTATACTACTGAATAGAGAATTGAATAACCTTTCGAATAACCAAATTATAAAGTCCCAGTGATTGGCTGTGTACCACAGTTAAAAAACTTATACAGAAATAAAAAACTTCGGTTTATATAATGTTGTGACATAATGTGAACACTAAAAATTATAAACGAGAATAACTTGGAAATGTTTGGTGTCTCCTTGGCTGGTTTTAAGAATCGGATTAAAAGAGCTTGGCAGGTACTTTTTGTTTATTTGAACTGATTTGTGTAATAGATGTAATATGTGTAATGGATAACTATTAATATTTCGTTTTTGTTTAATAAGTATGTAATTAAGATTTATTTTACTCTAGTTTAGTAGATATTACAGAGATTGATTTTATACTGTATGTGTTGTAATGGGGGTAATCCCGTAAATAAATAAATAAATAAATAAATAAATAATGTGTATTAGCATAAGTACATCCTGTAAAATTACGCTTCTGTAAAATTACAAATTTGTGACATAATGCCCTTTACCTCTGGCATACAGATATGTATTATACATAGGAAATACATGTTTGGATTATCCGTGCCACCTCTAGCCTGAGGAGCACGGATAATTGGGGTTCTACTGTATAGTACATTTTTATTGTAATTTTAATGTAGATAGTTGTGTCTCAGATTAGCGAATCGACGTTTTAAAATCATCAAATCTCTTACTTGACTTTTAGTAATTGTGTTCCTAAAATCTGCCTTAGTAATTATATTCCTAAAATCTGTCTTATTTTTAATACAACTATTTTGAAGATATATATACACTGTTCTTACCGTATATACACCGTTCTTAGGCGTCAACGCCCTTCGGTAGGGATCTATGGAGGAGTATCACCAAGCCGCAAGCCCTTATCCCTTGCCGTACCGCTTCTCCATAGGCCGATCAGATGCCAGTTTATTCCAGACCAAGCCGTAGACTCTATCGAGTTTTATACTACGGCGTCGGCCTTTTAATAATTTCTTGACCTGGCTGAGGCTTGAACCATCGATCGCAAACCACTATACTTGTCAATCGACTGCGCCTTTGCCAACTGGACCGTCTAGACTGACATTTTGAAGATAATTATTGTAATACTACTATTCCATTATTAGAAATTTTGTTGGGATTTCTCCGCAATATATTACTTATTTGAGTTCATTTCTGATAATAATAAAAGGTCCAGATATTTATGTTTTACTCAAATAGATTTATTTATTTGTCATGTTTTATAATTATTGTATTTAAATTTCAGATTATCAGGATGAAAAGGCTACTGAAGAATCTCAATTTATTGACATGCATGGTAATATGTTATAAAGTACTTCCACTCTAACTTTTCCCATGCACGAAATTATTGACGAACTACTATTCATACAAGGTCTCTTTTTAACTCACAGACACTCTGAGAGTAGTACATATCAATGCCACACATCAATGTATGTTTCGCTTTATTTTTTGATATCAACGCATGTGAAAAGTCAGAGTGGAAGAACTATAAAAATATACCTTACCTACATTCTAAATTGTAATAATTTTGCTTTTCATTCACAGTCATTTATTTCGAGCTTCTGTCATATGTCCTATAATCCATGTATATTAACATTTTACACAGATTATATTAGTATTATATGAGATTCCTATGGCGGAAGCTTAGTTTGGAGCATCCATCATAGGAATCTCATATAATATTAATATAATCTGTGTATAATATTAATATACATGAATTATAGGACATATGACAGAAGCTCGAAATAAATGACTGTGAATGAAAAGCCCTCGGAAAAGCCCTATTATGACAATTGAGAATGTAGGTGAGGTATATTTTTATAGTTCTTATAATATTATAATATGTATTATGCTCATATAATGATATTATCCACTGTACTGAAAGGTAAAAATTTTAACCCACAAATCAACTTTTTTCAGGAAGTAGAGAAAACGTTCCACTTAAGTAATTTGGTGAGGAATTAACCTCATCAAAACAAACGTATATATCAATAATTGAACTATAAAGTAATGAAAACAATTATTAGGTTAATTCCTCACCAAATTACAAACGTCTTTTCTAAATCATGAAAAAAGTTTATTTGTGATAAATACAGTAAATCCTCTGTTAACTGAAACATTGCTTAACCGAAATGGGTCAATAGTTACAGTTTCAATAATTACGTCAATAAAAGGTAAATTTTTATATCAAAACAGAAATAATTCAATGTTAATTTGTCAACATTGCTTTCATACAACTAAAATATGCAATTTATTTATTTATTTATACAGGGTGCCTGCTTAACTTGGAACCATATGGGAAACTTTTTTAATATCAATTTTACGAAAAAAAGTCATTCTTTATAAAGTGCTCTGCATAGTCTAAAACCTACGATGCAATCATCAGAAATCAAATTTTATCAATAATATACGAGGTATGTCAAAAAATATTAATATCGCTCAAGAGCAAACTACCTTTATATTTCAAAATATCAAAAAATTTTATTATGGAAAGTTATTTGTAATTAAAAACCATACTCAAATATGCAATAACAGCCTTCTACATGAAAAAAAAATTCTGAGATTTTCCTAAATTACTGATTCCAAACATCATTTTTATTTATTAGACCTGTAATAACTCTTTTATTAATAATTTTAGGAAAAAAAGTTATTCTTCATAAAAATATGTGCATGGTCTAAACCTCAAGATGCAACCATCAGTTATCCAAGTTTGTTAATTTTATACAAGGTGTGTCAAATAATATGACTTTAGAAAGAATTCTTTCTATATTCTTTCTAAATTCATAGTATTTGACACACCTCGTATAAAACTAACAAACTTGGAAAACTGATGGTTTTATCTTGAGGTTTAGACCATGCAGAGATTTTTATGAAGAATAAGTTTTTTCCTAAAATTTTTAATAAAAGAGTTATTACATGTCTAATAAATAAAAATGATGTTCGGAATCGGTAATTTAAGAAAATCTCAGAATTTTTTTTTCACGTAGAAGGCTGTTATTGCATATTTGAATATGGTTTTTAATTATAAATAACTTTTCATAATAAAATTTTTTGATATTTTGAAATATAAAGGTAGTTTGCTCTTGAGCGAAATTAATATTTTTTGACATACCTGATGATTGCATCTTAGGTTTTACACTATGCAGAGCACTTTATAAAGAATGACTTTTTTCGTAAAATTGATATTAAAAAAGTTTCCCATATGGTTCCAAGTTACGCAGACACCCGGGTGTGATTACCCCCATTACAAAACATACAGTATAAAATCAATATATGTAATATCTACTAAACTAGAGTAAAATAAATCTTAATTACACATTAAACAAAAACGAAATATTAATAGTTATCCATTACACATATTACATCTATTACACAAATCAGTTAAAATAAACAAAAAAGTACTATTCTGTAGTACTTAGTAAAGTATTATTCTGAATTTACATAGTAAAGAAAATATTACAAAATCACCTCATAGTATTTTTTAATGTCAACTGTGACCAAGAATACTATGTAATTTGATATAAGAAGAATACAAAAACACTTATTTTTAACCGAAATTCTTGTTATCTGAAACAGCCTCCCCCCGATTATTTCGGTTAACAGAGGTTTTACTCTATGCAAATGCATATCAAAAGTATTTAAAAATAAAACAAAACATTAAATATAACATTTTTGTTTAATACATTTTTTCTTTACATAAAAACAAATGAAATGACACAAAAACTTAAAGATATTGTAATTAAGAATCTAAAACATTATAGTATGAATTTATATTAAATTCTTTCATTAAACATTAGGAGGTCCTAAAGAACAAAAGCGGGATTGTCCACAATTTGAAGATTTTTTGTACTTTTATGATTTTCTGTTTTTCTGTATACAGTGAGGACGTTTGAGTTGGAATAAATTAATTTTCTCGAGAATGGCTGACTATGGAGGTAAATCCGGAAACCTTTTCGAATTATTTCGATGGTCGATTTTTATTTTTAAATTGTATTTTTTTATCATTTATCATAATCCCCGTGACGTCATCCGTCTGGGCGTGATGACGTAATTGACTATTTTTTTTTTAATGAGAATAGGGGTCGTGTGAGAGTTCATTCGAAAGGTTCTCCAATGCTCTATTCACTAATATAAACATTAATATAATTATTTATAATGTCAAACAAATTTTTTTTGAATTAAATTAATTGAGATAAAAAGAAGAATGTTTACAATTTATTTAATTCGAAATAGGTACATTTTACTATTTCCAAAAACAGGAAAAAATGTTTATTTGATAAATAAATATTGTTTATCGCTTAAATTAAATATTAAAGTGCCAACCACCTGCCTTTTGGTAGTTTGAATGTTTAATTTAAGCGAAAAACAATATTTATTTATCAAATAAACATATTTTCTCTGCTTTAGGGCAACAGTAAAATGTATTTTGAATTAAATAAATTGTAAACATTCTTCATTTTGTCTCAATTAATTTATGTAATTAAAAAAAATTTGGGCACACTGTATAAACAATTATGTTAATGTTTATATTAGTGAATATAGAATTGATTAGCCTTTCGAATGAGTTATCACGCGACCCCTATTTCCATTTAAAAAATTCAATGATTACGTTATTATGCTCAGATGGATGGCGTTAGAAATTTCCCACCGGGAAAATTAATTTATTCCAACTCAAATGTCCTCACTGTATAAGTAAAATCGAATTTATAGCATAAAATTTTATGCTTATCATATTTTTTGCCTACATTTTTTACAAAAAGTGTGTCTGCATTTTTTAAATAATTTCAATTTACAGCTAATATTTTCATTTTGTTTTTAGCAAATAAAATTGTGTTTTTCATTTACTGGACTCGTATGAATCTCAATCATTATTTTTATTGTTTTACATATTTCCTTCTTTGCCAACCATTTTCCATCAACTCCCAAATTTAGGTCTCTCACAATTGCTTCATCCTTTTTTATCTTGCGCCATTCTGATCCACTGTTTGCCTGCCACTGTTCTTATGCCATCTACCCATCTCTTTTGAGTCTTCCCATGCTTATTTCGTCTTGCTTGGTCTCTATTCTACAATTCTCTCTATCCACCTGCTATCATTATAATTGACTATGTGACCAGCCCAACATCATTTCATTTTTTAAATTTCTTCCATGATATTCCTGATACAGTCTCCAATTCGTATGTACAAACTGGTAGTATGCATGTGTTATACAGCTATGTTTATAGAAATGGGGGTGTTGTTTAAAATACATTCTAGTTCACCAAAAGCGGCCCATCCCAGTTGTGTTTTTCTAATTTCAGCATCTGGATTTGGTTTTCACAGTCTGATGACGTGGCCTGTGTATACATAATGTTCAACATTCAGTTAGTTCTTGGACATGTTTCTAATAAAAATATGTTTTCAAATGGTTTAATTATGATCCGTTGATGTTTATGCACCTTTTCCATTTTAATTTCTTAAAAATATCTTCTAGTTGTAGAGTAAGGGGAATAGTTTGGGAGAAATGGTGCCTCCTTATCTCACTCTCTGTTGTAGATAGTTACATAGTTCACTTTTATTATGCATGCTTATATATTTTACTTTTCTCTTTATTATTTAAGTTGATGATTTTATACACATGATGACATTATAATATAGATGAAAAATAAAGCTCATAACATTCACCCTTTCAGTCACCATGTTCGTTTAAATGAACATCAACTTTTAAGCCCCAATACGATAGCTAATTCCCGTTTTTTACATTGAATCACCGTAATCGTCTCTGTACGTTGTACTAGGCTAGGCATAATAATGTTTATGGGTAAAATTTTTTGTTTATAAATCTTTAAAAACATCATATATTTCAACCTCAAAGTTTTAAATGTTTATCTTTGCAAACAAAAACTCATAACTGAAAGGGTTAAGGCGCGCGCGCGCGCACCCCCCCCCCCCACACACACACACACACACACACACACACACACACACACACACACACACACACACATTTGGGTAATTTGCGCCTAACAAATCGATGATACATCAGTTAAGTGGAGCTGGACTAAAGTGCCTCACACGGTTCAGCAATATTCGGTAAATATTTCATATGAGGGTTCTTTATCCCTGCACTCTCACATGGCAATCATTTTGACGATTCAATAGGTCTGTTCCAACACGACTGAGAACCGTACATATAACGATCACCGTCCTGCGCAGTACCATGGAACGTATTATTTCGTTCCCATGGAACCCATGGAACGTTAATTATCTAGTAACGAAACGGTAATGTGACGGTTCTTGCTCGTGTTGGAACAAACCTTATAGCGCATCAGCGTGTTGTGGGAGGGGTGGAGGAAAGCCTGGGGAGCATTGGAGCTCGAAGGAGTGGTCCCTGATTTACTCAGACCAATCCTTCTCACCCCAATGAATTGTATGCCTGAATGGCCATACCCTAATAGCACAAGGACGTCCATTGGACGTCCTTCACGGACTTTAGGGACGTCCGTTTTCGTCCGAGGAACGTCCTTTATACGTCCTATTTTGGTCCAAATGTCGCGCTACCGAACGTCCATTGGACGTCCATCTAAGGTCCGAGGGGACGTATATTGGACCTTAATCGGACGTAATTTGGACCTTGATCGGACGTCCTAGGGGACGTAAATTGGACCTTAATCGGACGTAAATAGGACATAAATTGGACCTTAATCGGACGTAAATTGGACCTTAATCGGACATAAATTGGACCTTAATCGGACGTAAATTGGACCTTAATCGGACGTAAATTGGACCTTAATAGGACGTAAATTGGACCTTAATGGGACGTAAATGGGACCTTAATCGGACGTAAATTGGACCTTAACCGGACGTAAATTGGACTTTAATAGGACGTAAATTGGACCTTAATCGGACGTAAATGGGACCTTAATCGGACGTAAATTGGACCTTAATCGGACGTAAATTGGACCTTAATCGGACGTAAATTGGACCTTAATAGGACGTAAATTGGACCTTAATCGGACGTAAATGGGACCTTAATCGGACGTAAATTGGACCTTAATCGGAAGTAAATTGGACCTTAACCGGACGATCTAGGGGACGTGAATTGGACCTTAACAGGACGTCCAATTTTGGTCCAAATGCCACGTTGCCAAACGCCCAATGGAGGTCCACTTAACATCCGAAGGGACGTTCGGTGGACGTCAATTGGGCCTTCATAGGACGTCCCAGTTTGGTCCAATGTCTTGCTGCCGAACATCCATCTAATGTCGTGGGAAATAAAAAATATATTTTTAAGGAACTTATATTACATCTTATATTAAATTACAATTATTGGATATTACATTATTTACATTAAATTACAATACACTTCTCCAAGAAATTAACGCACCACCTTAAATATGGGGTATTTTTGATGTCTCGTATTTCCTAAACCTGTTGTTTCATCTAAGTGATTTTTTTATAATATTATAGCCTAGGCTATAGGTTACCTCCTTAAGCTTGTCATGCACAGGGAGCTATGCTGTAATATATGTACATTATATCATATCGCTCTCTATAGTAATGAGTGAGCCTGCAGACAGAAAACAAATGGTTCCATATGTGCAGGCTCACTCATTACTATAGAGTGCGATGTGATATAATATATATTACAGTATAGCTCCCCGTGCATGACAAGCATAAGGAGGTACTTAACCTATAGCCTAGGGCCTAGGCTAGAATATTATAAAAAAATCACTTAGATGCAACAACATGTTTAGGAAATTCGAGACATCAAAAATGCCCAATTTTTAAGGTGGTGCGTAATCGGCTGTATATACAGGGTGTAACAAAAATACACGTCATAAATTAAATCACATATTCTGGGACCAAAAATAGTTTGAATGAACCTAACTTACCTTAGTACAAATATGCACATAAAAAAAGTTACAGCCCTTTGAAATTACAAAATGAAAATCGATTTTTTCGATTATATCGAAAACTATTAGCGATTTTTTATTGAAAATGGACATGTGGCAGTATTATGGCAGGAATATCTTAAAGAAAAATTATGGTGAAATTTGTGCACCCCATAAAAATTGTATGGGTGTTTTGATCCCTTAGATCCTCCCAAACTTTTGTGTATGTTCCAATTCAATTTTATTATTGTGGTACCATTAGTTAAATTCAATATTTTTGTTTCTTAGTATTTTTCAGATAAGGCAGTTTTTATCGAGTTGTGACTTCTTTTTTAACATGTCTACATAAAAATTTTATGGGGGTTTTGTTCCTTTAAACCCCCCAAATGTTTGTGTACGTTCCAATTAAACTATTACTGAGGTACCATTAGTTAAACAGAATGTTTTTAAAACTTTTTTGCCTCTTTGTATTTTTTCGATAAGGCACATTTTATCGAGATCTGGCTTCTTTTTTAATATGGTTCAAAATATCCCTAAAAATGTAAAGCATAAATAAGTCTGCATATTATTACCAAGTCTCCATAATCGTACTTAACCATATACAAATATGTGGTGGATTTGACAAATATTCAAAATATTTCGATAAAAATTGACTTTTCGAAAAAGCAATGAGGCAAAAAAGTTTTTAAAACGTTGTGTTTAAATGGTACTACAATAATAATTAAATTGAAACGTGCACAAAAGTTTGGGGGGGTTTAAAGGAACAAAACCCCCATAAAATTTTTATGGGGTGTCCAAATTTTACTATAGTTTTTTCGTAAGATACTGCTGCCATAATAATGCCACATGTCCATTTTCAATAAAAAATCTCTAATAGTTTGCGATATATTGGAAAAAATCACTTCATCTTGTAACTTCAAATGAGTGATAAAGGTACAGAGACTTAGATGGCGAGGTCACATTGAAAGGATGCCAAACACGAGGACTCCAAAAATGGTACTAAACTACACTACAGCTTCAAGAAAGAGAAGAGGAAGGCCGAAAAATAGATGGAAGCAAGAGGTCGAAAAAGATTTGGAAAGAATGGTGCTACAGGGTCAGAAAAGAAAAATGAATAACAGGAAGGAATGGAGAAAAATCACATATCAAGCCAGAGAAGATCTCAGTACATAAAGAAACGTGAAAATGAAGAAAAAAAACAAACTTTTCAAGCCATGGGCCTCTAAGACCCTTGGTGCTATTATATATATATATAACTTCAAAGGGCTGTAACTTTTCTTGTGTGTACATTTGTACTAAGGTAAGTTAGGTCCAATCAAACTATTTTTGGTCCCAGAATATGTGATTAAATTTATGACCTGTATTTTTGTTACACCCTGTATATATCTACATACTTCGTCTAATTTACTAACTGTTGCGCGTCATCCGCGTCGTAGCCTGTGAGGTCGCATGATACCAACACGAAATATTTAGGCGGTAGGTGTGTTCTTTTTTAGAATCACTTTGCCGAGTACACTGGAATTACAGCCACTAGACATATTTTATTATATACGCGTAGAAATAATATTTGAAGATTTCTATTAATGTTAACCTAAAGAAATACACAATAATATGTTTCATTTAATTTGTATAAATGGATTATAAAGCGTTTTTATGAAGCAGATTTGTTCGGATCACACTGTAACTGTAATCGAACGAAGGTGACATTTTAGAATAAATTGGTAACATTTATTTGACAGTTACGGTGATGACACTTCATATTTGTTTATATTCTTTACTATAAGTATCTGTTTTATTTATTATATTTACTGTTTTTATTATTTACTTTACTATAAAAAGATCCTCTACTATAAAAATATAAATTTCACCTAATTTTATAACGACTTGGAATAATCGAGGTATCTGACAACTTTTTTAGTTGTTATTGTAGACATACTTATACAAAGAAACCTACCGGCTTTTTGCCAAGAGTTCGGAGCCGTTTTTTAATTATTAACAATGCAGTGCAAAAACTCTTGCACTGCAAATCTTAAAAGATTATAACTTAATTCTTGTTCTCTATTTCTTAAGTTTTTACTTATTTACATTGAATATTAATTTGTTTTGTTGTATAATCCACGTTTACAATAATTATGTGACATATTTGATTTAAAATGGATTCAGGATCTTTTTATACTTTGGCAACTATGTCAACTTAGATCTCTGGCGTAGATAATGACGTGCAACAGTAAGTAAATTAGATGGACTGTAGGTTATATTTGGTTCTTGGGACATCGAAGTATATTTTTTAGACATTCTTAGTCACTGATGTGACATACCTCCGATTTGTTTTTTCATGGGTTTTGTAAGAGAGACTAAAAACTTTTTTTATAGTCACCTCCTGTTTTCATATATTTTTTGACATGTTTTGTAGTAAATTCAACTATCTATTTACTACAAAACATGTCAAAATTTACATGTGAAAGCAGATGATCCTAAAAATGGTTTTTCGTCTCCTACAAAATTCATGAAAAAGCAGATAGGAGAATTATTGTACATTACAATTCTCTGATGTTTGGGAAAAAGGGCTTAAGTCAGAATTGCACATTGATAATGTTTTGATGATTTCTACAGTACTGTAGTAGATTCTACTGTACATACAGTTTACATCTACAACAGTTTTTTTCTAGTCCAGAAATCATCAAAACATTATCAATGTGCAATTCTGACTTAAGTCCTTTTTGCCAAACATAAAAAAACAATCTGGTCATAACTGACCAATGAGCAATTTTAATTTAACCTAAATTACTACTGTTTCTTAAAATGAAGAGCTTACCCCATAGCGTCTCTTATCTAATCTAACAAGATCGTGCACTATTCTAACATACACAGGCACAGCACACAAGCACTATGCTCCGTTTTTCACTATCACCTATCACTCAAACTAGTTCAAAAGGATTTGTCCTCTTCAATCTTCTAGTTTGCCCAGTAGTATCGAGGAGCTGGATTTCCTCGATATTCTTGAACTTATGAAGTTGATGCTCGTGACCCTGCTATCTTCTTGATATTTGTTGATAAAGTAATAACTTATTATGCATGGACAATGTGGACTTTCTTCCAACTAGCCAATACACTTTTTATATCTCTCTTTTGCCTTTCATAGCCACAAGGCTATACATTTCCTTCTTGGTTTTTTTTTGTAGGCCACTTTCAGCTGATTCTAAAAAAAATTAAAATGAACAGTAATTTTTCTATTCTTTACAATTAAAAATCAAAAGAAATAGGTACCTATTTACAGGTAATAATATGCATGTATAAATGATTCGTTTCATAAAGAATAAAGAAAATTGAAAACGGATTTTATAATACTTACAAAATTGTTTAAACAAGAGATCTAGCCAGAGCCCAGAGCAAAAACTAGCAGACAGTACAGCAAAAAAGCCACTAATTTCCATTTCCCACACCCCCTTATCGATGCATTTTTTTCCAATCAAAATTTTTACTTTACTAAATTTTTAGGTTATCGGTTATGTTATGAATATGGAGACCTGTAAGAAGGAGTGGAAACGCAATGCATCGTTTGTGGGCTAACTTTTCAACCTCTAATTCAACTTTCAGCAATCGCCGCTAGAGGCGCAAGTGTTCGAATAGGTGCTACAAATACATTAGCTCTTATGGAATTATATTTAATATTTAACTCATTTTATTTTTGTTTTTAGCGTAATTAGAAATTAATTTATTGGTGGATTGTAGCTGAATATGTTTTAAGCCAAAAATAAATTATTTTAACCTTATAACATATCGACGTGTGGTAAAAAGTGTATTCTTTTTATACCATTGTAGATGGAGATGTGACATCAAATTTAAATTTGTCATTACTTTAATATGTAGGACAGCTTATTTTGAAGCGGAAATATTTTGTCACATTATCTAACTGCCACATTTATATATCAATGGTATTTCAACTGCAAATTAATTTTTTAATATCTTTGTAATTGATATCAAAAAGTTTGTTAGTTGAAAAAATTTACTTAACTGTACGTAATTGTTTTTAAAAAATTTAAAAAGTTATTTAAATAATTTGAAGTTTATTGATCAATTTTTTTTAATTATTCTTTTTATCAAAATTTAAACTGCTTTTTCTTTTGAATACTATCATTTATCTATATTCTGAAAGCTTACCTATCAGATGTTTAAATTTAGTTAATAAAAATATATGTCTATAAACTACGCAGACGATAGTCTGACTTTTATAAAATTAATGTTAATTTTTGTGAAATATTTTGTCTCAAAAAATGCATTGTTTCGACAGAAAAACTTTCAAAGATCCTCCTACTATTATCACTATAATTTTCAGGTTAAAATAAAAACCAATAATAGGCACACATTTTATTTACACCGAAGGAAATAACATACAAACGAATAGGTATAATCCATGAAGGTTATAAATAACATAAAGACAAATATTTATAAAAAGTCTTTATTAACTTCATTAAGTTCCCTTTTGAATTTTTTATCGGAACGATAACTCGATATAAATCCCGGTACGAAGCAAGTTCTTTTAGTGTAAGCTTTCTTGGCACTCATATTTAAATAATATTAATCACCAAAACCAATAATCTTATATTAACTACGAATAATTAATTATTTTCGAAATTTTCACATTTACTCCAATGCAAAAGTAGCATCTATCTCTACGCCACCGCCGCCCTAGCGAGAAACCAAGCAAACAGGCAAAATCGTGTACAAAAATTTCAAGGTCGTCCTATCTCGATTCCTCTCCTCTGTGTAGGTCTCCATCATTGGTCTCCATAGTTATGAAAATGAAATGTGATGACCAATGACCACGAGACGCTACATAGATACTCGCGCGGCAAATTTGAAAATGAACGCAAATTGAACAGTACAATAAATAGCCTCTCTTAAAATCTTGTAATGGAAAATTTTACCCCTCCAGGAAGACATTGTACTATGTTCATAGAATATCTTGTGGTGTGGTAACTTTCCACCCATAATTTAATCAGATAGATGTTCACGGAATAGAACGGTAGTACCTACATTCCTGGAATGTTTTGTGTTGTTAGGATTAAACTTTTATTTTATTTATTCTTGAATATTTCCTATTGTTAAACATTGTAACCAATAATTTACAAATAAGATTTTCATTACATTACATAAAATCAAAAACATTTTTTGGATATTAAACTATATAGTTTGTTTATAATTGTAATAATTGTATATACAATTTTGAATTAAGATTTAATCTTTTCGATTTAAACTACAGTAAAACCTGTGTTACCGGCCCCCTGCAAACACCGGCCACCTGTACTAACGGTCAGTTTAAAAATTCCCCAAACCAATTACAGTAAAACCTGTCAGTAACGGCCACTAAAAATGAAAAAGCTATTGGCCGATATAGAAAGGTGACCGGTATTGCCAGTTTTTGTAGTCTAGATATAATTGGTTTGGGGAATATTTAAACTGGCCGTTAGTACAGGTGGCCAGTAACACAAGTTTTACTGTATATCTAGACTACAAAAACTGGCAATAACGGCCACCTTTCTATATCGGCCAATAGTTCTTTCATTTTAGTGGCCGTTACTGACAGGTTTGACTGTATTTCATTAACGTAAAGTTAACGCGTAAGTTAATATTTTATTGAATTATTTTGCTATTTGATCCCGTAATTGGTATAATGTGTCCAATATAATATATAAGCGTTCATAAAACGTCCGTATTTCGTCCAGTATGGACGTCCAAAGGACGTTCAACGTCGGACGTCCAAAGGACGTCCATATTTATTCCGTCCGAAGGACGTCCAACGTCGGACGTCCAAAGGACGTCCATATTTATTCCTTCCGAAGGACGTCCAAAATGGGACGTCCAAAGGACGTCCGTTTATAGTCCATGGACGTAAGGACCAAAAATGGACGTATTTTGGACGTCCAAAGGACGTCGTGTGCTATTAGGGTATGGGCATGCAAGTCTCTGCAGGTGTGTTTACTTTTTGCTTGCTTGCTCGTGAGTAATTCCATTTATCATTTAGTAGGTCAGAGTCAATAGATGCCTAGGCTCAAAATGGGACCCATTTCCATTGAGTATAACGTGGATCCCTGCACAAGGATATACGTGAAGACCAGAATGGTAGCAGTCACGTATAAAATATATCTATGATATGATACTTCTGTAATTCCATACAAATTTTGATTGCTCAAGTAATTTTATAAAGTAATTTACAGAAATAAATAACTTTTTAAGAATATCTGTTTTATTTTTCTGTTTTCAAAAGGACAAAAGTGTTTTAATGTAGTGGAAGACAGATACAGCCATAAAAATAAAAACTTATCCTGTACCAAAACGTATGAGTCTCTCGTCTCTCTTATGATACATTTTTATTTATAATATATTGCAGCGTGACTAGTGTAATTACTTCTAATTACAATCAAACTAGCGGTTCGTAATTTATTTACGACTTTATTATTTATTTATACAAGTTTACTTTACAAACTTTAGCTTAAGACTAACTCTATTTACAAATATGTCCTATTTATATATGCGATACAGATATTCCAGAAATATCTATATATCTCCAGCTATGTCCATGTGACCGCTTGCACGTCATCGTCGCTGCATCGGCGTATCTCGAAACATCGATAGTGTTCTGTCTGTCCGGAGACGGGAGCTGGTATACGAGGGTAGGTCAATAATTATTTTGTTACACTGCTCCCCTCTTAAGATCTGAGCGTCCCGATCAGCAACTCTAGATGGCCCAGGATGGCGGAATCTACAGGATTCTCCGGCTCTGCATACACCCCTAGAAAAGAAGTAACAGTCTACTGTCTTTGAAGGGTATGACATCTTCGGGTTCATGCAACACACAGTAATCCGTACGCCAGTTTCTCTGAAGATCACTTCCAGCATGCTTCTCACAATCTTCCAATCCAGATTTTCTACTGCATGGCCAATTTTTGGTAAAGCCAAATCTTTGATGTCATAATTACAGACCATTTTCTTCAAATTAGTTAGAGCACGCCATATGTTCTCGTAGCTTGGCGTGTCCGTATAAGACTTCCTGGTCACTATATACAGCAAAGATCGAGGACCATCTTCCAATCGCAATACTCTTCCAATTTTAGGTTGTTGATTCCTTAACTCGTCCAGGCGGCCGAACTTTCTATTGAATACGGACGAGATTCCTTTAGTCATCTCGAGGTCTTGTGCAACACAGTGGGCTAGAGAGACGTTTTCTGGAACACCAAACAGATCTTGCTGAACTTCTGTGGTCACGCCGAATCTAGCACTCTTTCTTTCTGCGTAATTTGACATAAATTGATTAAAACTTGGCTGTGCGACATCTTTCATCTCCTGTTGGAGGACTCGTGCTTCTTCTGTTTCATTTGAGCCAGCATATGGTGCAAGACGATTTATGTGAATAACTTTTGGTTTACCGTTTGGCAACTTCTTAATTCTATATATTACGTCATTTATTTTCTTCTTAACTTCATACGGACCTTCCCATTGTCTTTGCAGTTTAGGACACAAGCCTCGACGACGTTGCGGATTATAAAGCCAGACAAGATCACCTACTTCGAAGCTTTCATTCTTGCATCGAGAATCATATTGATCTTTCATTCTGTCACTGGCTATCTGAATGTGTTGTCGGGCAAGTTCATGAATGTTGTTCATTCGTAATTTCAGGCGGTCAACGTAGTCTTCGCCTGCAACATGTTCCTCGGAAGGTCCGCAGCCAAACTCTAGGTCGCAGGGCAACCGAACTTCACGACCCAACATCAGGCAGGTTGGTGTTTGACCTGTAGTTTCATTTACGGCCGAGCGGTAGGCCATCAGGAATAAATGAATGTGTTGGTCCCAATCTCGCTGATGTTCAGATACAACTTTGGACAAGTGTTTACCCATCGTTCGGTTCATCCTCTCGACCATCCCATCTGATTGAGGATGCAGGGGTGTTGTTCTGGTCTTATTGGCACCAATCAATTTACAAACGTTTTGGAAAAGAGCTGACTCAAAGTTTCGCCCTTGGTCGGAGTGGATCTCCAAGGGAACACCAAATCGGCTAAAGAATTCTTTAACAAGTACCTCTGCAACGGTAGCAGCTTCTTGATTTGGTAATGCATAGGCCTCAGTCCATTTTGTAAAATAATCCATGGCTACCAGGATGTATTTATTTCCAGCATCGGTTTCTGGAAATGGACCTGCAATGTCGATAGCTACTCTTTCCATAGGACTTCCAACATTGTACTGTCTCATGGGTGCTCTCTTTTTACCAACCGGACCATTACCGGATGCACACAGTTCACATTTTCGGCACCATCTTCTTACATCATCTTTACAGTTCACCCAATAGAACCGTTCTCGAACCTTTTGCAGAGTCTTCGTAATACCAAAGTGTCCACCTGATGTACCGTCATGCAACTGACGCAATACTTCTGACACTTTACTTTTAGGTACAATCAACTGAAGCTTAGATTCTGTACCATCATCGTTCTCAAAGGTTCTGTACAGAAGATCATCTATTAGTATCAGGCAATTCCATTGGCTCCAGTAGGCCTTGACTTCCGGACTACATGCACTAATGTTTTGCCAACTAGGTCTCTCACCTCGACGCATCCAATCCAATACTCTTTTTATACATGGATCGTCTTCTTGGGCTTCTTGTAACTGTTGGGGCTGCCATTGCTCATTAATTACGGTGGTTCGTCTCACGGGGCAAAATCGTTCCTCTAATTTGGCACAGTGATTACAATTCGCACTGCATGGTCGTCTCGAAAGGGCATCAGCATTTGAGTGAACTCTTCCGGCCCTGTGTTCTATCTCGTAATCATATTCTTGTAATCGTTCTAACCATCTTGCCATCTGGCCCTCTGGATTACGGAATTGTATGAGCCATTTTAGAGCAGCGTGATCGGTGCGAAGAAGGAACTTTCTGCCATACAAGTATTTATGGAAATGTTCGCAAGCCTTCACTACACCCAGCAGTTCTCTTCTGGTAACGCAATAGTTTCTTTCCGGTTTCGACAGGACTTTGCTGAAATAAGCGATGACTTTTTCCTGTCCGTCCTGGATTTGGGAGAGAACAGCTCCTATAGCACTGTTGCTAGCATCGGTATCCAAAACAAATTTTCCTGCCTGTCCCGGGTAGCTTAATATCGGTGCACTGATCAGAGCCATTTGTAGTTGTTCGAAAGCTTTTTGGCACTCTTCACTCCATGTATATTCTTTGCCCTCCTCCGTCAACTTTGTTAGGGGCTTGGAGATATTGGCAAATCCTTTGACAAATCGTCGGTAATATGTACATAGGCCAAGGAAACTTCTAATTTCATGTTTATCTTTTGGTACTGGCCAATCTTTAATTGCTTCAATCTTTTCGGGATCAGCTGTTACACCATTACTCGATACAATATGTCCCAAATACTTAACTTCTCGTCGAAACATGTGACATTTCTTCGGACTTAACTTCAAGTTCGCTGCCCTCAATCGTTGAAAGACTTCTATTAGATTCTTGGCATGTTCATCAAAGGACCTTCCAACCACAATTACATCATCCAAGTAAACCAGGCATGTTTTCCATGTTAGACCTCTTAAAACTGCCTCCATTAATCTTTCAAATGTGGCAGGGGCATTACATAAACCAAACGGCATAGCCGTAAACTGCCAAAGCCCTGATCCTATCGAAAATGCGGTTTTCTCCCGATCGGCTGGCTCCATGTCTACTTGCCAATATCCACTTTTTAAATCGAGTGTGGAAAACCAACGAGAACCGGAGAGAGTATCCAATGTATCGTCTATTCTGGGCAAAGGATAACTATCTTTTTTTGTTACCGCATTGAGCTGGCGGTAGTCGATACAAAAACGCGTTGAACCATCTTTCTTCTTTACCAGAACTACTGGTGATGTCCATGGACTGTTCGATGGTTCAATTACCCCTTGTTTGTCCATATCCTTGATAATCTCTTCGGCTTCATCTCTTTTCGCAAATGGAAGTCGTCTAGGCCGTTGTCTGATTGGCTGAGCGTCTCCGGTATTTATTTTATGCGTTACTATGCTTGTTTTGCCCTTATCCTTCTTATCAATAGCAAAAACATCTTGATACTCTATCAGCATAGACCTTACTTTTTCCGTTCGTTCATAGTCAAGGTCTTGGCATCTTTCAATGATCATCTCGACAAGGTCTTTTGGATACTTTGACTTTGATGATTTCTCATTGGTATTCATAGAGCAAATTGAAGCCACGGGAACACACTGTCCGATCAAAGCTCCTCTACTTAACTTAATAGCAGTTTCCCTTAAATTCATAACTCTTACAGGGATGACATCTCGAACTTTTACCAAAGTTTTCGCCGTTAGGAACTCGACATTTTCTACATCTTCGACCATCCTTAAACTTCCCTCTCGGCAGTGTCCATCAAGCATGGTCATCAGAATTTTCTCACTATTACCGGGTATGGTTACGTCGCATGTAGTTAGTAAGCGGATGACATCTTCTTTGTCGTCGTGAAAGGGCAACTCTTCACCGTTGATCCTGAGAACTCCATTTTGAACATCCAATATTGCCCCCACTTTTCGTAGTACGTCCATCCCCAATATGAACTCGTCGGAGATCTCGGCAATTAATACTTGATGTTCAACTGTGGTCTGGCCAATGGATACTGACATATTAGCCTCGCCATATGTATTAATTAGCTCACCAGTCGCTGTTCTAAGCTTTACTGTTGCAGGTGATAATTTATTATGGTCTCGTACTACATCTGGACGTGCGATAGTTCTCGTTGCACCTGTATCCACCAAAAATGATCTACATCTATTACTGATACGACCTTCGATGTATAAGTTGTGGATTCCACCGGAGGACGTAAGGTTGACAGTTACTATGGGGGCTCTAGTTCTCGAGGTCGGCAGTTGCCCCTTGGTGTCGACCCGCTCTAGTTTTCCGACGGCTGTACGATCTTCTTACAATTACGACGAATGTGGCCTACGTCTCCACAATTCCAACATCTAGGCTCGCGTCTCTTTGGCATCTGATTACTTAATACTCTCCGTATCATTTCCTCCAGACGTTCATCGTTGTGTTCGTCACTTTCTTCAATGGTTCTTACTCTATGGCCTCGTGAAGTTTGACTAGCCGTTTCGTGTTCCAATGCAATAGCAAGTGCTTCATCTAAAACTTTCGGTCTTGCTAGTCGTAAAGCTTTCTGTAGTTCATTATCTTTCAGCCCATTGACGAAGGTATCTACTGCAATTTCTTCTAAAACGCTGTCTGGCACCTCTGGATAAGCCAACCGCACCACACGAGCCACATCTGCTTCAAATTCTTGCAGATTCTCACTTGCTCGTTGACTTCTACTTCGCAGTTGTGCTTTGTATACTTGTTGTAGATGGGCATCTCCATAGCGTTTTTCTAGACGAGTGAACAAGGTCTGGTAACAATTTTCTTGACCCTTGGGAATTGACCTTAATATATCTGCAGCATCACCTCGTAAAGCAGCAGTCAAGGAAACAGCCTTTTCTTGTTCGGTCCAATGATTGGCGGTCGCAATAGCTTCAAACTGTCTAAGATATATGGACCAAGAGGACTTTCCATCAAATGGTGGTAATTTGAATCTCATATTATGCGACATTTCTTCTCTCGGTAGTTCATCTTTCACTACAGGATCTAAAGCTACTGCATGAACTGACGGTTGCACTTTTGTATCGGTTATCATGCTCTCTAATTCTTTGATCTTCTCTTCTACGGCCAAAACTACTGCATTAACTGAAGGTAGCACTTTCGTATTGGTTACCATAGTCTCTAGTTGTTTGATCTTATCTTCTAACATTTCTTTACTGTCGTCTACGCTTTTCTGTATCTTATCGAATGTTCTAGAAACCTCTTCAAATTTCTCGTCGTTCTGTCTACAAACGTCTTTAATTACTTGAGAAACACTTTCAAATTTCTCGTTGCTCTGTCTACAAACTTCTTTAATTACTTGAGAAGTCTCGTCAAATCTTTTAGCAACATTTTCGAATTTATCGTCGCTTTTTCTAGAAGTTTCATCGATCTTTTGAGAAACACTTTCAAATTTCTCGTTGTTCTGTCTACTAACTTCTTCAAGTTTCTCGTTGTTCTGTCTACTAGTTTCATCGATCGTTTCAGAAACAGTTTTTAATTTCGATAAGATTACTTGTTCTGCTGACTGGAAGTGGAACGTCTCTGGGTCATCTCCGTTCTTCGTGAGGACATCCTTGAGTCGTGCTTGTAGGACTATCTTGCACCCACTGCTGTCTAATTCGTACTCTTCTAATTGTTCACGGAGCTGTTTTATGGTCAGTTCTTGTAGCAACATCTTTGGTCGGCACACACGTACTTTTCAAAATGTCTAAGTCTTTCCGAATACCGAACAATCAACGCACTTCAATTATTCCCGACGAATAAAGTTCAAAAGTCTTTCCGAAAATTAACGCACTCCGATTATTTCCGACGAATAAAGTTCAAAAGTCTTTTTTTTTCACTTTTCATTTATTTACACTCCACACCGTTAACACCAACTGTAGCGGTTATCAGTGTAATTACTTCTAATTACAATCAAACTAGCGGTTCGTAATTTATTTACGACTTTATTATTTATTTATACAAGTTTACTTTACAAACTTTAGCTTAAGACTAACTCTATTTACAAATATGTCCTATTTATATATGCGATACAGATATTCCAGAAATATCTATATATCTCCAGCTATGTCCATGTGACCGCTTGCACGTCATCGTCGCTGCATCGGCGTATCTCGAAACATCGATAGTGTTCTGTCTGTCCGGAGACGGGAGCTGGTATACGAGGGTAGGTCAATAATTATTTTGTTACAATATAAATGTAAATGTTTTCGGCTGTAAATTAAAAAGTATGTTTTGAATGTGAATGAAAAATAAATGTAGTCGTAAAATAACAAGTAAAAACTTATTTTAGGCCAAAAAATATAAAATATTCTCTCTCACCAAAAATATAGAATAATACACTTATGCATTTTTATATTATAAAAATGCAAAATGTTCTTTATATTGTGTATACTATATTTTTGGCCAAAGAATATATTTTCTGGTATAGAATAAGTTTTATTTGTTAAATTTACGACTATATTTTTCATTCACATTCAAAACATACTTTTTGAATTTACTGCCGAAAGTTAAGATACTAATTTTTGAATTTGGCTTCCATACTGGCCCACTCAGTTGGCTATATACCAGCCCATTCACCAGGGGCGCTCTAAACTAAAATTCAGAACATAATTTTTTTATAATGCATAAGTGCATATACTTTTGGTCAGAGAATATATTTTTTGGCATAGAATGTTTTTATTTGTTATTTTACAACTATATTTTTCATTCACATTCAAAACATACTTTTTGAATTTACTGTCAAAAATTCAGATCCTAATTTTTGAATTTGGCGCTCATACTGGCCCACTCAGTTGGCTGTATACCAGCCCACTCACCAGGGGGCGCTCTTAACTAAAATTCAAAACAATTTTTGAATTTGCTGCCTAAATTCTTTTTGAATAGCCAACGTTCGCAGAAGAAATTTATTGAATTTCCCGCCGGCTGGGTCCATCCACCAGATGGCGCCCGAAACTCTCCCCCAGATGTTAACACTAACACGGTGCTTGCACTACTAGAGGTCTGTTCCAACACGACTGAGAACCGTACATGTAACCCATGTAACGATCACCGTCACCGTCCTGCACAGTAGCATGGAACGTATTATTTCGATCCCATGGAACGATAATTATCTATTAACGAAACGTCAATGTGACGGTTCTTGGTCGTGTTGGAACAAACCTTAGGTAGTATTCAGTCAGACATGTAGACGATGATACAATACTCTTTGCGGACAGCAGAGAAGGGCTGCAAAGTTTGGTTTATCGCACTGCACAATACTGTGAGAAGTATGAAATGGCTCTGAACAAAAAAAAACAAAACTCGTGATTGTCAGTAAGCACAAGAATGAAGACAAAACAATCTACGTTAAAGGAAAAGCTTTAGAGAACGTATGGTTCTTTTCATGCGCATTTTTCCCCTAATAACACAAAACATTCCATGAATGTTCCTAGAATGTACACACAGGACATTGAAAACATTCCTGGAATGTCCCCAAATGCACACGAATGTCCCTGGAAAGTCCCAGGAAAGTGCTGTGTCAGCATTTTAAATATTCTTAGAATGTTCTGTTGGAACATTCCATGAATGTCTACGAATGTTCTTTGGACATTCACAGTCTATTTTTTAGACTGAATGTCTTGTTGGAACATTCCATGAATGTTCTTTGGACATTCACAGTATATTTTTAGACTGAATGTCTTGTTAGAACATTCCATGAATGTCTACGAACGTTCTTTGAACATTCACAGTATATTTTTTAGACATTCACTGAAATATATCGTCAGTAATGTGACAATACCTCCTATATGTTTTTTCATGAGGTTTGCAGGAGACGAAAAACATTTTTTAAGGTCACTTTCTGTTTTCGTACGTATTCTGACTTTTTTGTAGTAAATAGATAGTTGAATTTACTGCAAAACAAGTCAAAAAATATATGAAAACAGGAGGTGGCTGAAACAAGTTTTTAGTCTATCTTACAAATCTCTTGAAAAAAACAGATAGGAGGTATTGTCACATCACTGACGATATGTGGCCATACCAAATAATACATCCTTGATAAATATAAACATTTTTATTGCAAAAAATCTTTACATACATTTTTTAATGTAATTTACTGACATTCCTAAATATTATAAAAAAATGTCTCACATTTGCTTTGTAAACCTTTCTTTTGCTTTTCGTAGCCACATATTCCGTTTCCTTTCTGGTTTTTTGTAGACCACTTCTCTCAGCTGATTCTAAAAGAAAATAAAATAAAAGGTAATTTTTCTATCCTTTACAATTAACAATCAGAAGAAATATTATTTACAGGTAATAATACGCATAAATAATAATAATAAAAAAATAAATATTAAATAATATTTAAATAAATAATAAATAATATTTAATAAATAAAATAATAATAATGAACATTTTGTATTTTGACAACGACATCCGACGTGGAAGTAGAAACCTTAATAAAATTATTTTTTCAAGTAAATTGTGGCTTATTTCCTCATTAGAATAGTTAATTACAAAAAAGCCACAAAGAAATAGATTTTTCACAAACAAATAAGTATTTAGTATTCATTATATTTATTGTTTTTATTATTTACTTTAATGTCCTACTGGTACATTATTTGACAAATAATGACATTTCTAAGTCTGTTAAGTACGGTATAACGCCCTTGGGCATTAAATTTAAATAACGACTTAGATACTGTCAAGTTGACAAATATCAACCTAAGTAAAACTATGGTTACCACAATTATGTTACTACTGTTACTGGTAAATGTACTTATTTAAAAACTAATCAATTCAAAATTCATTCAAATTTTTCGCATATAAAGAATAATTTAGTCAGACATTAAACGTTGAAGGCACCACAGGTATTATAATAATAACGCTTTCGGTCAACGTATATCCCTCAGGCCCTTGTTAAAAACACCATTGACCTCAAGCGTTATTATCCTTATAATACCCTTGGTACCTTAATAACTGTAACATAAGATTATACCTTAATTCTTGTTTTCTATTTCTGATGTTTTTATTTATTTACATTGAATATTAATCTGTTTTGTTGTATAATCTACTTCGCAATAATTATGTGATATATTTGACTTAAAATGAATTCAAAAATTTTTTGCAGTTGGGCAACCATGTCAACTTAGATCTCCGATGTAGATAATGAATTACAACAGTATCTATATTGTACAGACTGTATTATTAATTAGGTTATTTATTTATTTATTTATTGAAATATACCAGGTATAAACCCATAAAGGTGTACATAAGAAAACTACATACATTGACTGAACACTTGATGACAAAATATAAAATAAAATAAAGAATAACCAAAAATGTTTCTGTTGTTAATACACATACACAATAATAAACAAAGACCTTAATAAAGAAAAATAACATGGCATCAATTCGATAAGCTATTGCGTATTTCGCGTTTAAAGATGTTAAAACCAAGAAAAAAAATGCATATACCTGTGTGACATAAGCTATTGGAACAGCACAGTCTCTTAAACGAACAGATGAAAGTGAAGTTCTGTCAATATCTTTTTCTAAAAAGTGTTTTGAACATACTCCTCTATTAACAAATCTGATCTATACTTCATGTCTTCTTCGCAGGATCTTCTGGAAAGCTAAAAATACAAAATATATGCATTACTAAGCATTATTAACAAATTTTAGTTTTAAATAAAAAATATGATTAATGGACTCACAAAATATTATAAAACAGCTTAGAAATTGTTTATTAGTATAGTCGGTTCCCCAAACTCTGACACAACTGGCTAGTGATTTTAGTAGGTAATTTTTTTTTGTTTTTGGCCAATTTTGCCAAAATTACAGTAATTATTAACTATTTAGTTATTTTTTTTTTGCCAATTTTACCAAATTGGCAAAATTATTTACTAAAATCACTAGCCAGTTGTGTCTGAGACTCAGTAGTACTGAGACTGAGTTTAGCAAATCGACTATAATATTCTGTGTATTCATTAGTTGGTACTGCATATTATAGTGTGTGGTCTACCATCCTATTTATAAAGGCATACATTAGCAAAAACGCAAAAAGAATTACTTTAGTTTTACAAATCCTATTGTTATTATCTCTATTTACTATTTTAGTTAGGAATAAGCGAAGTTTGTGGCTTATTCACAATTATTATTAAAATAATAAATGGATATGACCAATTATTAACTTATAAAATAAAATAATAATTCTTCTGATTTATGCCTTTTATTCACTTTGTTATATCTAGGTTACTTAAAAGATTTTTTATGAATAGTATTATTAGGGTATTAATAGTATTAATTTATTTTCTGAAATACAGGGCATGCCTTCGTTTACATATTTGCATACTAACCTTTTCATTCGCAGTCATTTGTTTGGAGCTTCTGTCATAATTGAAACGTTATTCCTGCAGATTTTTTTATCTACATTTGTTTCTGCTACTCCAACTGCGTTAAAAACAGGACACCATTTTATTCACTATGTTAATAATACTATTAAAGCTATTATAAAAGTATCCGAATTAAAAAAATATTCTTAAAAAGCACAAATAATACAAACAATCAAACAACGATCCACCCACGGCAAAGCAAGGTGGCCAAGATGAAGATGCCAAGATGGCCGAAGCGAGGTCGTTGGTTGGTCGTTTTTAGTCACGTGATGCCCTCTCAAGCGCCATGCACAAAAATATATGCACGGCGAATTTGAAAATGAACGCAAAAGAAATAAATATAAATGCCTCTCTTGGGTTTTGCATAAGTTATAAGTATTTTTTTTATTAACAAAATCGCATTCCAAATTGAATATTCGCGAACAATAATTTTTATTACATTTGTATGTTTATAATATTGTATTAATTGAACTTGGGAAACTCTTTAAATTTGACATATTATTGCACTGTAGGCCTAAAGTGTCACTTAGTTTGTCTGGTATGTTATAAGTAATGTTGTATCTGTTACACGTATGTATTATTTCGCAACTTAAAATATAGGAACATTGGTAGTATGTTCACAGAATGTCTTATGGTAACATTCCAGGAATAATTTAAACAGATGTTCACCGAATGTTCCCTAAATGTCCAGGACATTCAAATATTGATAGAACTTTGGTAGTACATTCCTGGAATGTTGTGTGTTGTTAGGGTCAGTGCGTCACAGTTTTTCGATTTCTCTCTAACGCATTAAATTGTATGTGACAGAAAAAACGCACGTCGTTGATTACATTTCGTCGGTGACATAACATTTAATCTAGTTGTCAATAGATGGCGCTAATAATATAATATTAAATAATTATACGCTGTGGGCTCGTACGTAGAGGGGATATTTATAAATTCGCGAGCGCCAGTATAGTGACAAGTCTGTAAACGTTTACCGGAAAGACATAAATGTCAAAGTGATTCATTTAAAATTAAAATTAAAAACATTAATTATAAAGAATATTAGTTGGTCAAAGCTGTGGTATATATTTTTACCTTAATATATTTACGTTTTAAATACTGAATTTACGTTTTTTTAATGTTCCGTAATATGTAATTATAAATTAATCTATATTAATCTTAGCGCCATCAAAGCCTTACTGCCATCTTCACGATAATTGTGAAAGTATCCGAAGTAAGAAAGAACGTCAAAATGATTAGTAAAATAAAAAAAATCTATTACAATTTAATTACTTTTTAGCGTTGTAAATAGGATTGTTCCGTTGTACGGTTGTACATGTTGTACATGTACGGTTCTCAGTCGTGTTGGAACAGACCTATTAAGCGATAACAATTAGATAATAAATTTAAAAATTACCGGTGAAAGTTGAATTAGTAATCCGCTAGAAGCGACACCAGCCAAGCTCAGAGCGTATATAAAAAAAATTAATCTGTACAATTTATAAGACTATACAAATCAAAGAAAATACCATTTTATAAATGCAATAAACACAATTGATTTGTTTTTATACCAAATTGCAAATAAAATGTGACAACTGCCAGATTTAACTAAAATGTCATGTTAGAATAAATGTCATAAATGTGTATTTATCACGGACTAACCTTTTTTTCTATCATTTGTGACGCACTGCTCATGAAAAGAACCATACACAGATGCAATTAGCAATTACTTGGTATGTGAGCTAAATGAACAATGGGCCGCAGCCTTAAAATAAAACGACGCATTGAGATGGCCAGAAGCGCTTTCAATAAGATGAAAATAGTATTATGCAATGGACAACTGGGAATAGAAATTAGAACTAGACTATATTGAGATGTTAAGTATTCTCTGTTCTTTTATATGGAGCTGAAGCCTAGACACGTCCGGACGCAAGTGTAAAAATGGTGTTTTAGAGGAATATGTAAAATATCATGGACACAACATGTTATAAACACGGAACATTAAGAAGTTATACAAGGGAAAGTGGAAGGAAAAAGAGGACCGGGAAGACGATGACGCAAATCCCAGTCCTACTCCTTTCGGCCGATCTCGTGAACAGTTGACGCCCGTATCTTCAGTCAATCGTTGCATATACATGCACCAAGTGAGATCCGATTATTGAAAATTGCAAGAATTATTCTAATTTTTCTGCCTCAAAAATTAAAACGTTCGTATGCCTTATTCAGTTGGTATGAACTTATTGTTGATTAAATCAAGAGTTTTTTTCCCTTCCCTTCCCCTGATTGTTCGATTGGATTCGTAATGGTCTTGGTGTATGGTAGGTTTGGTTAGGCTTTGATTTTAAGAAGTGTTGCTGGCTAGATGGAAGCAGTTCGCAAAGGCCTTAAAAGAATAAAAAAAATCATGAGTTTTCCGTACATTTTGATGCATGTGTTGGTTTATATGGTTCAGTAGTTTTCCGTTTGTGATGCCGTTTGCTGTTTCAGGCATAAAGGGGTGCCAAGCTATAGTGCGCACGATTCCCCCACAAACAATGAATTGGTAAATACATATTTACATTACCATTTTTAGCCGTTTTCTGCACGAGTGCTGCACGAAATTATATTGCTCTATGTTGATCTATCCTCGTAAAAGAATGTCTCATACACTTGTGAAAAATAGACTTCTTGATGCTATATACATATTATGTAGCAAAAATGGATGGATGAATACAGATTTTTTTGTGGGAGGCTGTACCATGTTGTAAGACATGCAAAGCTACTGATCCCATTCTTTTAATGCTGGATAACCACTCCAGCCATATGTCTATTGGTGCATATAATTTTTGCAAAAAAAAAACATTCAAATGGTGTCACTATCACCACACACCTCAGATCTTCAGAATCATTATCTTTGGACTTGACTTTCTTAAGTCCTTTAAAGAATGCACTTAGAGAATATGATTATCTGTTTAACATTATCTGTCTAACAATATTATCTGTCTAACAGGCAATCAAAAAATAGGTCAAAACAGCAAACAGGTGTATGTTCTCAAAAAACTTTTGATAGTGTGTAAAAAATATTTTATTATCAGCTAAGTACTTTCAACACATAACGTGCCAGTCTTCCTCAGCTGATCTGCTGTTCACGTGGGCTCAAAATGGTTTGACTCAGCCATGTTGTCTTTTTAATTTATAAAAGAATTTAGATGTGATTTTATTCACTTTAAAGGGTTGTTATACCCGATATCTCTGGCTTTTGCCCAGTATCCATGTTTTTTATTGTGTCGTTTAGCAATTGCTCTTCTATGAAGGTTTTATAAGAGGACGAAGCTCTGATGATGGCACGTTATGTGTTGAAAGTACTTAGCTGATAATACAATATTTTTTACACACTATCAAAAGTTTTTTGAGAACATACACCTGTTTGCCGTTTTGATCCATTTAGAAGTGTGTACAAGTCTTACAGTCTTTTCCAAATCAAAAAATAACCGAAAGTGACGTCGCTGAGCTAGTAAATAATGCATTTATGAACGTAGCCATTATGGAGAAGGCAGTGTCAGGTTTTAGTGCATCTGGAATATATGTCCGTTAAATCCCGATAAATTTAATGAGTATGATTTTGCTCCTGTCAATCCAGCAAAGGAAATTATAGATAGTAAAAGTCGCTTCTCTACCAGAGGCTTCTACAACTTATTTTAAGTATTCAAAGTAGAATAATAATCCGTTTTACTTTTACCGTGACCTGAAGATGCTGTGAATATTGTAGACTGCGAAACCGGTCGTCAGTTGTAAAATAAATTGTTTGTGAGAACGTCTCTCTTTTCTTTACTACAATAGTATGGACTCACACATGCAACCCATTCATTATTAGAATAATAATTATTTTTTAAATATAGAGCTTTTAACGTAATGACCGTTATGATACACTGACCGGCACAAAAAACGGCCACCCCACAAAATGGGTCATTTTGATGTCTCGAATTTCCTAAACCAGTTGTTCGATTTGATTTTTTTAATCGCTGTGTCTAGGTACACGCTAACGTGTACGCAAATAAAAAAGTTAGGTACACGCGAATTAAACTTCATCAAGCAAGTGACGTCATTATTTAGCGTGCGCAGTGACTGTATATTTTGGTATACGCTATTTTGATATGTTTATTAGTGTTTGTTTGATAGAAAAATATTTCTTATTAGGGGAAGGGAAGCAGAACTATTCAGGTTCAAACTTAATTATTGTAATAAATCAATGTGTATATAAAAGTATGTATTCAGGTAGGCAAAATAAATATTTAGTTGACATGACATGTACAAAACACTGTTAAAATAATTTTTATATTATACATAAGTTAATTATACCAGTTTATAAACCAATGCTGTTGTGTGTATTTTTATTTATACAGGGAGTTAAACTTGTTACGATTTTCATAAATAATTGGTTATAACTTTGTGAATACCCTGTATAACATAATAGACCTTTATATTTTTGTGATGGAGAAGTTAAGAAGATTTCGAACATAAAATAAAATATAGGGCCACTATTTTATCGAACGCCCTGTAACATTCTAACTAATTTTATTATATAAAGCTCAAAGTTTGCTACAATTTTTGTTACTAACTTTTATTGCTATCTATTACTGTAGCGAATCTACTGAGCTTTATCACACTAATCAATTGTCCTGTATACTTTTTTCTTAATACTTCTGCTACCCTTAATCACGAATTTTTGTCTCTTATCTTTTTCATACTGTTTTAGAATGTTGTTAAACTCATTAATAGAACTAAATAATTGTCCACACTCCATAGTTAATTAAAAAAATACTAAACAAATAAAAAATAAGAAAACTCTTTACTATTAATCAATAATTAAAGGGTAAACACAACGTGATTAGTGATTAGACAAATTCTAACCACACTCTGACACTCACCATACCAGATACTTTTAAATACCACAGCATACACGCAGCTCAAATTAGCGTGCACCGAAAAACCCAGTCAGAGTGCACGCTAAATAGTGACGTCACTGATTTGATGACGTTTAAGCGTGTACCTAACTTTTTTATTTGCGTACACGTTAGCGTGTACCTAGACACAGCGTTTTTTAATATGTTATAGCCCTATTCTTGAACAATATCGCTAAAATAATATTGTTGCCAGATAGCCCACATAACAATTTCATGTTCTTAGTAGATTCATAGAACATACTTTTCAGAAAAAGTATATACTGAGAATATACGTAATTACCATTGCGAATGTGCAGAGCACATACTGAGTATATACTACATTACAGTACTTAAACGTTCTATGTATATACTTAGAATATACTACCGCACTTCTTTTCAGTATATACCAAGAATGTTCTTTTTAGAACATTCCAAGGACGTGCTATAAACCTTCTATGTGTATACTTAGAACATACTACCGCACATCTTTTTAGTTTATACCAAGAAGGTACTTTTTAGAATATTCCAAGGAAGTGCTATAAACCTTCTATTTATATACTTAGAACGTACCTACAACCGCACATCTTTGTATGGGAAGAATATATATTTTTAAGAATATTCTAAGAAAGTGCTATCAAGTGCTATATTGCTTAGAAGTATGCTTTTAGCATCACCTAATCTCATCTTAGGTTCTACTGGTTCTACCAAATACTTATTATATTTACATATTTTAATTGCAAATGAGAATGTAGTTAGTACCTAATACATTCTACAATATTACTTAAAAAGTAAGTACATATTTATAAATTTTAGTTATTTATATGTATAAATCATTATATATTTAGCTAAACTAAACTATGCATAAGTAACTAAAATTTATATAATACTTATATGTACTTACCTATTTAATGAGTTACCAAAATAGATTATATTTTATGTATTTTGAAGCACCGCAAACAAAATAAAGATATTACAATAAATATATTGTATGTATGTTCTTTAGTCCTAGTACTACATCATTCGTCTTCATCCTCAACACTGCATAGATCCATAGATGATAGAAATAATGAAATAATGCCTGTTTTCTTTTTCATATTTTACGGTTTTTTCCTATCCCTGATCCACTCAGGTAAGAAATGGTCAGATGGGGGATGGGGGAATGTATTGTGGAATAACATCGGTGGTCAGTGTTGCCAAACGGAGAGAAATTTCCCTTTTTGCAGGAATTTTCAACATAAAAGGTGATAAAGGGAAAAAGTTAACTCAAAAGGTAACTTATCCATTCCAAATTGTAAAATATTAAGAAAAAATCAAAATATTTGAAAATAATTAAACATATCTTCTCAGATTTTGTAAACAGGAGGGAAGTTTTTTTTTATAAAAGTGGGAATTTTTAAGGTAAGTTGACGGAAAAACCTTACTCGACGGTTGGCAACGCCAAAGCCTTTGGTTGCTTTGGTTGTGCAGTTTGGCACGTTTTGGTTCTGCGAAATGGCCCATATTGAATTGAATGTACCTAAATTCAAATTCCAAGGATATAAAAATACTCATGATTCATGATAAACTCGAAATGGTAAAGTCATTTCAATTATGAAAACGAATTTTTAATAGTATCTATGTAAACGTTAATACAATTAATCTTTAAACTTTTTTACCATACAACAATTTTGAAATGAAATTCGTCCAATACTACTTACATACATCAATTTTATTAATTATTCTAAAATATAACGAAGTTGATAATCTATAAGGCTAATATTATTCATACTTCCTATTCGCCCCGTGCGTCTCCCCTCTATTTAAAGTCACGTGACACGCTGTCAGATTTTGTAAGGACGTTTTAACATTGAGTCTTATGGGATTATGTTGTTAAACTTAAATATTTTATTTTGTAGTGATCATAACCGAATAAAATTGTTAGAATTCATTAGTTATAGGGCTTTTCATCGATTGTCATTTGTTTCGAGCTTCTGTCATAAGTTGTATAATCTGTGTATAATATTAATATACACAGATTATACGACATAAGACAGAAGCTCGAAATAAATGACTGTGAATGAAAAGCCCTATTAATTTATAGTGTAATTTATAGTGCAACAAAATATTTTCTTTTTCGTTAATAAAGATTTATTGACATAAACTGCGATAGTGAGGTTATGTATACATAATCAAACTGTTGGAAAGAGAAGAATTTATATCAGATTAAGAGCGTTTTTATTTTCTGTTTATATTAATACATCATATTACTAGCGTGACACGGTATTTTTTTAAATGTTCCATTTAATCATACAGAAAGCGTCCTTACAAAATTTCAAAAAACCGCCACCATGAGCAGGTCGGTCGATTTTGCCTTGACACTTTGTTAACGCTCGGAGCCAATACTATACATACATATTATTTTTAAGATATTTTAAAAGTATCTACTTATAAGTATGTGTTAAGAATGTACTTATAAGTATGTGCTAAGAATATTCGATAAAGGTATATTCTAAGAATAAACTTTTACGAATATTCCGAGTTACTACGTACACGAATGTACTCAGTATATTCGGTACGAGAATATACTTTAAAGTATATGCAAAGAACATGAAATTTAGAATGTTTTTTAAGGTACATGCTATGCTTGTACTACGCATATACTAAACAGAATATACTCCGACGAATGTTGGTAGTATATGCTTAGAACATGATACGAACATCATTGTTATGTGGGAGGTAAATTATCATTGTATACCAGGTGTACTAATCAAACAGTGTTTTTTTCTCAAAGCTCGCCACAACTTGTGGAATATTCTAACATTTATAAAATACTGAAATTAAAACCCAACTTAACATTCTCTTTTTGATTCGTTCGCTTATGTTAGATAATAAAACAGTTAGGTACTTTAAGATCTAGCCATGTTCTTCATCCATACAAGGTGTTTCGAAATAAGCGCGACACATTTTAAGGGGTAATTCTGCATGAAAAAATAATGACCGTTTGCTTTCTAAACATATATCCGCAAATGCTTCGTTTCCGAGATACGGGATATTGAATTTTTTCTTACAAACTGACGATTTATGTATTGCTCTAAAACCGGTTGAGATATGCAAATGAAATTTGGCATTACCCGTATGCACTCTAATGAAGAATATAAAATTCTTAATTGCATATCAAAAAATGTGCAATAACTGTCTCTTAAAACCTACCAAATTTCATTTGCATATCTCAACCGGTTTTAGAGCAATAAATAAATCATCAGTTTGTAAGAAAAAATTCAACATTCCCTATCTCGGAAACGAAGCATTTGCGGACATAGGTTTATAAATCAAACGGTCATTATTTTTTCATGCAGAATTAACATACATGCAGAATTAATTAACGTTTGTCGCACTTATTTGGAAACATCCTGTATTGATGAAGAACATGCTTAGTTGTTAAAGTACCTAACTTTTTTACTATCCATCATAAGCGAATGAATCAACAAAAGGAATGTTAAGAAAACCTGAAGCTATAGTTATGTTTTAATTTCAGTATTTTTTAATTGCTAGAATATTCCACAGGGTGTGGTGAACTTTGAGAAAAAAAAACACAGTTTATAAACACATATTATTACAGCAATATTATTAAAGAAGAAGACTATAACATATTATATAAGAAAATCACTTAAATCGGACAACAAGTTTAGGAAATTCAAGACATCAAAAATGATCCATTTTATGGGGTGGTCGTTTTTTGTGCCGGTCACTTCAGATCTAAAAATTTACACCAGAAGCGATTACTGCTTAAGCGCGCACCATTCCCCCGCTTTCTTTTACATAATTATTTTTTTCATTTTTTTAATATTTTTCCGTGATCGATCATTCTCTTTGATTGATTGCTCTTTTTTTCTTTTGCCACTGGTAACCTGACGTTTGAAGCACTTATTAAAATACTTAATCCGCACGAAAATCCTTTGTCTACAGTATGTTTTTACTAGACAAAGAGATATATCCGAACAATGATGGAAAATATACTCTGTAGTTCGATGTATAATTTTTTTACCCCGATTTAGGTTTTCACCATGAAAATTTTGGAAATATTTTTCCATTGTTAATACTTGGTCTACCCATTCTGATGAAGGATTTGTGAGTCCACCAAATGATAAATGTTGTACCCAGGTTGGTACAGAATAATTATGAAGATTTATATTTTGTTCTTCATATGTACGTCTTCCTAAATTTGGGAATTTATTTTTAAATTTAAATGCTATGAAACCAGCAATATATATCAACCCATCTGTTTCGGTTTCTTTAGTAATATTATCTGGAACTGACAAGTCTGAACTACTGCTACTTTGATTTTGCAGATCCATGAACACAGTATCTATATTATTTGTAGGTGCTTCAGGTGGCAACATATTTATCTTTGCTTGTTGAAGAGCTTTTGCAACGATATATTCTTCATTTTCTTGGCCACCGTAATGAGAAACGTTGGTAGTTCTTTGCACCATACCTGGATTCTTTCCTAGTATGATCATTCTCACTCTGTAAAGGGTATTTAGAGGTGACGGATGGTCATGTAATCCACCCCTTGTTCTCAACTAAAAATATAAAATAATTAAATATAAATATGCTTAAAATAGATAACAAATTATTTCTTACCTGTGAGAAAAAGTTTTCCAGACAATCTTGATTTAATATGTGTGTTAAGAAATAAGAAATTTTATATTTCTCTTTTAGGTCAGTAAATAACTCCTGGATAGATCTGGATGATATTATAATCCCCCTTTGGAAAATTTGCATGGATTTTTTTCCAATACACACCATTTTAGTAACAGTATTAATTACTAGATCCAGTAACCTATTTTGCTCTTCCAAAATATACAATCCATAAGGTCGTTTCGTGGTAGATGTAACAGGTGTAAAGGAATTCATTAAATCAAACCAACTATTAATAAGCTCTATGAACTCCCCAAGTTTTTGTGCTGCGATTTTTTTATCTCTGGCTGCATTTTTAAAATAATGTTTTAAGGCTGTTGCAGTTGTGTGAGATAATAATTCTGCAGCAAGTGCAACATTTTGTCTTCGCATTTTCTTTACCTCTAAATGATCTAAAGTCAGCTTATACAGGGAACTTATTTCTGTTTTTGCAGTTTCAATTAGTTCTTTTTAATAGATCTTTTTTTAATACACTTCCATCTTCAAGTTCAAATCCTGTGTCGATTAACCAGTTTCTTGTTAATTTTAGAAGATGGGGAGCATCAGCAAACATGTAAATATGTGCTTTTGTGACTGGATGTGTAAAATAGGTGGTATCAACAGAAATATTCAATTTTTTCCAAAGTCCTTGATTCCCTCCTCCACAATCCGATACGCATGCAACTACATTATAGTTTACATTATGCAACTCAGTAATTATTGAATGTAAAATATTGTCAGTCATACTTGTATCAAAGCCAATGTACACTGGTTGCTTCCATTTATCAAAAAGTCCTCTGGCCATCACTACTTGCATGTACCTATGAGGGCCAACAACTTCATCCTCTTTTTGGTCATATTCATACTGGGCACAGACTTTCATTTCATCATAGGACAAGACGGTTACTCTTTGTAGCTCAGTTTTAGATTTTCCAGCAACATACATCACCTGAAGTACATCTTGTAGGAGACCAGATCTAAGATTAATGTGTGCAGCCCAATTTTGTAATGTTGATATTCCAGGTAATGGGTATTTAAGGGTATTTCTTAGATAAAGGTAACACCTTCTACTAAAATACCTTATTGTGAAAGCTTTTGAAATTTCTTCCGTTGTCCAACATGCCCTCGTTTTCTTTTTCAAAATAATTTCAATTTCGTTTTTACTAAACATGTGACCCAAGCGTTTCAAAATATTTTTTTCACTATCAATATCTTTTTCTTTGATTCTTTTATTTAGTTCTACAATCCTCGTTCTGGTAGTATACAAATCTTCTTCATTTTCTTCTAATTTCTCTTTCAGTTTTTTGTTCTCTTTAAGCAACTCCTCATATTTTCGTTTTAAAATATCTTCCTCCGATTCATTGCTTGTACTGGGCACATCAGACACATCAATGATTCTTTCATGTGAGTATACCTCTAATAGTTCTTCAACGATAGCTTTTTGTGTTTTCATTTCTATCATTTTATCACTTATTGCTGTTGTTTGTTTTGAAACATCGCCCAGATATTTTAAGTTTTCACTTGGAATTGCTACAAAATAGTGATGATAAGAAACAGAATATAGTCTGTTCGCTAAACTCAGACGCAACTTTCTAGATGTTTTAGTCGGTAATAAAAAATAATTACTAAATAGTTAATAATCACTATAGTAATTTTACCAATTTTTGCAAAATTGGCAAAAAACAAAAAAATTATCGACTAAAATATCTAGCCAGTTGCGTCTGAGTTTAGCGAACCGACTATAACATTAGAAAACAATACTTACCTCCATTCTTTAATTTTAATTTAGGTCTAGTTCCCATTATTCGAGCATACATATCATCCACAAAATCATCCTTCTTGAAATGATTACTACATACTCTAGCAGTTTTTGTTTTTATTTCATCTTTTCCGTAACAGCGCTCAATCCATATTTTTTCTAGTTTTTTATCTTTGGGAAACTTGAAAAATGCTATTTGTTGATCAGCATCATCAGCAGACTTCTTGTTTTTATAAAAATTATTTCTACAAACGGCCACACTGCAGTTTGTACCTGGCATTCTAAAATTTCATCAACATTATTATTACGTTAAATACCTTAATTTTAACGATTTAACTTACCTTATATATAAATATTCTTAATATTTAGGCTCCTACAATAGGTACGATGTACAACATAAATAACTTTTCATAAACAGTTCAAAATACCATAAATTTCATAAACAGTTCAAAATTAGTATTTACGGGAAACAACAGCACAATTTCAAATACAAAAATATAAAGTAAACTAGGATATTATAAGATAAAATTTATCTTAATATATGTTATTTAATAACAATACAAATCATACACAATACTATACAAAGTATATTGTACACATTCAAAGATCAAAAAAGATTACCGCAAAAAATTTAAAAATGGGTCTGTCAGATTCTAAACTCTTGTGACGTAACGTCAAAAATTGAAGTCTCCCCACCACCGCCGGAAAAGGCCACCTGCACGTGCACCGTAGTATAGTCTAAAGGCTGTATGACACTATGCATTTTCTTGTATCATTTCTAATATCGTTTCTGATATGTCAAAAAAATGTATTGGCTGTGAGTTTCGACGGTAGCGCTATCTCGCGGTTTGAAACTTATACTTTTCTGATAAAATTTATGTATGTGAAATATACAAAACGAGAAAAATAGATACTTATCTAGAAAGACATAAATTATGAATTGAAATATTATTGTTACCTGATTACTAAACGAATACACAGAATTAATAGTAAAATTAATTATGTTTTTTTATTTTATTCATTATAATTTTAATATTTAATATATAAGTTCGTGAGACTGGATGACTGCTTACGCAAGAGACCATTGAGAAAAAGAATAAGTTTATATGAATTATTTAACATTTTAAAGGTTACCTCTGTTTATTTTTGTGTGCTTACTGCTTTGATTATTAAAATTTGCAATTTGTATGAATTGTAATTTGTTTGAATTCTATCAAAATGGATATTAAACATTATACTGGATTCAGTCTTATTTCCCATGATATCCAATTTCAATCAGCAACACCAAAAAAGGAAAGGATTTAGTTGATACAGGACATGTACGCAATGTTTCCGAATATAATAACTGCATCCAGTACTGTTATATTCAATATTTTTACATGAATCAATACAACAGCTGCAATATCTTGTTTTCTTTTTTGAAAAATCCATATTACCCGCCATTTCAGTTTGTGAAGTTTATCAAATGCACAAAACAAAACTGCCAACTGCCACTAACACAGCGTTGCCACATTTTATTTAGAAAATCTACTGTAAGTTTAGCTTACTAAAATCTACAAGAATCTACAGGTCGAGCAAGTCTCGTAAATTTCACGATTGCGAGCCACGCTTCACGCAACCGTGTTTGCGTACTTGTGTTTCGAGTTGCGTGGTCGTGCAGAGTTATATTTACCAATTCGCGCAATCGTACTTGAGACGCTGTGTCAGGTGAGGTGTTTGAAAATTTGTGTAACTTGATTGCTTGATTCTGTGGTGTGAAGGTGGTTAAACTTTTGTTTTATTTTTTTTTTGTTTTGTTTGTTTTTGTTGTTGCGAATATATCGCAGAAAGTTTTTAGATGAAGTAATTGTATGATGAAGATAACACAGAAAATACAAGAGGGCAGCATACTTTGCAAAACAACTGTTACAATTTGAAATCAACAATTTGTTAAGTTGTTGTCTTGCAGGTAAAAAAAGTGACTTTTTAAAAAATTATATCTTGGAAACTAAAAATTATTTTTATTTATAATTGAAACATGTAAAAGTATAGTACCCTCAAAAAAATTTCAGCCAAAAATATTCATTTTTGTAGAGTTGACTGCAATTTTTCAACAACAGCCCTTTTTTGCGGTGAGCAGCATAACAAGTCCAGTCTCATCTGAAATCAAAGTTTCTTGTAGTTTATACCTCTGGCTAGTCAATGAACAAAGGATTTTTTATTAGATGAGGTCATTTTTGTTTTATAAAAAAAACTACTTTAAAAATGAGAAAAATTGGGGTCAAAAATGTGTTTAAACTTATGTAAAATCTTCAAATTTCATTTTTTTTTAATTCCTTCGTTCATATTCTAGCCAGAGGTATAAACTACAAGAAACTTTTTGATTTCAGATGAGACCGGACTTAGTTATGCTGCCAACGCAAAAAAACTTAAACTCTACAAAAATGAATATTTTTGGCTGAAACTTTTTTTGAGACTACCTTAAGTACTATACTTTTACATGTTCCAATTATAAATAAAAATAAATTTTAGTTTTCGAGATATAATTTTTTTAAAAAGTCACTTTTTTTACCCACAAGACTTAAAAAAATGTTTGGAAGAATATGTTTGATGGCCAAGATGCATACATATATTTAGAAGGAAAGTTCCTGATTTCTGTAGTATAATACATAATACCGAAGAGGAAGTAGCCCTAAGCGCCGGACTCCACTTGCGATTTGTAGTTGTGAAGATTGAACACATTCTTTCAAATAGAAGTCAATCCATGATTATTTAGTCACACATGGATTGACTTGTATTTGAAACAATGTGTTCAATCTTCCTGATTACAAATCGCAAGTGGAGTGCGGCGGTAATAACACCAAAATATTCCATATAGGTCCATAGAAGGTACACAGACATTGAAAAATTCCTGGAATATCCCCGAAAACATGTTCCCTGAGAACATCCCAGGAAAATCCTGTGTTAGCATTTTAAACATTACCTGAATGTCTTATTGGAACATTCCATGAATGTCCACGAATGTTCTCTGGACATTCAAAATATATTTTGTAGACATTCCCTGGATATACCAGAAATACAGTGATGAGCGCTCTAATAACCGGCAAAATAGCACAAAAGATGTATTAAGTAGTGAGATAAAAAGACATGAAACTAGTCGAGCTGGGAAATTTAGCGATATTAACTTATACATTTAGATTGTATTGATTGTGTACCACCTTCAGACGTATCAGACGAGTTTGGAAACTACCACTGTCACAGTGACAGTTTTAGTTGACATACTCCTCCGATATGTGTAAAGGTGGGATCAATATAACGTAAATTTAAAGGTTAATTTCGCTAAATTTCCCAGCTCGACTAGTTTCATTTCTTTTTATCTCACAACTAAATATTTTGCCGGTTATTAGGGCACTCATCACTGTACATCCTTGCTGATGTGACAATACCTCCTATCTGTTTTTTCATGAGTTTTGTATGAGAGATGGAAAAACATGTTTTAAGGTCACCTCCTGTGTTCATATGTAAGTTTTGACTTGTTTTGTAGTTCATAGATAGTTTAATTTACTACAAAACAAGTCAAAAAATATCATATGAAAACAGGAGGTGACCCTAAGACAAGTTTTTAGTCTCTCTTACAAAACTCATGAAAAAACAAATAGGATGTATTATTACATCACTGACGATATGTGGCCATACCAAATAATACATCCTTGATAAATATAAACATTTTTATTGAACAAAATCTTTTCATACATTTTTTTAATGCAATTTACTGATATTCCTAAATATTTCAAAAAAATGTGTCACATTTGCTTTGTAAACCTTTCTTTTGCCTTTCGTAGCCACATATTCCGTTTCCTTCCTGGTTTTTTTGTAGACCACTTCTCTCAGCTGATTCTAAAAAAAATAAAATAAATGGTAATTTTTCTATCCTTTACAATTAACAATCAGAAGAAATATTATTTAGAGATAATGATATGTATAATAATAATAGGTTTGTTCTAGCATCAGTTTGAAACCATCAGCGAATAGTGGACCAGCGCGAGTAGAGGGGATCGCACTGGTGACTGTATTATGTTCTTTTACTGACCAACTGTTTGCTGATGGTTTTTGACTAGTTTGACTGTTTGCTAGAACAAACCTAATAATAATGAATATTTTGTATTTTGACAATGACATCTGATGTGGAAGTCAAAACATTAATAAAATTATTTTTTCAAGTTAACTTTCACATGCGCGTCTTAAAATTTAATACTTATATCATAAATAACTATTAAAACTATCTTAAGAGGAAACAGTATAGATCAACAGGTAGCGAAAATGTGTTCCAAGATTGCGGCTGTAATTTTGAATATTTTTTCAAGATATTTGGCACACATATTCGTAATATAATAAAGAATGGCGGTACAGAGCCCAATTTGAAAAATATATTAATATGTGGAAATTACTTTGTAATTAAATACAATATAAAAAAAACGAGCTTGTACCGCCATTAAGAAGAACAAAAAAATACACTTTTTTCAAATACAACTTTTTTATCCGATTTTGTGTTATTTTGGAACTACTAAAATTTTTTATTTCTTTAGTAGTTCCAAAATTACACAAAATCTAGGCATCGGATAAAAAAGTTTATTTGAAGAAAGTGTATTTTTTTGTTCTTCTTAATGGCGGTACAGGCTCATTTTTTAAATATTGTATAATTACAGAGTAATTTCCACATATTAATATATTTTTCAAATTGGGCTCTGTACCGCCATTCTTTATTATTTTACGAATACGTGTGCCAAATGCCTCGAAAAAATATTCAAAATTACAGTGACAATCTTGGAACACGTTTTGGCTACCTGTTTATCGCTACTGTATTACCTTAAAACATTGTAATTTGCTAAACCAGTATATTTTACTCTACTACTACTCTACTAGCTACCTCATTTTCCACTGTTTCTAAAGACTTGTTTACATGGGTAGAGTTTTGAGGAGAGTAGAGTAGTGGTAGTACTCTACCAAAAATGGCTTGATACCATTCACATGAGCAGAGTACAAGTATAGTACTGATGCTAGTATAGTGAAACCGATTTTTGTATTTTTAAACACTCTTGATTATAAGTGCACCTTAAATTCTTAATTTTTTGCTTAAGCTTGTTTACTCCAAAGCCCCCTTTGCCATTCTTTCGACGATTTCATCCTCCGCAGCTTGCTGCAAACTTTTATTTCTGTAGTATACACTACCTAAATTCCATAAACACTGGTATTCGCCGTATTATAGCTCTACAAGTTTTAAAGTTTCATCTTCGGTGAACTTCATTTTCACTATTTACACAAAACACAATTCCAGCCAGAATGACAGCGCCCCCATGTACTCTCCTACCTACTCTATTCTGCCATAATTGAGCGTGTTCCATGGGTAGAGTGTGCAGCCGAGTAGACATTTTGGCAGTAGTGGTGGTCATAGAGTAGTTACTTTGCCATAGGTTGCTAGTCACTCTACTTTAACTCCAACTATACACTCTACCAGCTATTCTACTGTGCTGAGCATTTTTACAGGTAGAGTTACTCTACTCTATCAAGTACTTGCATCATTACTCTACCCGTGTAAACAAGTCTTAAATCTACTGAATGAAAATCTACTTAATCTTAATCTACTCTTAATGAAAAATGTCTAAAATCATTTACCCACCTAGTATTATTGTAGAATTTAAGACAGTCCAGTGCCTTATAAATAATTTCAATATGAATATTTTTCCCTTTAATTCTCCTTTGATACCACTCCATTTTAGATTTTGGGGAACTTATTTCATTGTGTTTATAGATCATATTTATTGAAGGAACCCAATCTGGAGATTGTTATTATCGATTAAGTCGGCTGGTTTTCCTATAAGATTAAAATGTTAACATCTTCAAAAATCGTTACTGTTGTAATTGTAACTTACCAGATATAAAATGATTACAGCAGACAGGACAGGAAAATTTTCATTTCGCTAGTAAAACCTGTACATTGTATTGCATTTAACCATTGTTGTCTCTCAGATACCTTATTTAGTTCAGTTTAAAAGTGAACTTTATCTTGACTTTATCACATTTCACACTTCAAAACACAACACCAATGAAGCATATTATCTTTCTAAATTAATACTTCCAGAGAAAATGTTAAATTAATCTTTGTACAACACAAAATTACAAAGAAATACAACTAAAATTATCTAAAACTCATTAAGAACAGATAGAATAAGATTTATCTTTTACACCCAGTAGCCATATTGACATATTGATTTAATTTTGAAAACGATTATATTTAAATTTGGTAAATATAACTCCGTACGACCACGCAACTCGAAACACAAGTACGCAAACACGGTTGCGTGAAGCGTGGCTCGCAATCGTGAAATTTACGAGACTTGCTCGACCTGTAGATTCTTGTCTAAAATCTACTTATCAAAAACTAAAATATACTATAAAACTTTATTAATATATTTGTATATAATTTATGACTTTTTATAATAAAAATAACAGCTGACTAACTAGAAATTTTTTTTATTTAGCTAATGCCTCGACAACTAATGGGCATTGGCATGGTGATGGTACAGTGGATTTTACCAATTAGGTAGCTAGTGTTAAGTCGACTTTACATTACATGATTTATCATGTGATTTGTCATATGATTTGGTCATAGAGTAAAATTTACATGTTTACACTGTGTGATTTGTCATATGATTTTGCCATAAGCATTGTGTTTTATCATAAGCATTGTCATGCGGCTCGTCATGGGCAAAATCATATGATAAATCACGTGATAAATCATGTAGTGTAAAGTAGACTTTATGTGTAGTGTGTGTGTTGAGTAAGTGTCTTGTTACTTTGGAAAGTCGATGTCATTGTCTTTGCAGAGACGCTAATTGTATCCGAACGTCTGCGGTCCCTCCGGTGGGTACCGATCCCCCAAGGATAGAAACTATTTTCATTTATTAATTTATAATAAACGAAAAATTCTCTACCCTGGTGAAATTCAAACTCACGATCATTCGGACCTTTCGATCCAAAAGTAGGCGCTCTTACTACTGAGCCACAGAGGGAGTTTAACTAGAAATTAATATGACTGTTTGTAAACAAAAACCAAACTTTTTTATATTTTAACTGGGGAACAAAATGACCAACTATAATTAATTTTTATCAGTTTCATATTTAATATTTATATATAATATTTTGTCATCCACTGATTTTAACATCTGCATATCTGGATCACATTCTTCAAACAATTATTTCGCATTTTACATTAGAAACACGCAAACACAACATTTGTTGTTTTGCAAAGTTACATACATTATAATTAGGCCCGGTCTTTTCACCTCCGAATAAATATTTATTAGGAAGTTTATCCGGCAGATTACATGTAAATCTGTCAAATAACCTCCGAATAACTTTTATTCGGAGGTGAAAAGACCGGGCCTTAAGTGCACTTTACATCAACAATAAATTGAACAATAAATTGACCAAGTTATTCAAGGCCAAATTTGACGTGTTCTCAAAGCACAATTTGACATCCAAGTTTGTTCGTTATTAACTTGACGCCAATAAATTCGTGAATTTCTTGAAAGCAAAATTTTCTTGTCCTCAAAAAAATTGAAGGAACTTGGAATAAATGTTGTAAAAATGTCAATATTTTCAGTAGTACCAATGCAATGATTTTTTTATTAGAAGCTTTTGAATGTCGTTTGTTTCTTTGTTTGAGTAAAGTGTTTGATTTGAAACAGAATAGAATAGAACAGATTAATAAAATAAATAAAATAGAGAGATAGATTAGAATAGATATATAGTATAAAATAAACTGAAATAGAATAGAGTAGAATATAATAGAATAGATGTAATATATATGTAGATACTTACTAATAAAGTATTTGATTTAAAACAGAATAGAGTAGAATGTAACAGATTAAATGAAATATATAGATAGATTAGAATAGATATATAGTATAGAATAAAGTAAAATATAATATAATAGGTGAAATGATTGTGAAAAGCAATAGTTTTAAGTACCTAGGATCGGTATTACAGAGTAATGGAGAAATAGATGGAGATGCATGCAGTAGAATTAGGGCTGGATGGATGAAGTGGAAAGAAGCGAGTGGTGTGTTGTGACAGAAAAATTCCAATGAAGCTGAAGGGAAAATTCTATAAAACAGCCACAAGACCGGCTATGATGCGCGGAACTGAATGTTGGGCAGTGAAAAAGAAAGCGGAACAACGAATGCATGTGGTGGAAATGAGAATGCTTAGATGGATGAGTGGAGTGACAAAGAAGGATAAAATTAGATATGAGTATATTAGGGGAAGTCTAGGTGTGGCACCAATTGATGCCAAAATGAGAGAGCATAGGTTAAGATGGTTTGGTCATGTTCAACATCGAGACGTTAATCACCCAATACGAAGAATAGCTGAAGTGCAGATTCCTGGAAGGAGTAGGAGAGGAAGACCAAAGAAGACGATAAGGCAGGACATGTTGGTAAAGGGGATTAACATTGATATGACTCAAGATAGAATTGTGTGGAGAAATGCAATTAGGGAAGCCGACACTGCATAGGGATAAGGCAAAGAGAATGATGATGATGATAATAGGTGTAATGTGTAGATACTTATATCCCATATAGCACACAACGTCCGATGTACGTCCATATAACGTACATTTAAAGTCCAAACGTCCATGGACCAAAACTGGACGTACTATGTACGTACATTACGGGACGTCCATTGGACGTTGGATTTCAACGTACATTGGACATCCATTTGTGGTCCATGGATATTTTACACAAAACGCAACTATTATATTAAGTCCCAATACAAACTAAATGAGAATCTTCTTGACAACGTTGTCGCTCTTCGCGCTATCGGTCGTGAAAGGTAGTATTATACAGGTACTTTTAGGGGATTATCGCTGTTAATTGTTGTGGAATACTGAAGGATGGTTTATTTATGATAATTCACAGAATGGCAAACGCGCTTGTAATATACAACAACGGTACTGACTCTAAAAATAGTTTGGAACAGAAACAGAATAGAGATTAAACCTCTTTTAATGTGCATGCTTATCCTAGGGCGTCATTATCTGAATCTCGTTTTTATGAAAATACATCCTGTGATATATTTGTGTTTTCTGTTTATCGTGCAAGTGCAGTCGTGCATTAATGAAGTTCCTAGTTCCTATAATAAAGTATATATTAAAATGAAGTTATAGTAAAGAGAAATAAAAAGGTCTTTTGTGTAATATTTTTAAGTATAAGTTTAGTATTATAAGGAACTATTTCCTATAAAGGCTTTTTGCTATGTATTCACAAAATTATAGATACCAGATTTCTTTCTGAAAAGTGCCCTACAAATGTCCATAAGACGTACATTGAATGTACATAAGGTGTACACTGAAAGCTTCAATACAACGTACAATGTACGTTTGTAGCGGACGTTCTATGGACGTCCAATTTTGTGAACTCTGGACATTCGTTGGACGTCCATCGGATGTCCATTGTACCTTATCGGGACGTCCATTGGACGTTCCAATGTACACAGATGTACGTCCATTGGATGTCCATAAAACGTACTTGTGCTGTCTGGGATAGAATAGGTTTGAAATAGAGTAGAATATAATAGAATAAAGATACTATATACCTACATCCCTAATAGCACAAGGATGTCCTTCACAGACTTTAGGGAGGTCCGTTTTCGTCCAAGGAACGTCCTATTTTGGTCCAAATGTCGCGCTACCGAATGTCTGTTGGACGTCCACTTAAGGTCCGAAGGGACGTACATTGGACCTTAATCGGACGTCCTAGGGGACGTAAATTGGACCTTAACAGGACGTCCTATTTTGGTCCAAATGCCACGTTGCCAAACATCCACCTAACGTCCGAGGGGACGTTCAGTGAATGTCAATTGGACCTTCATAGGATGTCCCAGTTTGGTCCAATGTCTTGCTGCCGAACGTCCATCTAACGTCCTGAGAGGACCTCCGGTGGACGTCTAGCATCGATATTTAGACCTGTGGAGAATGTATGGTGGGAAATAAAAAATATATTTTTAAGGAACTTATATTACATCTTATATTAAATTACAATTATTGGATATTACATTATTTACATTAAATTACAATACACTTCTCCAAGAAATTAACGCACCACCTTAAAAATAGGGCATTTTTGATGTCTCGAATTTTCTAAACCTGTTGTCTCATCTGAGTGATTTTTTTATAATATAGCCTAGGCTATAGGTTACATCCTTAAGCTTGTCATGCACTGGTAGCTATACTGTAATATATGTATATTATATCATATCGCTCTCTATAGTAATGAGTGAGCCTGCAGACAGGGAACTAATGGTTCCGTATGTGCAGGCTCACTCATTACTATAGAGAGCGACGTGATATAATATATATTACAGTATAGCTCCCCGTGCATGACAAGCATAAGGCAGTAACCTATAGCCTCAGGCTATATTATTATAAAAAAATCACTTAGATGGGACAACAGGTTTAGGAAATTCGAGACATCAAAAATGCCCAATTTTTAAGGTGGTGCGTAATGCACTGTATATATAGGTAAACTTATATACAGGCTGTAACAAAAATAAAATTTTTGTGTTTATTTAGTTGGCTATCTATTATAGTGTACAATCATCTAGAATATTTTGAACAAACTAAAAACATGAATATATCATCGAAAAAATAATAAAAAGGTCTTAAAATGCTTGGTTAGATATTAAGATCTAGTTAAAAAGAAACCAAAAACTGTATATTTTCTACAGAACGTAGATTATGAATTTTTAAGCCAGCTAATCCCATTTATTATACAGGGTGTCCCGAAAAGATTGGTCGTAAATTAAATCACATATTCTGGGACCAAAAATAATTTGAATGAACCTAACTTACCTTAGTACAAATATGCACACAAAAAAAGTTACAGCCCTTTGAAGATACAAAATGAAAATTCGATTTTTTCGAATATATCGAAAACTATTAAAGATTTTTTATTGAAAATGGACATGAAGCAATATTATTGCAGTAACATCTTAAAGAAAAATTATAGTGAAATTTGTGCACCCCATAAAAATTTTATGGGGGTTTTGTTCCCTTTAACCCCCCCAAACTTTTGGGTACGTTCCAATTAAATTATTTCTGCGGTACCATTATTTAAACACTGTGTTTTTAAAACTTTTTTACCTCTTTCTATTTTTTCGATAAAGCTCTTTTTATCAAGATATGGCTTCTTTTTAAAATGGTTCAAAATATACCTAAAAATGTAAATCATAAATAAATTTTCATATTATTAGTCTCTACAATCGTACTTAACCATATACAAATATGTGGTGGATTTGACAAATATTCAAAATATCACGATAAAAACTGACTTCAAAAAAGTACTAAGAGGCAAAAAAGTTTTAAAAACATTGTGTTTAATAGTACCACAATAATAATTCAATTGTAACTTACACAAAAGTTTGGGGGGGGGGGGTTTAAACGAACAAAACCCCCATAAAATTTGTATGGGGTGTCGGGTGTCCAAATTTCACTATACAGTGGAACCTCGATTATCTGTCTCTCTATTAACTGTTAACCATTTTGTAAGAGAGACTAAAAACTTTTTTTACAGTCACCTCCTGTTTTCATATGATATTTTTTGACATGTTTTGTAGTAAATTCAATTATCTATTTACTACAAAACATGTCAAAATTTACATGTGAAAACAGATGACCCTAAAAATGGTTTTTCGTCTCCTACAAAATTCATGAAAAAGCAGATAGGAGGTATTGTCACATCACCGACGATATACCAGAAGTATATGTGGCCATACCAAATAATACATCCTTGATAAATATAAACATTTTTATTGCACAAAATATATATATTTCTATATATATATATTTTTTTCCATAATCATCACTACGATGATGATTCATTTGTATTGAATTGTACATTGCAATTCTCTGATGTTTGGGAAAAAGGGCTTAAGTCAGAATTGCACATCGATAATGTTTTGATGATTTCTGGACCAGAAAAATCGGCTCTTTTTATTGGTACATACAGTTTAAGTCTGCAACACTTTTTTTATGGTCCAGAAATCATCAAAACATTATTGATGTGCAATTCTGACTTCAGCCCTTTTTGCCAAACATCAGAGAATTACAATCTGGTCATAACTGACCAATGAGCAATTTTAATTTAACCTAAATTACTACTGTTCCTTAAAATGAAGAGCTTACCCTATAGCGTCTCTTATCTAATCTAACAAGATCGTGCACTATTCTAACATACACAGGCACACAAGCACTACGCTCTGCTTTTCACTATCACCTATCACTCAAACTAGTTCAAAAGGCTTTGTCCTCTTCAATCTTCTAGTTTGTCCAGTAGTAGATATCGAGGAGCTGGATTTCCTCAATATTCTCATACTTATGAAGTTGTTGTTGCTCATGACCTCCTGCTATCTTCTTGATGACTATATTATCCAGGTTCCATTCCTAGGTCTTGATATTTGTTTATAAAGTAATATCTTATTATGCATCGACAATGTGGAGTTTCTTCCAACTAGTCAATACACTTTTTATAGGTATCTTTCTTTTGCCTTTCATAGCCACAACAAGGCTATAATACGTTTCCTTCCTGGTTTTTTTGTAGACCACTTTCAGCTGATTCTAAAAAATTAAAATGAATGGTAATTTTTCTATTCTTTACAATTAAAAATCAAAAGAAATAGGAAATAGGTACTACTATTTACAGGTAATAATATGCATAAATAATTCGTTTCCTAAAGAATACAGAAAATTGAAAACGTTTTTATAATACTTACATAATTGTTTAAACAAAAGAGACCCAGCCAGAGCAAAACTAACAGACAGAACTGCAAAAAAGCCACTAATTTCCATTTTCCCACCCCCTTATCTTATATGCATTTTCCAATCAAAATTTTTAGGTTGTCATGAACATGAAAGACTCAACCTCAACAAATAATAATAAACAAAAAGCTCTACAGCTCTACTTCCACTTCCCGCCAAATGGACACAGGTTGGTGACACTGAATTCACGCCAAATAAATGAAAAAATAGAACAATTTTCTTTTTCGTCAATTTCTTCACGTGAAGTTTATAACGAACAAACTTAGATGTCAAAGTGTGCTTTTACACGTCAAATTTGGCCTTGAATAACTTGGTCAATTTCTTGTCCAATTTATTGTTGATGTAAAGTGGACTTTAGATATTTTAGTTTTCCATCGTTAGCTTCTAACAGGCTCACCGACCACCGAATACCAGAACTCTTCAATAACACCTGAAATAGGTACTGATTGCACTGCTACTTGAAATCTGCAAGTTTGTTACACCAGAATCCAGTTTCATTTCTGTTTAATATTCATCATCTACGTCCTGGGGCTAGATTCCGTGCACTGTAGATATCTACACTTCGCTTTCTATCGATGTCAATTGTCGTGAAAATATTTGAATTTTTAGTTTTAATTGAATTATTTTCTAGTTTTGCTAGTTGATGCTGAAGTGATACTTGTAAAACAAGAAAATATTTGAATTAAAACTAAAAATTCAAATATATTGACATTGATAGAAAGCGGTCGGCGGTTGTTAGCGATTGTACACAGAATCCCACCCCTGAATCTTATTTTCGGTAATGACATTGGGAAATTGTAACAAAATGTCTAAAAATTAATTTAGAAATGGGGTAAATACTATTAAAAAGCAAATTTTATTTTAGTCATAAGAAAATGTTGAAATATACCAAAAATCTACTAAAAAATATTGCCTACTAGAATTTTTTAAAAAATATCAAAAATCTACCAAAAAAGTAGAAATCTACTAAATGTGGCAACGTTGCACTAACAGCTGTGGCGAAAACCGTCAAATCCCCTCTCCTCTACCCATGGCGCGCCATTTAAATTTATCAGATAAATGCACAAAACTGCCACTAACAGCGCTGGAGAAAGCTGTCAAATCCCCTCTACCCATCGGCTCATGGCCAATAGTGTCATACACAGATACAGAAACGATACAAGAATTTGTGTCAGGCACAGATTCTTGTACAATAACTGCGCCAATTTCTGCGCAGAGAGCAAAAACGTAAAACCTGCTGGTAAAACTTCTAAATGTCATAATGGCGGCTGAAAATGAGATCATATGATTTATGTCTTGATGAATTTATTTGTGTTTTGTAGGTATTATTTATAAATATTTTATTGATACTTAATATACCGTTTGGTATGGACTACTGTTCTACTAATAACCATTTATTTAGAATAACTTTGGGTTTCATATTGCATAATTTTTTAATAGAGGAAAATACAATAGTTCCAATTTGGATCAAACTGAAGATAATTATAATGCAAATATTTTAGCACAAATATCAAAACAAAATAAAAAACACAAATAATCAAGTCAACGTAAAAATTCTAGTTATTATAACATTAAAATATTGGTTTTTAAAAGTTTATAAATTTTATAAAATCCTTAAAATCAGCTGTAGACGCAGTACTACCATACCATACCAATGTAACGTGACAGGGTGACAAACAAAATTTCGACCAATCACGTGCCGAATTTCATACAGTTTTGGATACAAGAACTTGCATAGTGTCATAGCCACCTTTACTTTACAAGCCATGAAGAGAAAAAGGCAACATCGCAATTGATGACGTGCGTAGTCCGACTTTCGGACTACCGCTTTTGAAAACACAATTTTAAAGTAGAAATTCTGGTAAAATTTATAGTATTTTTTGAGTCGAACAAGAAAATATTATTAATTAGAAGTTTGTACAAAATAAAATTAAAGTACTTCCTTGTAAGTAACGTTTATTATACAAAAAAAAACCAATAACAAGAATATACATGGGATTAATTTTTTTCGAATCCTAAGAAAACTAATGAGTATTTTTCAAAAATTTAAACGCAGAATGAAAGATTACGTTAGGACCGAGGGCCGAAAGTCCCTGAAAACTTCTATGTTTATTTTAATAAGTTACAGGGGCGAAAAATTAAGAAAATTTAGTGTGATTTTTAGTTTTAAATATGCCATTCAAAAACAACCTTTCATTCATTCTAAGGGACTTTCGGCCCTCGGTAATAAAGTAATCTTTCATTCAGCGTTTAAATTTTTCAAAAATACTTATTAGTTTTCTCAGAATTCGAAAAAATGTTTGCATTTAAAATACACTGAAAATTTTGACAGGCGTCAAAATTTTGCATTTTGTTCCTTTCCCTTTAAAGTTTTTCGCACTTATTTAGAAACATCCTGAATTGGAAAAATGCGAGGAACTGCAGAAGGTTTTAACTTAGGATTCGTTAATTTCTCTACATGTTTGTTGCCTTCCTTATCTACCCATTCTCTAACTCTCTCGATGTCATCAGAATAAAAATGTTTGGCACATACTACCGCTGATGTTCCAATAACAAAATTTTTCCTGTGGATACACTGTAACCAAAGTTCTCGCAGCTTTGGATCCTTTGGAAATAAAAAAGTGCTTTCTGGTTGTTCATTCTTTTTAAGACTGCTATCGTAATTGCTTTTGCACTCTGGCACACAGCAACGGCTTGGCATCTACAAAAACAAAAATTATAAGTAGGTATGCCGTATGTAAAATACCAAACTTAAAGAAATTTATATAAACTTGCGTGCATAGAAATCAGCCCACTCAAAAATTTGGTCCTTTTTGATGTCTCGTATTTCCCGAACCTGTTGGCCGATTTAAATTGATTTTTTAATATGTTATAGCCTGATTCTTTAACAATACCCCTGTAATAATATTGTTGCTAAATAAGTAAATTTTCATTGTATATATACCGGGTGTACGAATTAAAGTGTCTTTTTTTTTCAAAGTTCGCATCACCCTATGGAATATTCATTCTAAGGGACTTTCGGCCCTCGGTGATAAAGTAATCTTTCATTCTGCGTTTAAATTTTTCAAAAATACTTATTAGATTTTTCAAGATTCGAAAAAAATGATTACATTTAAAATACATTGAAAATTTTGACAGGGGTCAAAATTTTGAATTTTGTTACTTTCCCTTTAAAGTTTGTCGCACTTATTTAGAAACACCCTGTATTGATAAAAGACATATTATATAGTTAAAGTAGCTAACTTTTATTTATTATCCAACATAAGCGAATGAATAAAAAACAGAATGTTAAGAAAACCTGAGGCTATAGTTGAGTTTTAATTTCACTATTTTATAAATGCCCGTTATACAATAAAAAATTAACTGCTTAGCAACAATATTATTACAGCGGTATTGTTAAAGAATCAGGCTATAACATATTAAAAAAATCACTTGAATCGGCCAACAGGTTTAGTAAATATAAGACATCAAAAATGACAAAAATTTTAAGTGGACGCATTTCTATATGCACGTAAGTTTATATAAAAATATATTATACTATAAAATATATTATATAAAAATATATTATATTGAACTAAAATCATCTTAATACATACCTTTTAATATTCTTTATAATTTGGAGCACGAAATATTGTAAAATGTTTAAGTTTTTCTGTAAATACAGTGAATATTATTTAAAAACATTTAAAAATATATGAGAACTGTCAGAATTAACCGGTCTACGCTTAGATGTTGCCAAGTTTCAACTTCATGGCTTGTAAAGTAAAGGTGGCTATGATAGTGTCATACAGGGCACAAATGTACGTACAAGAAATGATACAAGAAAATGTATACAAGAAACGATATCAGAAACGATATTAGAAATGATACAAGAAAATGCATAGTGTCATAGCCACCTTTACTTAACAAGCCATGAAGAGAAAAAGGCAACATCGCAATTGATGACGTGCGTAGTCCGACTTTCGGACTACCGCTTTTGAAAACACAATTTTAAAGTAGAAATTCTGGTAAAATTTATAGTATTTTTTGAGTCGAACAAGAAAATATTATTAATTAGAAGTTTGTACAAAATAAAATTAAAAGTACTTCCTTGTAAGTAACGTTTATTATACAAAAAAAAACCAATAACAAGAATATACATGGGATTAATTTTTTTCGAATCCTAAGAAAACTAATGAGTATTTTTCAAAAATTTAAACGCAGAATGAAAGATTACGTTAGGACCGAGGGCCGAAAGTCCCTGAAAACTTCTATGTTTATTTTAATAAGTTACAGGGGCGAAAAATTAAGAAAATTTAGTGTGATTTTTAGTTTCAAATATGTCATTCAAAAACAACTTTTTATTCATTCTAAGGGACTTTCGGCCCTCGGTAATAAAGTAATCTTTCATTCAGCGTTTAAATTTTTCAAAAAGACTTATTAGTTTTCTCAGGATTCGAACAAAATGATATTGCATTTAAAATACACTGAAAATTTTGACAGGCGTCAAAATTTTGCATTTTGTTCCTTTCCCTTTAAAGTTTTTCGCACTTATTTAGAAACACCCTGAATTGATAAAGAACAAAAATCTAGTTGTTAAAGTAGCTAACTTTTTTTATTATCCAACATAAGCGAATTAATCAAAACAAAACAGAATGTTATTAAGAAAACCAGAGTCTATAGTTGGGTTTTAATATATTATTATTATTATACAAAAAAAACCAATAACAAGAATATGTGTAAAATACTTTATTTTAAATAAATAATATCTTATTTTAAATTATATACAAATATCGCTAGAAAAAACTATAACAACAATTTCTCACATGGTTTGATGTGAAGTGTTGGGGTTTAGAGTCGATAACTTTCTTTTTTTGTTATTCCCCTTAGCATTACTTTTCTTTTTATACTTTTTTGAAAATTCATCACTTTGATGGATGCTATTTTTGTTTTTTGTATAATTATTTAAAACAATATTACACATAATTTTTATAATAGCAGAATAAACTTTGAAGGCATTTTCCCCACATTCACACTCAAATTCAAAATTTAAATGAAAGCCTTCATGTTGTAAACTTTTCATTACCAAACATGAACAGCTTCAGGTGACAATTGTGCTGCAAAAATAATTTTTCAAGATTGGGACTAGTTATAGTCCCAATTTCAGGCTATAACATATTAAAAAAATCACTTGAATCGGCCAACAGGTTTAGTAAATATAAGACATCAAAAATGACAAAAATTTTAAGTGGACGCATTTCTATATGCACGTAAGTTTATATAAAAATATATTATACTATAAAATATATTATATAAAAATATATTATATTGAACTAAAATCATCTTAATACATACCTTTTAATATTCTTTATAATTTGGAGTACGAAATATTGTAAAATGTTTGAGTTTTTCTGTAAATACAGTGAATATTATTTAAAAACATTTAAAAATAAATGAGAACTGTCAGAATTAACCGGTCTACGCTTAGATGTTGCCAAGTTTCAACTTCATGGCTTGTAAAGTAAAGGTGGCTATGATAGTAGGGAGTTTTTGTGCACACAAATACGTAAACGTAACCCATCTTTTTGACATATACGCTTGCGCATTAATGGTTGAACTCCCGTATCTCGATGCGTATTACCTAAAGTAGCGCTCTGATACGTATGGTCGCCTCGTATTTCCGTGAGACTGTGTAAAAATATAATGTATCTGTAATAAAAGCGAGCCATAAAAATGAAAGCAAAAGTACCCTACCAGGAGTAGTTATTAACTGCAAAACTATCAATGACTAAGATGTGTAAAATATAAAAGTTTTAAGGTTCTACATTCAGATGTTCCTGGTATGATATTTTAAAATATGGGCAATCACCCAGTTAAGTTTTCATCGAACTGTTGATCAGTCCACGTGGACAAAGAGCCACTCAAAAAATCGGATATTGCTGTTGTGACCAATCATAATGCGGTATCTTTTATCGGAAGAACTACTCACCCTTCGCTCAAGATATAACAATATTTGGCTGAGCGAGGCCATGCCATAAAATAGTTTATCACAAAGTGTCATCTTTCGGCTGATTGCAGCCGTCCAGTGGTGTGCACCAGGGACCCGGACCGTACCGCTAAAAACAGAAAACCGAACCGAAACCGATATTTTTTAGTGGACCAGAACCGAAACTGAACCCTTATTTGATATTAAATATAATTTTTGGAACCGAACCGTAACACTTAATTTTTCAAACGGTTTTATCGGTTTTTTTCGGTTTTGTTGTTTATAATGTTATTTTTGTTTTTTTTTTATATAAGTAAGTGCAAATAATTTTGAAGTGTTTTCCACTTTTGTTAATAAATAAAAAATACATTTCAAGATGTTTTATTATTTTTAAAATCAACTCAAAAACCATAAACAACAACTATGTTTTAATAATTTCTTCTTTTAATTCTGATCAACAAATGTTTCTGAAGTTGTTGAGGAAAATAATTTTTTTTGTATTTCAGAATATTGTCAAATATTTTATTTAACTAAATCGATGTCGCTTTAGCAAATTCTAAAATAATAATTTTTTTTATTTAAATTTATGTGTCTCGGCAGCAATGGCCATTTACACAAACAATATTGGTTATACAATAATTAATTACAATAAGGACTTAAAACTAATTAGGTATTATAACAGTTAATTTCTAAATTTTAAATAACATTACGTAAAAATTACGAAGAAAAAAAATTGGATATACAATCATTGGATACTATAGAGACGTACAACTAATTATAAAATTGCTTCGGTCTTCTTGGGATACTTCGGACGTTGTTTAGTCATAGTAGCAGTTGCATATGAACTAGTAAGATTACTGGAAGAATTGGGTCCAAACATGGTGTTGCTAACAGTGGGGAACATTTATTTAAATTGTTACTCATGTAGTCAAAAGTAACTTGAATTTGTTTATATTAACGCTTTGGATGTCTGGAAATAAGTGATAACCTTGGATACATCACTGCAATACTGGTTGCCTAACCGTTGGCGTCCGTTGGGACGGGATAGCAACAGTGAAAAACTATTGACAGTTTGACACTGAATGGGTTTAAATTGGAAGATTATTAAGTAAAACATCTCTTACTCACTGAAGTTACAGCTTGTTCTTGATGATTAACACGTAACACAATTGTTATTAGTCACTATTTGAGCGAAAACTAATTTTAATAACTAGTATTTACAGTAATAATTACAAATTTCGGCACCAATTTACAGATCGATACATACACGTTCTGACGTTAGTTTGACAGACCAAATAATAAAATTACTCTATCCATTGTTAACTTTTGTACCTGATCAGTGGTCACTAATAATTGATAATCGGTGATAAATCTTTGTTATGTTGGTTGTGACGGAAAAATATAATTTTAATAATGTCAGCAATTAATTATTAGATTATGTAGAATGTAATAGAATACAGAGATATAAATGAATTGAGCCATACTGGTAGGGGAGCTCAAGCGGGTATTTTTGCAGTTACTTGAGCGAGCCAGAAAATTACACGGGGAGAAACCTTGTAGGTCCTATGTAAATATACCCCTACCATATATTGGATCTTAATACAGGAGGATCCGAAAAAAAATATACCCTTAGAAAAACTTATGTCACATTAAGATAAGATAAGTTAAGTACATACAGAACAGTGTATATTTCAAAAATCTGACGGTTTGAGGGGGCGCGTAAGAAAATGTGTGAGTCACAAAGCTTCACAAGAAAAAAGAGAATATGTTGAGAAATAAACGTTAGATCGAAAAACTAAAAATTACGTGTTCAATATTCTTCAAAAATATATCGAATGATACCAAACACGAACTCCCACGGAGAGGAGTGAGGGTAAATTTTAAATAGGAACCCCGCAATATTTTGCGAAATGAACATCAGATCGAAAAAGTACAAAATACACGTATCAAAATACACTGTCGGAAAAAATACATGTGCCGTTTTTGTGGTCTGACCGTTCCAAATTTTTAACCTGTTCCACAATTTAAACTTCCCCTGTTCCAGTGTTCCCATATTTTAAAGTTTGTCTAACTAGACATCCTTAAGATATTAACAAAAATTTCAGCTTGCTATTAATCAACTTTTTTTCATACGCGGTATCCAGATACTAATAGATAAGCACCAGACTATTTAAAAGTATTACTAAGCTTTGTTTTTAAACCAAGAGGAGTACAATAAAAAGACATATTTACACCCAAGAAAGTCACTAGAAATATTACCAAACACATCTTCTTTTTTGGTTAATCATATCGGCCTTCGACGATTATCCATATTTTACTAATACGTCGCTAAAGAGTTACAATCTAAAGGTCGATAAAGGTATATCTATCAATGGAGAATTTTGGAACAACTTATGAGTTGCAGATGATACAGTAAAGGCCGGGACACACATATCTGCACCGAGCCCACACCGAGCACAGACAGCATGGCCAGCCTTGCTGTCTCTGCTCGGTGCGGGCGCGGTGCGGACACGGTGCTGGTTCGGTGCGGATATGTGTGTCACGGCCTTAATAATAACGGATTAAGACAATGATTTAGAATTTAGAGAACGTAATGCAACGCCTTAGTGAACGCTGTCATGAGTACGGACTGAAGATTAATTTAAAGAACTAAATGCATGACCATGACTAAATTAGCACACGCAAACATCCAATTGACTATTGAAGATACTGTAATTAAGAGTGTGGATACTACAAATAATTAGGAACATGGATAACATCAAATGTGGACCAAAGCAAAGAAATTAGGGAGCGTTCAAGTACGTACGTAACGCGGTTTTTGAAGATTTTTGACCCCCTCCCCCTTCGTAACGCACCTTAATGGGGCGTTCACGTATTACGTGACGCAATTTTTGAAGATTTTTAACCCTCCCCCCTTACGTAATATTTGAACGGCCCCTTACGACACGTATTGAAATAGTACGTGCATCATTCATTAAACTTACAAAGTTTCTTTGTTATTAGGATATAAGGTTAGAACTACGCCTAAGGATGCTTCTGTGTTACGTGTTCTCTACTCTTCTTTATGGCTTGGAAGCGTGGACACTAACAAGTCCATCAATTAGTCAAAAGATTACAATAACATGAAAGTTATCAGAGATAAAACAGTAAGGTTTACTACTTATGAGCAGTTGTATTACTAAAACATATAAATTTGATCATACTTACTGTTTAATTATATGTGATAATTAATGTTATTGACAATTTTTTATACAGGTATTATTATTTTACAATAAGATCTGTTCAGTCGAGTCGATTAGTGTTATCACTATGTACCTAGGTATATCACAGATGTTGATAACACCGATATTTTTTTATTTAAACTTTTTCGTAAAATAAAATATTTACTGATACCCACATAATTTGAGGAAATGCGATGGCCTCATTTACAATTTACACTTAAAATCAAATGTTTGCAAAATAATAACTTTTATTAAATTTAAATTAGATATCTACGCTACTGTTCACTAAATTGTCACCCTGGTCACTCTTAACAGTGTTGCCATTTTGCTAGTATCTGGTCCGCTCTTGTTAGCGTAAATTTTCCAACGGAATCCCGTCTTTACTTTACGTGAGAACGCATCCCTATCGAGACGAAAGTCACCGAATGCACACGAGGATCTTGCCCGATTGGCGATTACCTACCAATGGCGTGCCAATGGCTACCAAATGAACATTTCATCAGCGTACTACCCGTTTATAAATATTTAAGGTTATATTGGTTATTGGTTTAGTCTAATTGAGTAAAATTATTCTGTGTTTGTAACTGGAAATTGGAACTTCATAATATATTTAAAATTTTATTGTTTTCAAGTTGTCTATTAATAAAGCAAAACAAACAAATCTTGTATTAATTTAAGAAATACTGTGATCACCACAATTAATAATTTGATAAATAAATGACCTAATTTCTGTAAAATTTTCAAATAAATATGAACAAACTATTTACATTATACTGGAATTCTGATGTAGGTACAATAATTTACAACTAAAAAGTAGGTATAAACAAAAATAAAAAAATTTTAACCTAAGGAAAAATAATATTTTTATATTTAAATAGAAGCAATAAAAACCATACAATGTCATCATTCATTTATCTTTTTTTACATTTGTATATTAATTGTATATTGTGTGAACATTGTTTTATTTTTTTAATGTCAACGGAATTTAAAAATTACTTTACGATTTGCTTTACGTTACGTTAAGGCAGTCACAAAAACTACCTATTTTAACGTTCATCCTCTACGACACGTTAGTGGCTTTACGTATACGGAGATGCGTACGTTACGTAGCAACAAAAACTCCCTATTGTCATACAGCCTTAAGAACCGTGGGACTAGCTCGGTCTGTCGGTCTGTACATCCTTCGATCCTTGTTATGACAGTTTGTTGACTACAATGTACAAATCAAATCTACAATACAAACACAAACAAACTAAAATCTAAAATTTACACATAGGTTAATCAAGTTATATCGGCGTTTTTTTTGTGATTTCTGCTTCGTTATTCCTTTAATTTTTAGTTATTATTAGTCTGCATTTATATAAAAAAAAAACAGTTATTTAAACAGTATGGAGGAACAAGAAGACAATTACACAAAAAGCGAACTATCTAATAATATAAAATGCCAAACCGAATTAGAGAATGATGGTGTGAATAATACAGAATTTCCGGTTACCATAAAAAATGAATTTAAAAAAGAAATGTTTCTACCTGAGGATAATCCAACTAATGAAGATTCTAAAGATTGGTTCAATCAAATGAATACTGCAATATACATTGAAAATGTAAAACATGAAGAAATTGAAGATGATAGTAATTTGTTGAATTGTAAAATTTTTAAGTCTGAACCAAATATTAAGGAAGAGGAAGACGTAATTGAAGCAAATCAGAGTCAATGTGGTAAGTATGTATAAATAAAAATAATTTAGGACAAAACAATTTAAAAAAGTAAAGGTAAAAAAAGTAAAACATAATCATAATCACTTGCATACCTACTTCAATTATAAACATTAGGGAAGTAGTTTTTTTTTTATTAACAAAATCACATCAGCCAAATTGGCTATTAGAGAAACAATAGTAGCGAACAATGTGTATTATATTTATATGTTTAGATAGCTTTTAAAATGTTAATTGAAGTTAAACTTTTTAGATTTGACACATTGCACTGTAGACCTAAAATATCACTTAGTTTGTTGGGTATATTGTACAACATGCACTTCGGCATTAATGCTGAGTATTTCTCTAACAAATGTTTGATTGTTAACTTTTCTTCACAGTTGTCACATCTTGGTTCTTGTTTGTTGGAAAACACATGGCTATTGGTTAATCACATATGACCCAGTCAGAGTTGTGATAATATTACTTGATCTCTCTGACTTGTTGGTAATGTTGGCCAGGGTTTTATCGATTTTTTACTATTGCATAGTTTGGCAGATGACACTTTCCACTTTTCTTCCCACATATACATATACATTTAAAAAATAGTTTTGTTTTTATGCGGATACATCTTTAGAATAAATTGTTTATTTTTAAGGCCATCGGTACATAATTCGCAAATATTTTATGGGTATCCCTACTTTTTCTGTCTTTACACGGTAATTACGTGTAGTAAAATTCACACTGGTATGGATATCTAAACATTACTAGAATGTCATTCTACTTGAAAATGTCATCATTAATTTAAAGAGATGGCTTTTGAATGTTCTTGGATAACTGTTATATTTATAATTGCAAATTATTAATTTGTGACTATTTGGATAGTCACAAATAGCTGTGACTATTTGGATAGTGAATTGGAATGTCAAAATTACAATATATACCGTAATGATAGATCAAGTTTAACTAGTCAAAAATCACGAGGTGGTGGCATTATTTATTTCTTGTAATTTTAAAAGTATAAAATTCATAATTGGAGGTCTGTATATTCCACCTCAGATGCCTGAAATATATTACAATAAACATTGTGAAGCAGTTGAAAATATGTTGCAAAGGTTTCCGTTGAATAAAATATATTTATTTGGTGACTATAACTTACCAGATGCTAGGTGGTTTAATGACGATTATGGAGTTCGAGTAGAGTGTCCTGGTACATCGAATGCAGTAGGACTTGCTCAACAATTTGGTTTTTTGCAACTGTATCAATTAAATGAAATACCCAATAGTAGGAATATATATTTGGATCTGTTGTTTACAAATGACAAAAATGTACAACTTAGTAAATCTAAGGATTTTATTTTTGCTGATAGTTTGCACCATTTTAGTTACGAATGTACTTTAAACCTATTTTCTAACAATCAAGACTCTAGTACCTTATATCTACATGATTTTTACTATGATTTTAAGAATGCAAACTATTTTGGTCTTAATAATTTTTTAGCAAGTGTGCAGTGGGAACAATGTTTCTCAAATAATATTAATGATTCAGTTAACAATTTTTATGAAATCTTGGCTATGGGAATTGCTTTTTTTGTACCTTTGAAAAAATATATATCTAGCAGTTTTCCTAAATGGTTTTCACCAGAATTGCGATACATAACATCTCAAAAGAGAAAAATGCATAAAACTTACAGTAAATCACAATTACATTCAGATTACCTAAGATTTTGTCAACTACGTACAGAATGCAAACGAATCAGAGAAGTATGTTGGTCTCAGTATATATCTCATGTAAATAATGAGTTCAAAACTAATCCTAGGTACTTTTGGAAGTATGTGCACGACCTAAAGTCTAATCACTCACTACCACACTCAATGCAGTATAATGAAGAGTTGGCAGAAAATGGCCAAGATATTGTGAACCTTTTTAAGGAATACTTTCAGACAGTCTATACTCCTGGAGACCAAAATAGTTCTGTGGATAATTTGGTTTTACCTATAAATTGTTCACAGAATATTGACTTTGCAGACATTTCTATACAAGAAATTTATAATAAAATTTTGCGTTTACCTAAGGTTTGTTCCAACATGAACTTTTGGACGGTCCAGAAACCGTCACGAAACTACTTGTACCGTTTGTTGTGCGCATGTTCGTAATTGTATCGCCCAGTTATCGTCCCATGACGGTAATCATATATTTGTCATTTTTGTTGGTGACAGCTTGTGTACTTTTTAGTCGATCAAAGGCTCAAAAACTTTAAAGAATTAAATCCTAGTGCGCAAGTCAGTCCAACCAGCACATTATGCATTTGCCCGATTACTGAAATGATCATCACGAAACCGTCACCGAAAGATCACAATTCTTGTTGGAACAGTGGGAAGGACGATCCGATGACGATCATATTTTATTATTATTGCCATGTTTATTAATAAACATGGCAATAATGAAAAGTCACATTCTAATGTTTTGACAGTTCTCTTACGTCAAAAATTTTGACCTACGTAATATCGCTTTTGTAGTAAAATACTATAAAAGCAATGTTAACAACTATAGAAGTGTTTGCATACAGTCATCTATTCCCAAACTTTTTGACAGCTTGGTTTGTGGTCAGTTAAGTTGGTTATGTCGAAATTTAATAAATAAGAATCAGCATGGGTTTTTTTCGGGTCGATCTACTATTACCAATTTAGTTTTATATCAGAATAGATTAATAAATGCTATGGAAGACTTTAAACAAATTGATACAGTGTATACAGACTTTTCTAAAGCTTTTGATCGAGTTGACCATAGCATTTTCCTTAAGAGGCTCATCGATATTGGTTTTGGCATAACCACAGTCACCTGGGTCAAGAGTTTTCTGTCTGGCCACCAGCAGAAGGTTAAGGTTGGATCCTTTCTGTCAAACTCTATTGCAGTTACATCGGGCGTTCCTCAGGGCGGGCACTGCTCACCGATTTTCTTTGATCTGTTTGTGAATTCTATTTTCGACTGCTTTGAAAACAGTGATGGTTTAGCTTTTGCTGACGATTTTAAAATATCAAAGATAATTTCTAGTCCTTTAGACCAACACCTTCTGCAGGAAGACCTGGATAGATTGACACATTGGTGTACAGTAAACAAACTCAACCTAAATGTCTCAAAATGCTGTTACATTGGTTTTTTCAAAGGTAATAAGAAGATCAATACTTCATATAAAATAAATAATGAAGATCTGAAATATGTTTCAAAAGTTAAAGATTTAGGAGTGATTTTTGACGAAAGTTTGAGTTTTGTTGAACACATTAATTACGTAACAGTTCAGTCTTCAAAAATGTTAGGATTTATTTTGAGACACTGTAGTAATTTTTCAGTTGACACTGTAAGAGGAGTTTATTGTTCTTTGGTGCGATCTAAACTTGAATATGGCTCTATAGTATGGTCTCCATACCATGCAGTTCATAATATGACTGTTAAAAAAATTCAACACAAATTTTTGAGGTTCTGTGCATTTAAATTAGGTGAAACTATTGTAGATCACGATTATTCATTAATAGAAAACAGTTTAAAACTTAATACACTAGAAAATAGACTTAATCAAGTAGGATTAGTATTTTTGTATAATTTAATAAATGGAAATTTAGATTGCTGTGATCTATTACAGTGTATTAATGTTGATATACAAACTAGAAATCGAAGAGGTGATTTTAGAACATTTTATATTCCTTTCCATCGCACAACTTATGGCCAAAATTCACCTATAGATCGTTACTGTAAACTTATAAATGACAAACACATTGAAATTTTTGATATATCTCTGAGTAAGTTTAAAAATAATTTAAGTAGAGTATTTATTTAACTTTTTGTTAGTTCTAAGGTTACACGTACCTACCTATTCTTACTCTAATATTTGTTATCTAATTATAATGTTGTTAAAGTATTATTAGTACATATTTAGCTCGTAAACTTATTATTGTTAATTTTATAACTTTTAATGGGGCAATCCCGTCAATAAATAAATAAATAAATTTATTTAATAAATGTGATAATTTTTTCACTAACTATGTATTCAGTGATTGTATAAATTTATATGTAGAACAAAAACTAATACTCAATCGAGAAAAGAGGAAAAGTGTTGTAAGTGCTTTTTTAATAATACAGTAGAACGTCGATAATCCGGACGTCAAAAATCTGGACTGTCAATAATCCAGATTTGTATCTAGCAAAAATATCTGATTCTTTTAAAATAAATTAAGAACTTCGCTACGAAAAACGAACCTCTACCGCAGTTCAAAAATATTTTACATATTTTTTTAAAAGCCCAAATAGTGTCTGATATTTTTACTGTACACATGGTGCTATTATAAAAACGGTGTTACCTTAGCCATAAATTTCATCCATAAATTTTTTTTTCATATTTTTACAAAAATTTGGTATAAATTTATCAAAAATGAATAAAACAGATAATATTGACAAGAAAAATGTTATATATGTTATATATGTTTGAAAAAAAAATTTAAACGGGCGATGTATTGACGGTGAGTAGATAATGCCACTCAAATTCAAAAATCCTTTATGGAAGGTACGTTAGTCAACTTTTTTTCTCAGTTTTTTGTTAAATTCTCAAAGTAAATATAATAAAGCATAACATGTAAAAAAATCGTGATGGAGGTATTTTCCAAAACAAGCGAAAAAAATTCTGAAACTTAGATGTATTGCGCGCTATTCGTTAATACGTCTCAAATTCAAAAATCCTTTATGGATGGTACGTTAGTCAACTTTTTTTCTCAGTTTTTTGTTAAATTCTCAAAGTAAATATAATAAAGCATAACATATAAAAAAATCGTGATGGAGGTATTTTCCAAAACAAGCGAAAAAAATTCTGAAACTTAGATGTATTGCGCGGTATTCGTTAATACGTCTCAAATTCAAAAATCCTTTATGGATGGATCGTTAGTCAACTTTTTTTCTCAGTTTTTTGTTAAATTCTTAAAGTAAATATAATTAAGCATAACATATAAAAAAATCGTGATGGAGGTATTTTCCAAAACAAGCGAAAAAAATTCTGAAACTTAGATGTATAGCGCGCTATTCGTTAATACATCTCAAATTCAAAAATCCTTTATGGATGGTACGTTAGTCAACTTTTTTTCTCAGTTTTTTGTTAAATTCTCAAAGTAAATATAATTAAGCATAACATATAAAAAAATCGTGATGGAGGTATTTTCCAAAACAAGCGAAAAAAATTCTGAAACTTAGATGTATTGCGCGGTATTCGTTAATACGTCTCAAATTCAAAAATCCTTTATGGATGGATCGTTAGTCAACTTTTTTTCTCAGTTTTTTGTTAAATTCTCAAAGTAAATATAATAAAGCATAACATATAAAAAAATCGTGACGGAGGTATTTTCCAAAACAAGCGAAAAAAATTCTGAAACTTAGATGTATTGCGCGGTATTCGTTAATACGTCTCAAATTCAAAAATCCTTTATGGATGGTACGTTAGTCAACTTTTTTTCTCAGTTTTTTGTTAAATTCTCAAAGTAAATATAATAAAGTATAACATATAAAAAAAACGTGATGGAGGTATTTTCCAAAACAAGAGGAAAAAATTCTGAAACTTAGATGTATTGCGGGCTATTCGGTAATACGTCTCAAATTCAAAAATCCTTTATGGATGGATCGTTAGTCAACTTTTTTTCTCAGTTTTTTGTTAAATTCTTAAAGTAAATATAATTAAGCATAACATATAAAAAAATCGTGATGGAGGTATTTTCCAAAACAAGCGAAAAAAATTCTGAAACTTACGTGTATTGTGCGGTATTCGTTAATACGTCTCAAATTCAAAAATCCTTTATGGATGGTACGTTAGTCAACTTTTTTTCTGTTTTTTGTTAAATTCTCAAAATAAATATAATAAAGCATAACATATAAAAAAGTCGTGCTGGAGGTATTTTCCAAAACAAGCAAAAAAATTCTGAAACTTAGATGTATTGCGCGGTATTCGTTAATACGTCTCAAATTCAAAAATCCTTTATGGATGGATCGTTAGTCAACTTTTTTTCTCAGTTTTTTGTTAAATTCTTAAAGTAAATATAATAAAGCATAACATATAAAAAAAATCGTGATGGAGGTATTTTTCAAAACAAGCGAAAAAAATTCTGAGACTTAGATGTATTGCGCGCTATTCGTTAATACGTCTCAAATTCAAAAATCCTTTATGGATGGTACGTTAGTCAACTTTTTTTCTCAGTTTTTTGTTAAATTCTCAAAGTAAATATAATAAAGTATACCATATAAAAAAATCGTGATAAAGGTATTTTCCAAAACAAGCGAAAAAAATTCTGAAACTTAGATGTATTGCCCGGTATTCGTTAATACGTCTCAAATTCAAAAATCCTTTATGGATGGTACGTTAGTCAACTTTTTTTCTCAGTTTCTTGTTAAATTCTCAAAGTTAATATAATAAAGCATAACATATAAAAAAATCGTGATGGAGGTATTTTTCAAAACAAGCGAAAAAAATTCTGAGACTTAGATGTATTGCGCGCTATTCGTTAATACGTCTCAAATTCAAAAATCCTTTATGGATGGTACGTTAGTCAACTTTTTTTCTCAGTTTTTTGTTAAATTCTCAAAGTAAATATAATTAAGCATAACATATAAAAAAATCGTGATGGAGGTATTTTCCAAAACAAGCGAAAAAGATTCTGAAACTTAGATGTATTGCACGGTATTCGTTAATACGTCCCAAATTCAAAAATCCTTTATGGATGGATCGTTAGTCAACTTTTTTTCTCAGTTTTTTGTTAAATTCTCAAAGTAAATATAATAAAGCATAACATATAAAAAAATCGTGATGGAGGTATTTTCCAAAACAAGCGAAAAAAATTCTGAAACTTAGATGTATAGCGCGGTATTCGTTAATACGTCTCAAATTCAAAAATCCTTTATGGATGGTACGTTAGTCAACTTTTTTTTTCAGTTTTTTGTTAAATTCTCAAAGTAAATATAATAAAGCATAACATATAAAAAAATCGTGATGGAGGTATTTCCCAAAACAAGCGAAAAAAATTCTGAAACTTAGAGGTATTGCGCGCTATTCGTTAATACGTCTCAAATTCAAAAATCCTTTATGGATGGTACGTTAGTCAACTTTTTTTCACAGTTTTTTGTTAAATTCTCAAAGTAAATATAATTAAGCATAACATATAAAAAAATCGTGATGGAGGTATTTTCCAAAACAAGTGAAAAAAATTCTGAAACTTAGATGTATTGCACGGTATTCGTTAATACGTCTCAAATTCAAAAATCCTTTATGGATGGATCGTTAGTCAACTTTTTTTCTCAGTTTTTTGTTAAATTCTCAAAGTAAATATAATAAAGCATAACATATAAAAAAATCGTGATGGAGGTATTTTCCAAAACAAGCGAAAAAAATTCTGAAACTTAGATGTATTGCGGGCTATTCGGTAATACGTCTCAAATTCAAAAATCCTTTATGGATGGATCGTTAGTCAACTTTTTTTCTCAGTTTTTTGTTAAATTCTCAAAGTAAATATAATAAAGCATAACATATAAAAATACCGTAATATAGGTATTTTTCAAAACAAGCGAAAAAAATTCTGAAACTTAGATGTATTGCGCGCTATTCGTTAATACGTCTCAAAATTCAAAAATCCTTTATGGATGGATCGTTAGTCAACTTTTTTGTCAGTTTTTTGTTAAATTCTCAAAGTTAATATAATAAAGCATAACATATAAAAAAAATCGTGATGGAGGTATTTTCCAAAACAAGCGAAAAAAATTCTGAAACTTAGATGTATTGCGCGGTATTCGTTAATACGTCTCAAATTCAAAAATCCTTTATGGATGGTACGTTAGTCAACTTTTTTTCTCAGTTTTTTGTTAAATTCTCAAAGTAAATATAATAAAGCATAACATATAAAAAAACGTGATGGAGGTATTTTCCAAAACAAGCGAAAAAAATTCTGAAACTTAGATGTATTGCGCGGTATTCGTTAATACGTCTCAAATTCAAACATCCTTTATGGATGGTACGTTAGTCAACTTTTTTTCTCAGTTTTTTGTTAAATTCTCAAAGTAAATATAATAAAGCATAACATATAAAAAAAAACGTGATGGAGGTATTTTCCAAAACAAGAGAAAAAAATTCTGAAACTTAGATGTATTGCGGGCTATTCGGTAATACGTCTCAAATTCAAAAATCCTTTATGGATGGTACGTTAGTCAACTTTTTTCTCAGTTTTTTGTTAAATTCTCAAAGTAAATATAATTAAGCATAACATATAAAAAAATCGTGATGGAGGTATTTTCCAAAACAAGCGAAAAAAATTCTGAAACTTAGATGTATTGCGGGCTATTCGGTAATACGTCTCAAATTCAAAAATCCTTTATGGATGGATCGTTAGTCAACTTTTTTTCTCAGTTTTTTGTTAAATTCTCAAAGTAAATATAATAAAGCATAACATATAAAAATACCGTGATATAGGTATTTTTCAAAACAAGCGAAAAAAATTCTGAAACTTAGATGTATTGCGCGCTATTCGTTAATACGTCTCAAAATTCAAAAATCCTTTATGGATGGATCGTTAGTCAACTTTTTTGTCAGTTTTTTGTTAAATTCTCAAAGTTAATATAATAAAGCATAACATATAAAAAAAATCGTGATGGAGGTATTTTCCAAAACAAGCGAAAAAAATTCTGAAACTTAGATGTATTGCGCGGTATTCGTTAATACGTCTCAAATTCAAAAATCCTTTATGGATGGTACGTTAGTCAACTTTTTTTCTCAGTTTTTTGTTAAATTCTCAAAGTAAATATAATAAAGCATAACATATAAAAAAACGTGATGGAGGTATTTTCCAAAACAAGCGAAAAAAATTCTGAAACTTAGATGTATTGCGCGGTATTCGTTAATACGTCTCAAATTCAAACATCCTTTATGGATGGTACGTTAGTCAACTTTTTTTCTCAGTTTTTTGTTAAATTCTCAAAGTAAATATAATAAAGCATAACATATAAAAAAAAAACGTGATGGAGGTATTTTCCAAAACAAGAGAAAAAAATTCTGAAACTTAGATGTATTGCGGGCTATTCGGTAATACGTCTCAAATTCAAAAATCCTTTATGGATGGTACGTTAGTCAACTTTTTTCTCAGTTTTTTGTTAAATTCTCAAAGTAAATATAATTAAGCATAACATATAAAAAAATCGTGATGGAGGTATTTTCCAAAACAAGCGAAAAAAATTCTGAAACTTAGATGTATTGCGCGGTATTCGTTAATACGTCTCAAATTCAAAAATCCTTTATGGATGGATCGTTAGTCAACTTTTTTTCTCAGTTTTTTGTTAAATTCTCAAAGTAAATATAATAAAGCATAACATAATATAAAAAAATCGTGATGGAGGTATTTTCCAAAACAAGCGAAAAAAATTCTGAAACTTGCGATGTATTGCGGGCTATTCGGGAATACGTCTCAAATTAAAAAATGCTTTGGGGATGGTACGTTAGTTAACATTTTTTTTTAATTTTTAGTTAAATTTTGGAAGTACATATAATAAAATTTCTGGAAGTACGTGTAATAAAGCATGAGATATAAAATATCGTAATCAAGGTATATTCGAAAGCGAGGGAAAAATTTTTAAACGGCGTGTAGGTAATGCGTCTCATTTTCAAATATTTCTTATGTAGTCCAGGAACCGAAGCATTTCACCTTTCAATTTTTACAGAATGGATCGATTTACATGAAAATTTGAGAATAAATAGTGGATAGTCCAAAGATCAAAATCTATATGATGACAAAAGGCGCTTTTACAATGGTGGTGGCTGCCACCCCATCTCGGGGGTGGACAATTTTTATTAGATTTTGACTGCAAAAGTTGATAAAAACATTCGTTCTAAGCAAAAAATGTTCCATACATTTTTTTGATAAAATTTATACTTTTCGATTTATTCGCTATCGAAAGTGTTAGTTTTATATAGAAAAAAATCAATGTTTTTCGATATATACTCATTTACCATTCACTAAATTTTTGCCGTAGAAAAAATTTTTTCAAACCAAGTTCTTGGGAATTAAATAACCTACAATTTCATATAAAAACATTTTTTCGTATATCTGATGCTAATCTTTCTATTTTGAAGAAAATGGCATTTTTTACCAATCTACAAAAAGTCGTTATTCGCTTTTAACTCTAGTTTTTTAAAAACTAATTATTCTAAGCCAGTCAAACTTTTAAAATCTATTAATAATACATAAATAAAGAAGAACTCATAAGGCCAATGACTGAAAGCAAAGCTAACTTACATTATTATGCTTCCAATTGGATTTCTTTTTTTTTTTTTGAAAAAAATATATTGATTTTTTAACCGTAACCTTTTTAATTTTAATCTTAGAAAGTTTGATAAAAAATAATTTTGTAGGTTTTTACAAGATCTATAAGACTATTAATACCAAATCCTTTTAAAATCCTCAGTCGCAAAAAGTGGTGACTTTGAAAGGGTTGGTAAAGGTGATTTTTGCATGTTATTACAAGTTTTAATTGCCAATACCACACTTAATTTTTACCGTAGAGAAAATTTTTGCAAACCATGTTCTTGGAAATTAAATAAGATACAATTTTATATTGAAATATTTTTTTGTATCTCTGATGATAATCTTTCTATTCTGAAGAAAAGGGAATTTTTTACCAAACTTCAAAAATTCGATATTTGCTTTTGACTCCATTTTTTTAAAAACTAATCATTCTAAACCAGTTAAACTTCTAGAACCTATTAATAATACATAAGTAAAGAAGACGAAATAAGGTCAATGACTAATTTTAATCAGGGTGGTGATTAGGGGTTTGCTTTCGATCACTTTTTCGCTGAAAAATATAGGGTCTGACATTCTTTTCATTATAAGCCGCCTAATTTTTGAGCTAAAGACTTTTTTTATTTCTGAAGATAGATATTTTTAAATACTTCAAATTAGTTTAAACAAGTGAACCTCGAAAAATGCTTAGTTTTCCCGTCTTTTGACTTTGAAACTACAATATTTAGCATTTGCCGAAGAAGACCTAACATATAATAAAGTATAGCTCGATTACTATTGGTCTTAAAGAAAATAAAGAAAAACGGTTTTGTTGATTTTTTCAAAAGGTACATTTTTATTAAGCAAAGTTGTTTTGATAAAACAAAAACTTTTTGAGTTATTTGCAGAAAACTGATTAAAAACATTATTTTTTTTTTAATATAAAACTAACACTTTCGATAGCGAATAAATAGAAAACTATTAATTTTATCAAAAAAATGTATAGAATATTTTTTGCTTAGAATAAATGTTTTTACCAACTTTTGCGGTCAAAATATAATAAAAAATTTTCATCCCCAACATGGGGTGGCAACCACCCCCATGGTAAAAGCGCCTTTTGGCATCATATAGATTTTTATCCTTGGACTATCCACTACTTATTCTCAAATTTTCAAGCAAATCGATCCATTCTGTAAAAATTGCTAGGTTTTGTCCTATGTTATGCTTCATTACTTGGACTAATGTGTGTGGGCTGTTGTTTGTGTGATCAGGGACTTCGTCAATTAGCCGAATTTGTATTAGAAAAATTGAAATTATTTTTTTTTTAATTTTGAGTTATTATAGAAGAATAAGTAGGAATACCAAATACATTCTTAACAATTGTTTTATAGACAGATCTAATATTCTTATATTTTGTGTAAATTTTTGGAAAATACCATTCTTGAGGGATTAAGATAATATGATTTTATTACCTGGGATTGTGGTCATTAGTTACGACTAGTTTTTCATTTATAGTTATTTTAGGTAAGAGTTGTTTAGAGATTATGATAACGAGTTCCTTGTCTAGTTTTCAACGTGACTTTTGTAGAATGTAATTTCAGAAAAATCAGTTAACTTTCTAATTAATGGCTTTTATTCTTCAATAACTTATATATAACTATATATATATATATATATATATATATATATATATATATATATATATATATATATATATTGTCAAAAGAAAATAGGTTTCAGTTGATTGAAGTCCGTCAAGTGCGACAGTCAAAATAAGTGTTTAATGCTAAAAAGTGTAAAGTGTGTTTTTGTGTCTTCTAGTTTTTGGTAAGTATTTGTTAATATTTTAATTTTTATTCTTAAATTTTTATTAGTAATTTTGTTTTTTTTGCAACTTACCCAACTATATTAATCGTTCTCTTTATCATTTTAATATTTTACTTTTTTTATTTGTAGTATTTACTTTTTAAAATGGCAGAATTAGTAGATAAATTGTGTAAATTCTTGAACTCACAGGAGTTAACTCTTGTCCAAATTAGACGGCTAAAACACGGTGATAAAATAATTGCGGATGCATGTCTAAAATTGTTTAATAATAAATCAAGTTTGTCTCGTAATAATTTGCTGAAAATAATTAAACGTAATTCTCATAACTTTTCCCAAGTTTTTTTCACTATACAAATGATACAAATAATTTGAATTGTTCACCAACAGACAACAAATTTTATAATAATATTGATATAAATAACGTGCCAAATTCAACTGTTTTTATTCAAAATGTGGAATATTCGGATAAACCTGAACCATTAAAAGAAACATTTGAAAACGTAAGTTTTGACATTAATACTGAAATGCCTGATAGTTCAGATCAAAACCTGCTAGAAACTTTATCGGAAACAAATACAACTGTGGACGTTACGCCCGAACAACTTAATATTGACCCCGAAATAAAAAAATGTTATGAAATACAACCGTAGTTAAACGTGTTACCAAAACATTCGCGAAATAACTTTCCAATAAAACTAAAATTCCACAATAAATTAGTGATTCGCGAGGGTGAGTTCTCCCTTAGTGTTGACGAATTAAAATTAATTTATAACGCAAAAGAAAATAAATTCCGTCGTTGTAATTATCCTTTTATTATACGCGAACATCTCCAAAAAGCAAATACTACTTGCATACTTTGTATCGAACAATGTAATTATAATAAGAAAATGGTTGTTATATATGGGTACTGCCGTCATGATAATTGTAAAAGTTTTAAATTACAATGTAGCATTAAAGATGGGCTACACTGTGAAGTGTATAGTAACAGCTTCAACTATTTCCATGAAAGGGAGTTAACGCAACAGGTCAGAGGAGTAGAGTATTGTTAGGTCAGCGATTACGTTGTGATTTAGCGCGTAATGTACGGGATGAAGACATTGAAAGGTGTCATAAAGTAGCTATGGTCACTAAAAATTTAAAGCGTATTAAGAGCGAATGTGTATATCGCAGAATAAAGTCTGAAAGTGAGGCTTTTCGTGATAGATCCAACGACTATTTAAAGGACATGGTGGAGATGAGGACCGATAATAAAAATTATATTTATAGGGTATCTAGTCCATTTATTGTGACTATTTTTAGTAAAGAGCAGTTGCATTTACTTAACTTTGCGAAATGTAAAACCGGTGAGATACCGGATGTTCACATTGATGCAACAGGGAGCGTAGTCCGAAAACCATGTCCTGCATCTAATAGGATTTTGTATTACACTGGTGTTATTCAGGTACAAATGGAAAGGGTGGTTCCAGTCTTTGAAATGGTAGCTGAAAAGCATGACACTGTTACCATATTAAATTGGTTACAGGAATTTAAATACTTTTGTGTGAGGAATAATCTAAGGTGGCCTGTATTTAGAACAGCGACAACGGATTTCAGTTTAGCTGTTATAAATTCCATTTGTGAGGCTTGGAATTTAATGACTTTGCAACGGTACTGCACTCTGTTTTTTGAATCTAGGTATTCTAATAAAATAGTGGATAGGTTAGTCGTGTTAAAATTGTGTTGTGCTCATTTGATGAAAATATTCGTTAGATGTGTGGATAAGTATTTTTGTTCGCAACACAAGAACGTAAGGTCTTTTCTGAAGGAGGTTTTAGCGTCGCTGTTTGATATTTCTGACTTTGGATTTGTTGAGGAAGTTATCATATCGATGTTTCAGTTATTGCTATTAAAACATGAAAGTACTGAGAGTAATGAAATGAGGACAAATTTATTAAAAATAACATTAATCAATACTGATATAAACACAATAATTATTGATGATACGAAAGAAATGACAACAATTCCCGAATTTCATTTAACAGCTAAGCACACAGCTTTTTACAAAAATAACGATTTCTTTAAACATTTCGAACATATTTTAAAACATTCCATAATTGAAAAATGTGAACTTATTAACGAAACTAATGAACGTAAAAATATTCCGTTAAATCCTATGTATAATCAAGATTTCGTATATTATTTTTTAAAACATTTTGTTCCCTACATTCCGCTCTGGACGGGAATTTGTAATTACAAACGAAGCAGTAATGCACCGGTAGAAATTTTTTTCGGTTTGCTTAAAAACAATATATTAAACAATAAATTACACAGAAAATGCTCGCGCTTTATTAGAACTGTAAGAAAATATGTTATTAACAGATATAGAGAACAAAAGTATAGCATAAAAAAAACGGGCTGCGCCACAAGAGTTAATAAAAAACAACCGCGTAATACAATAAAGATAAACGAAGAAAAATGGTGCAAACGGATAAAAAGAAATAATACATATTTTAAAAAACAAACCTTAAAAAAATACTTTAAGACTGAGTACGAATGTTCCACTATTAAAAAACATACTACAACCGAGTATTCTAATCCAACTTTCAAAAATAAATTTGAAAACGGCCTTCAAAACAAAATTGAATTTTACAATTCAATAAATTTAAATAAATACTTTGTAATTGCGAAATACAATTATATTTTAGGAGATCTAACATTATACAACGAAGGTTTTGAAACGTTAAATCCCATAAAATGGTTAAGTGACTCTGTAATAGACGCTGCTATTCTTAGCACAACAAATATAAAAAATTCAAAGGATGATTTATATATTTATGCAAGTTTAGGATATTGTATATTAAGCCATAGTAATAACAACGTAACCGAAAATTTTATTGTTAATAAAACAAATATTTCAAATTATAACAAAATTTTAATTCCCGTTAACCATAATCAAAACCATTGGATCTTGTGTGAAATAGACTTTATACATTATCAGTTTAATATATATGATTCATCTAGACTTGTAAACAAAACTAAAGCTGTCCGTTATAGAAATTTGTTTTCCTCTTACTTTTTAGACCGAGTTCATTTGTTTAAAGTAGATACTTTGAAATGTAATATGCAAAATTTGAATGTTAATGTGCTAAGTCCCATTATTCAGAAAGACCAGCACAATTGTGGTGTTTGCGTAATTTATGTCAGCCAATGTATTATTGATAATAAATTAATCAACGATAAAATAAACTTGGATACATTCAGAATAGATTTACAACGGGCAATTCTACAGGGTTCATTGCCCATGCAACATCGCTGTTTAGTTTGCGGTTGCGATATTATGTTCTCCCCTACATCTTCCAAGTCATTTCAATGTGTAACATGTGACAGGTTTATACACGGCAACTGTGCGGATGACACATATTATGTAGCAGCTAAAAGCCAGTGCGTTTTATGTAAAGGTAGTAGTATAGGTACTACGAAATATAAAAACTAAAAACGTGGCTCTGGTCGATCCTATAAGATTGAATTAATATTAAGAGGGAAGAATATTATATTTTATTGTTCCGTATCTGTACACTCGTCTGAACAAGACTCTAAATTGGGTTCAATTACGATCGGGTTGATAGGCGGCAAAGTTCGATATTCGTTTTCTTCTTTTATTACATGACCTACGCTATTTTTCCGGATTTGTAAATATTTTGGATTAGTAAATATTTTCCGTATATTTTCAAAGACCATGTTACTTAAGGATAGCGCACTATTAGTTTTTTTAATTTTTTGTTTTAAACAACCCCACACACACTCGATCGGGTTGAAAATACAGTAATAAGGAGGTAGGCGGAGTACCGTGCGACCTTCATCTTTCGCCATTTTATCAACCACGTAATTTATAAGTTTTTATAATTTCCAACAATCTTGTTTTTATCGTCATTTTTTGAGGAATTGGTATACTTTTATGTGTCATAAATGCTATTATATCCGATTTTTTGGTATTTGAATTCGGTATTTTATTCATTTGACGCGAATGATACGACGCATTATCTAAAACAATAACATGGTCATTGAAAATATACGGAAAGTATTTACTAATCCAAAATATTTACAAGTCTGGAAAAATAGCGTAGGTCATGTAATAAAAGAAGAAAATGAATATCGAACATTGCCGTCTATCAACCCGATCGTAATTGAACCCAATTTAGAGTCTTCTTCAGACGAGTGTACAGATACGGAACAATAAAATATAATATTCTGCCCTCTTAATATTAATTCAATCTTATAGGATCGAAAGCGTTTGATTTTCATTTTTTCCCAAAAAACCCACAAAAACCCAAAAAGGGAGGAGTCCGGGCACCGATTTCAATTGAACTTGGGGTCTGGACTCTTACCACCAAAAAAAACCCCAGAAAAAACCACAAAAACCCCAGGTAGCCGAGTTGCCGGTTCTCCGGGGCCTCGCCTACCTACCCAAAAAAAACCACGGTGAAAAATCCAACAAAACGGAGGAGTAACGTCTCCGGTCGGGTAACCGGTCGGAGTCTTTACTCCAACACCAAAAAAACCAAAAAAACCGGAAGGGCCTAGTCACCGACTAGAACACTACTTGGGGACTAGGCTCTCCCACCCAAAAAAAAATATAAAAAACAAAAATAATGTTTTCTCTTTCAGGTTATTTTTTTCAGGTCGACAGAATTGCGCGTCGGAGCGAGTAGATGAAAGTGTGAATGCATGTACTGTTTGAATGACAGGCCGGTTAAGATTCCTTGGATTGGATTCGTAACACCTGAACAAAGAACTTTGGCGACGAGGCCGGCACACAACTGACGACAACCCCCTCAGGGAAGTCCGAAGCACACACAGACGGTTTGCGTCACCTCTTACTTGGCAGAATGCACGCCAAACTTTCCAACAGCCCGTTCAGGGAAGTAAGGTAGTAATCAAATAAAGACATGAGGCTTCTGAGCGAATGGCTCAGGGGAGTGGTGGCAATAAACATCAAAATTAAAAAAATGACGTTTTATTAAACCTAATCTAACAAATTATGACATTTTAATAGCTGATCGGGGTTTGACCAGTCAAACCCCGATTTCATAAAATTAAATTTCGACCTTTGCCTGACCAACTTAGTCTCTCCTAGGTTTGACTAGTCATAGGCCGAAACTGTAATTTATTTCGGGCTTTGACTGAGATCGTCAGTCAGACCTGAGGATTGACTAGTCAAACCTAGGAGTGCCTGAAATTCGGGCTTTGACTATAACATATATACTTCGAGAATTTAGCAAAAAATTGAAAAAAAAGTTGACTAACGTGCCATCCATAAAGGATTTTTGAATTTGAGACGTATTACCAAATAGCCCGCAATACATCTAAGTTTCAGAATTTTTTTCTCTTGTTTTGGAAAATACCTCCATCACGTTTTTTTTTATATGTTATGCTTTATTATATTTACTTTGAGAATTTAACAAGAAACTGAGAAAAAAAGTTGACTAACGTACCATCCATAAAGGATTTTTGAATTTGAGACGTATTAACGAATACCGCGCAATACATCTAAGTTTCAGAATTTTTTTCTCTTGTTTTGGAAAATACCTCCATCACGATTTTTTTATATGTTATGCTCTATTATATTTACTTTGAGAATTTAACAAAAAACTGAGAAAAAAAGTTGACTAACGCTCCATCCATAAAGGATTTTTGAATTTGAGACGTATTAACGAATACCGCGCAATACATCTAAGTTTCAGAATTTTTTTCGCTTGTTTTGGAAAATACCTTTATCACGATTTTTTTATATGTTATGCTTAATTATATTTACTTTGAGAATTTAACAAAAAACTGAGAAAAAAAGTTGACTAACGATCCATCCATAAAGGATTTTTGAATTTGAGACGTATTACCGAATAGCCCGCAATACATCTAAGTTTCAGAATTTTTTTCTCTTGTTTTGGAAAATACCTCCATCACGTTTTTTTATATGTTATGCTTTATTATATTTACTTTGAGAATTTAACAAAAAACTGAGAAAAAAAGTTGACTAACGTACCATCCATAAAGGATTTTTGAATTTGAGACGTATTAACGAATACCGCGCAATACATCTAAGTTTCAGAATTTTTTTCGCTTGTTTTGGAAAATACCTCCATCACGATTTTTTTTATATGTTATGCTTTATTATATTTACTTTGGGAATTTAACAAAAAACTGAGAAAAAAAGTTGACTAACGTACCATCCACAAAGGATTTTTGAATTTGAGACGTATTAACGAATACCGCGCAATACATCTAAGTTTCAGAATTTTTTTCGCTTGTTTTGGAAAATACCTCCATCACGATTTTTTTATATGTTATGCTTTATTATATTTACTTTGAGAATTTAACAAAAAACTGAGAAAAAAAGTTGACTAACGTACCATCCATAAAGGATTTTTGAATTTGAGACGTATTAACGAATACCACGCAATACATCTAAGTTTCAGAATTTTTTTCGCTTGTTTTGGAAAATACCTCCATCACGATTTTTTTATATGTTATGCTTTATTATATTTACTTTGAGAATTTAACAAAAAACTGAGAAAAAAAGTTGACTAACGATCCATCCATAAAGGATTTTTGAATTTGAGACGTATTAACGAATACCGCGCAATGCATCTAAGTTTCAGAATTTTTTTCGCTTGGTTTGGAAAATACCTCCATCACGATTTTTTTATATGTTATGCTTAATTATATTTACTTTGAGAATTTAACAAAAAACTGAGAAAAAAAGTTGACTAACGATCCATCCATAAAGGATTTTTGAGACGTATTAACGAATAGCGCGCAATACATCTAAGTTTCAGAATTTTTTTCGCTTGCTTTGAAAAATACCTCCATCACGATTTTTTTATATGTTATGCTTTATATATTTACTTTGAGAATTTAACAAAAAACTGAGAAAAAAAGTTGACTAACGTACCATCCATAAAGGATTTTTGAATTTGAGTGGCATTATCTACTCACCGTCAATACATCGCCCGTTTAATTTTTTTTTCCAAACATATATAACATTTTTCTTATCTCTTTTATTCATTTTTGATAAATTTATACCAAATTTTTGTGAAAATATGAAAAAAAAATTTATGGATGAAATTTATGGCTAAGGTAATGTCCACAACAGGAGCTAAAAGTTAGAGTCGTAAGTCCCCCTCGAAGGGCCTCCAACTTCTAGCATGCAAGGGGCTACTAAATTCACCCCCGGCCTGTTGGGTCCTCATCCATTTTCGGCGTATGGATGGCTCTGCATGATCGCTGCTACGCCTCAGCCCTCCAGGGCTAAGGCAATTGGAGGTGCACTATGGGCCTTGATAAAGGCCAGTGCTGGGGTGTACCGAGTTCTAATAAGAACTCGATACATGATTCTTACATTATGAATTCCTATGGCTACTGGAACTGAAGAGCTGCACTGAGTTCTGCCGTTCGAAGAACAGAACTCAGTACAGTTCTTACACTAAGAACTACGGTTCTTATCTTCTAGGAGACTTTGGCTGGTTCTAAAAAGAACCAAACCAAAGCTCGTGATTCTTACATTTAGAATAAAACCTAAAAATAAAATTACTCCTACTCGAAGAGTTGTACTGAGTTCTGACCACAACAGAACTCAGTACAGTTCTGACACTAAGAACCAAAGGCTGCTTCTCTGGTAGCGTTTGGCTGGTTCTGAAAAGAACCAAGCCAAAGCTATTACTTTCTTACATTTTAAAATGAAGACCTAAAATAAAGAAAACACTACTGCTAACTAGAACTAGTAAATAAAACAACAGTTTTCTCTTGTAGAACCACCCCAGACCACAGAGTCAGGGTAGGGCAAGTGCAGCGCCCCAGGCTGACGGGCAGGCCCGTGCAGGCCGGAGGACAACTGCGGACTGAGATGCCGAGGATACTACTATCATTGTTTGATTTGCGTGTATAGATATAATGCTATGTGGAAATGCGATCAATGATTGTCCCCGTTTAGGATTTTGTCCTCTTCAGGGTTTGTAGTGAATGTATAATGTTGGCAGCAAAAGCAAACAGTCCGAAAAACACACTGGGGCAAGCGCCGTATCCTGGTGTTTTTTGGATCCTGGGTTATGCCGGACGGTGGTGTCCAGAAGGCTAAGAAGTCAACAGAGAAGAAAGTTTGATGGATTGTTGTTGGTTCCATAGACATTTACGTGTACTGTCCGTGCTTTGCTCTAGACCAATCTCCCTAGAAACCATTGTACAGCGACAGGCGAGCCTGCGTCCCTCGTCGGCGGTCAGGAGGTGGCTTTGAGCGCGGCGTGGACAGTGTGCGTTCGAGTGGAGAAAATAGTTGCGGCTATTTTCTTGGGACGAACAGGTATAATTGTGCAATGAAGTTGGGAAACCGCAAAAAACCAACTTCTCCCTGTTCGGGGTAGGGAAGAGGAGATGTTAAAGGTGGGTACGGAAGGCTAACGGGGTAGCCTCGAGGATGTTTTCGTACTCTACCGGGAGTTCGTCAATGCATGTTTGCAATAGAGCGGACGGTAAATGAATCTTTTTGTGTTTGGGCTTTCGGTAGAGTACGTGGCCGGAAGATGAACAGGAACATTTGAGAGTTTCTTGTGTGTCGGAGGGGGGATCGTTGATTACTTTGATTGTGAAGTTCCTGTTCAGAGAGTTTATTCTCTCGGTGATTTTGGGGATGTTTGAAATGTTATGGATTTCGTTTGAGGGATATCTCCAGTGCTCGTAGTTGCATACACGCAAGATTCTACGTTCCGCTCGCAACAACCTCTCTTGTTTTGCTCTTGAGCAAAGAGTGTAGAGACATGACTTGTATTCTATTACTGGTCGAATAAAGGTCTTGTAAGTGTGAATGAGAGTCTTCTTATGTGTCTTGCCAATTCGTCCAGAGAGAGGGTTGAGAAGTCTGGCCCTGTTCCTTACCCTATCTAAAGTTGCCTTTAGATCTGCGTCCCAGTTAAGAGTCCTGGTGAACAGTACTCCCAAATAGGTCGCAGTCGGGCTAACAACAAGCCTTTCTCCCAACAGTCTCAATGGATATTGGTCGTCTTCATTAATTATGATTCTATGTGACACAGAAGGGGCGCGAAACACAATTGTTGTTGTTTTGTTCGCGTTGAGCGTGACTCTCCACTTACAACACCATTCTCCGACCCCGTCCAACAGAGCCTGGGCTCTTCTATGGATGAGTCTTGGGTTGTATCGAGAGGTTGTTGTGAGCAGAGCCGTATCGTCTGCGTACAGAAACAGCCGAGTGCCTGGGATATTTTGATTGGTGATATCGCTGTTGTAGATGATGTACAACAGCGGTGCTAGGACTGAACCCTGGGGAACTCCAGCTTGTGGAGTGAAAGGGGTGGACTTTTGATCGCTATGCCGAGGATTGGAACCGCCAGCTTTTATAGAAAACGTCGACAGTGACGTGTGCGGCAGCTGGAAATTTCAAAGCCTCGGCGGGTGGAGTCTCTGACTCGCGTCAGAGCAGAGAAGGCGGGGCGATGCACATCGAGAAGCTAGGCCTCGATGACAGTAACACCGGTTATTATAAATTAATTACAATACAGTGTTTAAACATAAAAAATGTTTTGATTAATCTCACCTCTAGACACTTTACTGTACAAGAGAAAACATAATATTTTAAAACGTTTGTTGTACTTTAATACTGGCCTTTTTTGAGGAAATTTCGATAATCCGGATAATTTGATAATCCGGATGGGGTCCGGTCCCAATTAATCCGGATTATTGACGTTCTACTGTATATTGTTACTATGGAACGCTTACAATTTTGAACATCTTTAACAACAAAATACTTGGATCACAGAATATCTTATCCTGATGTATTCTCTGCTTGGATCTTCCTCAAATAATACACAATAAATAACTTTTTATTAAGTTCACGTCTTAAATCAATTATTTATCAAATACACTATATATACAGTAGGAAAAATGAAAGAATACCCATGAACGAACATACAAAACACGCTGTATTTTCCTGTCACCGTGTCACATAAAAAATTAGCCAGCGCAAGTACATGTAATAATTATTGTGACATGTACTTGCACTGGACAATTTTCTTTGTGACACGGTGACAGAAAAATACAGCGTGTTTTATATGTTCGTTCATGGGTATTCTTTCATTTTACCGACTGTAATTATTATTTAATCAACAACTCAAAATATTCCCGATGCCATGTCAAATATTTAAAATCGTCACTGTCTGACTGACAGTATGCTGACAATATTATATTCGACTGAGTGCGTTGTATGACAAAGATAAATTTGGAAATATTACCACGGACATTGTGTTCATTTTTTTTGAATCCTGAAAAAACTAATAAATATTTTTAAAAAATTTAAACGCAGAATGAAACACTATACTATTACCGAGGGCCGAAAGTCCCTTAGAATAAATAAAAAGTTTATTTTGAATGAGATATTTTAAATAAATATCACACTAAATTTTCTCTTAGCTTTTTACTCCTGTAACTTATTAAAATAAACATTGTAGAAGTTCTCAGGGACTTTTGGCCCTCTCCAATAACATAATCTTTCATTCTGCGTTTAAATTTTTCAAAAATACTTATTAGTTTTCTCAGGATTCGAAAAAAATGAATTCCCATTTGAATAGCATTGCAGCCGAAAATACGTACCCATCCTCTTAAATATAAATAATCTCACTCCAACTATTACAATCCTGCAATACTTAATACTATTAAACAAAGCCTTAAAGATTAGCCTAGATCTTAAAAACCCTTTGTGATACAGCTGCAGCAAGGAACTAGCATAAGCTTTGTTTATGTAGAAAGTCTACGACTGGTTTCTGACTGATTCGCATGCGTAGTTCCGTTTTTAGGTGCTTGAGAACAGAACTGCATATATGCGAATCAGTCAGAAACCAGTCATGGACTGTCTGTGAACAAAGCTATTATCTTCTGCAATGTTAATTTCATTCAATCTGTGTTGTTGTGGAATCATTGCTTAAATGGCACATTAAATAAAGTAGGTACAGTTATGGTCATTGAATAGGTTACAGACTTACCCACCTAGGAGCCAATTTTTTAAAATTCACCTCGTTTAAATGCACCTTTGACATCAAAGTGACGTTACCAGTGGTGTACCTAGAATATGTTGATTAAAATTAAAAAATCAAAATAATATATTTAAATATATTTTACAAAACTTAACAAAATGGAAAGTATATGTAGACAGAAGTTTTTTGAATAAAATGGATTATGATCTTAATATAGAAAATAATAAAGTCTGGTTTTAAAATAATAATTAATATTTGGTGGAAGGCCCATTAATGTCAATACAACTTTGCAGTCTTCTGTTCACAGATAGCAACACATCCCCTCATGTTATAGTAAACAAATTCTTCCCATGCCTGCTCAATTGCTTCCCATAATTTAATTCTATTCCGTGGTCTAAGGTTTCTTTCATGTAGTTTCTTTTTTAACTCTGCCCACATATTTTTGACGGGGTTCTGCACTATCGGAAGTCCACGGAAGAACAAAAGCTGATTCATTGTAAATAATTTTCTGATATAAATATTGTCACTGATCACACTAGTTATTAAACTTTTTGCATATCTATTTTTCTTTTCTATAAAAATCAGTTTTGGCTTATTTTTCCTTTTCAGCTTCAATTGCTGTTTCTGCAATAGGATTAGGTTTCACTAACCTTCCATCTATCACATCTAAACAGCCTTCATGGGCCTTGATTTTTGACCCTTCGCTTCTTTATCGAACATATCCGCTTCATATCTGTTTAGTATAAGAAGCGAATACATTCGTTAACGAAGCGAAGGGTCAAAAATCGAGGCCCTGGTAGTTTGTCGAACATTTTGCTTTTCTACATTGGTCATTCTGATTCTCTATTGAGTTGTTTAATATAATGTACAAACTCCATTTTCTAGATTTTCTTTTTTTTTTTCAGCCTTAGAGTTTTGTGGTATTTTGTTAATAAAAATTTTTTCCTATTTTTCACTCGACAACTATTGTATCTACGAAAATAGGCAAATGTGAACTTTAAATAGTGACATTTTTATTTAAAGTTATTTGACTGAAAATGGTTATTGGTTCTATGAATGTTTTATTGTGAGTGTTGTCATCTGGGTGGCTTGTTTCTTCTTTATGTGACAAATGAATGTGGGTTAGTCAGAAAAACTGAACACTTCAAAGTTTATTATTATGAATTAATTATAACCTAACCTTAAATTACCAGAACCCAGGAACATAGGTTTTCATCCTTAACATGTTAGATACCTAGCATGAATTTTTTTTATGAGATCTGTGTACCAGAAATTAATGTTACTTAAATTATCAAATATGGGCCTTTAAATAACTCACAATATAATTTCCATTCAAAGGGCCTAGCCGGGTAAGATGGTGAAAAGTGCCCCCAAGCCGATTCGAATTCCATATAGGCCACTTTTTAGCACATATAGAGGATATCACTTTCTGAAATTTTTAACCCCCTAGGTGGTCACGTGACCCCCCTAGAGCCTAATTAAGCTTTTTATGTTTTTATTTTTTATCTCAGCCGCATCGAGAGCTAGCCAAAAACTTTATTTAAAAAATTTGTAAGTTTAAAAAAGATCTATATGAAAAAATTTTTTTTTTAATTTTTGGCGGGAAATTCGAATTTTTAGAACAATTTTAAACTTTTAAATAAGTCTGAAAAAAAAACTAAGACACTCGTTTTTACGAAAATCAATTATAATGTGTATTTTTGCACAATCTTTCACCCTGAAATTTTTCAGATTTTTAAAATTGGTGAAACGTACCTTTAGAAATGAAAAACCGCATTTTTTCGCTTTTTTCGGGTATTTTTTGAAGAAAATCCAGTATTAAAAATCAGAAAAAAAATTTTGCGCATTTAGCATAATTTTTAGATTGTTCAATACCTTCTATGTAAATAATATATTCTTCATTCTTAACGATAAAATCATTAGTTTAAGAGATTTTTGAAGTTAAAACCGAAGGGATATAATGCATTACTCAAAAAAACTCTGCGTTTCATTTTAACTTCAGATATCTCGAAAACTAACGATTTTATCGTTACGAATTAAGAATATATTATTTTCATACAAAGTATTGGAGAATCGAAAAATTGCACTAAAATAGCAATTCCGCCAGTGACGTAGAATTTAGGAAGGGTCAACCAATCATTCTCCCCTGTCGTACGCCTCTGGTAGTAGCCTGAAACATTTGTTTAACATAATTTAGTAGGGTGTATAGTACCTACACTTGCTGCCAAGTATGACAAGGATATGTCGAACAGTTTTTTACTTTTAGCGGGAAATTCGAATTTTTAGAACGATTTGAAAATTTTAAATGAGTCTATAAAAAACTAAGAAACTCGTTCTCACGAAAATAAATTATAATGTGTATTTTTGCACAATATTTTACCTTGAATTTTTTCAGGTTTTTAAAATTGGTGAAAAGTAGCTTTAAAAATAAAAAAACTCATTTTTTCGCGTTTTTTTTTTTTCAGAAAACCTAACAAAATCAGAAAAAAAATGTTTTGCGAATTTAACACGAAGTGCTGCTGCTCTGAATTAGGTAAAGATACTAGATGGTTGTTTGTAGATGCTGTAAAAAATCAAATACTAATTTTTTCAATTTTTTTTTTTTTTTCGTATAAAATGCACTGAAAATTCTGAAAACACTTTCTCACGTGTTTAACATAAAGGACTCTTGACCATAATATTTTAAGAGTCAATCAAATAGTCAAATAGATACCATAAAATATCAAAAATCGATTTTTCAAATATTTCTTATAATGCTATGTTTACAAAAAAGCCCCCATGAAACTCTAGAGTTCAGCCTTTACATTATTTCGGCGTATTCAGCTTAGTTTCACAGCGTGATATAATCCATCAAAACAAAATATATAGCAACATCTCAGGAGAGCGAAGTTTTCTGAAGAAGTTATATTTCTATTATATGATTTCAACGAAATATATATATATATATATATATATATATATATATATATATATATATATATATATATATATATATATTCTAAACAGTTTATTTGTATTTTGTTTAAACATTAGACCAATTTTAATACTTACTACTTTCAAAAAAAAATTTTTTAAATATGTAATACCAAAGATTAAAAGTGGTCACCCATCCAAAACATAACTGCACTCGACACTGCTTGATTCCGGTTGTGGATCGACAACCGCTCAAGTCAGTAGGCTATGATGCGCGTATGTATCTAGGTAGCAGTGGAATAAAATTGACACCAAAATGACATTTAGTCAGATTATATAAAAATAATTCTCAACATTTTTACTGTGCAACATTTACTGAAATAAGTTCAATTCGTGTTTTTATTTAAATTAATTTCAGTAATAGATCTGGACACTTGAAATATTGAAAACAAAAAGTGGTTAAAAAGCAAATTGGAGTCTGTGGAGCCAAGCCGTTTAGCAGTCGTTTACGTGTTTTATCCATTCACAAAAAATACTGGTAAAATAATTTTTCTTTATAATAATTTTACGAAAGAATGACTTGTCTTTATTGCAGTCCTGTATGAAAATGTGTGTTTGTTTACATTGTAAGTGAAAAAAAATGTTGATTAGTTTATAAGGTGGCATATAATTTATGGTCTCATATAATATTTTTCATTGAATCTCAATTTGCGCTAATTTTTTAGTCTAATACTAACTTTAATCTATTTATTTCAGGTTAGTAATGTCTGATAGCACTAGTAAAGGCAAATCATACAAAAAGTGCATCAAATGCGGTGCCGATGAAAGAAAAGCTACGTCGTATAAAAAATTCATTGTGTCTGATTCTTTAGCCAATCAAATAAACCAAGTTTTGAATCTAAATAGTGCACTCGGTGATTACATCTGCAAATCTTGTTATACAACGTTTCAATTTTTAAACCCAAAACCAAAGGAACAACAGGATTCATCGCAACAAGAACAATGTTCACAAAGTACACAAACTGATAGTCAAGGTTCAGGACCGATTACTTTGTCACAATCTTCTAGCAATGTCTCAGAGTTCGTACTTGAAGAGTATCCTAAAGAAGAAGAAGAGTGTATAGAATTGCCATTTCCTCGTCCTATTTCGACACATAAATATTGCTTCTTATGTGGAAAATCAACTATTATTGTCAATGTACCCTTTAATGCTCGCAAACAAGTCTTTACATCCAAGAAAATATTTATTCCTGATGGCAACCGGTGTTGTTCTACCCATTTAATAAAAAAACGCTTTTTTGAAGATGAAATAAATAATATTCAAGTATATACACATTATAGTTCAATTAAAAAATCAGACGTCATAAAGCTTCTTGAAAACTTGAGAGTTGATATAGACAAAGAACTAACAGACAAAATTGGCGAGTGCTCTCTATCCGAAGAGCGTTTACTTATTTTTACTGGCTTAACTTGGGAAAATATTATTATGCTACGTGATATGATGACGTCACTGAGAAATACGGAATCGAGAAATATAATTCAAGCATTGGTCGTATTTCTTTTTAAATTACGATCAGGAAACTCAAACAACACAATTGCAGCTGTACTTGGACTTGAGCGCCCTCAACAAGTATCGGATTTTTCTGCATCGATTTTAAGTTCTTTTGAGAAAGATGTTTTGCCATCTCGTTTTGGAATTCAAGCTGCTAATCGACAACATTTAATCGACCAAACCGCGCCGGTTGCCAAAATATTGTATGATATTCGGGGCGATCAGCTAGGTCTCGTATGTGATGGCACATATCTCCGTCACGAGAAAAGCAGTAATAATGAATATCAAAGAAAATCATACTCTGGACAAAAAAAAGCTCCTCTGTGTAAACCTTTTACAATTTGCACTACCAATGGCTACATCATAGACATACTCGGCCCGTACTATGCAACTGACAACGATGCTAAAATTCTTGAGAGTATTCTCAATGACCCAAATGGATTGATAACGCTTTTGCAGGAAGGAGATAAATTTTTTTTGGATAGAGGGTTCCGCGACGTTATACAAAAACTGTCAAACCTTCAATTTCAAGCACTGATGCCTGCATTAAAGGGAAAAAGGAAGCAACTCACAAGTATAGAAGCCAATGAGTCACGTATGGTTACAATGGTTCGTTGGGTTGTCGAAGCTGTACATGGTGTAATAAGCCAAAAGTATAAACTTCTGCATAATCAGTTCGATAACAAGATGATTCCCAACGCAGCTCTATATTGTAAGATAGCGGGTTTTTTGATAAACACATTTGGAAAGAGATACGTTTCCGAAGTTTCAAGTAAAAACGAAATAATTGCACAAATCAACAAAATAAAAAGTTTAGAGAATACGTTGCTTCAAGAATGTGAAGAAAATAGATGGGGTAGGCGGAAAACTTTATTTCAACCACTCCAGTCCAATGATGTTTTAGATTTCCCCGAAATGACAGAACAAGATTTAATAACTTTCTTCACAGGTACATATCAACTGAAACAATCAATTTCATATTTGGCCGAGTTAATTACTGAAGATAATAAAGTGGATCTACAGTTCTTGAAAGAAACTGCAGACATAATTAAAATTCAAGTTCGTTCGAGACATATAAAGGCTAAAACATACAACTGTTACATTCACTATCAGCCTCATTCAATTGGTACCAGTGGAATCAAACGCCATTATTGCGATTGCGCAAATGGTGCCAGAACAATAGGATGTTGCTCACATGTAGCCGCTATCATCTACTACTTATCAAATGCAAGATATCTAGCTAAAATTGTAAATCCAGCAAAAATACTAACAAACATATTTGATTCCAATGTTATACCTGTTATAAATGAAGACAGTGATGAAGATTGAATGCAAAAACGATATTAAACTATTGCAACAGGGCCATTTCGCTCCCTACAAAAAATATAAGTAAGTACTTTTTTTAATGTTAGCAATGGAAAACTTTTTTCAACATAGGTTATTAAATTAAGTTAAAAATTTTAGATTACGAGGTCAAACAATTATTTCGACGTAACTCTCCAATGCTCAATCAATAGTGTCCAAATAGTGTTCCGTCATCATCTAGTATAACATAGAACAATGTCCAAGTGGCTTGGTCCCGGCTAGGATTTGTAACAGTTTCTAGCATCGGCGTCGACTGTATATTCAATTTATGTATTATAATATTATGTATATTGTTGCACTTATGTAAATAACTTCAATAAATATCTTTTTTAAAATACTGTTATAACTAATACGTACTATTAAGTGGGTTCTATAATATTATTATAGAATGTATTCATTATGTATATCGTTTATAAATATACAGGGTGTTTCATTAATAATTAGAAATATTTTAATAGTAGATTCTTGGGCTCAAAAGATTAAGATCCAATAACCAAATACCCAAATCACTTAAATAAAATGTGGCTAGTTACAAGGTGTTTTATTAATCAATTAAAAAATTATATTTGTACCCAGTACTTTAAGATTGTTTGACATATCCTTGTCATATTTGGCAGCAAGTGTAGGTACTATACACCCTACTAAATTATGTTAAACAAATGTTTCAGGCTACTACCAGAGTCGTACGACAGGGGAGAATGATTGGTTGACCCTTCCTAAATTCTACGTCACTGGCGGAATTGCTATTTTAGTGCAATTTTTCGATTCTCCAATACTTTGTATGAAAATAATATATTCTTAATTCGTAACGATAAAATCGTTAGTTTTCGAGATATCTGAAGTTAAAATGAAACGCAGAGTTTTTTTGAGTAATGCATTATATCCCTTCGGTTTTAACTTCAAAAATCTCTTAAACTAATGATTTTATCGTTAAGAATGAAGAATATATTATTTACATAGAAGGTATTGAACAATCTAAAAATTATGCTAAATGCGCAAAATTTTTTTTCTGATTTTTAATACTGGATTTTCTTCAAAAAATACCCGAAAAAAGCGAAAAAATGCGGTTTTTCATTTCTAAAGGTACGTTTCACCAATTTTAAAAATCTGAAAAATTTCAGGGTGAAAGATTGTGCAAAAATACACATTATAATTGATTTTCGTAAAAACGAGTGTCTTAGTTTTTTTTTCAGACTTATTTAAAAGTTTAAAATTGTTCTAAAAATTCGAATTTCCCGCCAAAAATTAAAAAAAAAAAATTTTCATATAGATCTTTTTTAAACTTACAAATTTTTTAAATAAAGTTTTTGGCTAGCTCTCGATGCGGCTGAGATAAAAAATAAAAACATAAAAAGCTTAATTAGGCTCTAGGGGGGTCACGTGACCACCTAGGGGGTTAAAAATTTCAGAAAGTGATATCCTCTATATGTGCTAAAAAGTGGCCTATATGGAATTCGAATCGGCTTGGGGGCACTTTTCACCATCTTACCCGGCTAGGCCCTTTAGTCAATAGTGTTGTGTAGCAATAAAAGTGAGACTCATGGATGTGTCATCTGGTCGAGAGTGTAGTTGTTGTTTCAAGCTTGTCGATTCTTGTTTGACTAAATCAAAGTGTTAAGGGTCACTTGTGAATATTGCATTACTTTACAAGTAACTGTTGAACGCATAAGTTGAGAAGTGTGATAAATAGCGCAGTATGTCTTCTTTTGAAGCTAAACAAGCTCGAATAAAAAAAATATGATGAAGTAATGTCAGATGAAGATATTAGTAACCTGTTTGTGTGCAATGAATTGTCAGATGCAGATGATTTATCAGATGATTAAATTGCTTCTGATGGCAGTTATCCCTGTGAATATGACATGGTGCCAGGAAAAAAAATTAGCAGGAATAAAACTAAAAACACTCCATCTGTAAATATATTGAACTAGCAGAAAGCTGCTACCAGTAGGTAATATGCAAGTAAACCAAGCATTTCTTATTGGCAATGCTAGTAAGGATCATTCAAAGGAGGATAATTATCGGTCCCAAGTATATACCTATTAATTATCGGGTATAGTATCACAAGTGAGTGAGAATAAATTGAAAATAATGCGACAGTTTTTCGAAAATTTGTTGTCTGGCAATAGACACGAGAGCTCGCAGGACTTAGGTGGCTATTGCCCAATGACAACAACAACTTATTTATTCTTACTGTCGTGTGATATTCGTAAGATTATTTTTTAATACGTATATTATGGATATTTTCTTAAATGTGACAGTTGTCAAAACTAGGAACTGGTTTCCATTAAGGCTATGGGTACATAATTCGCAAATATTTTACGTGTATCCCTACTTTTTCTGTCTTTACACGGCAAATTACGCGTAGTAAAATTCACACTGGTATGGATATGTAAACATTACTAAATGTCATTCTACTTGAAAATGTCATCATTAATTTAAAGAGATGGGTTTTGAATGTTCTTGGATAACTGTTATTTTTATAATTGGAAATTATTAATTACGTTAATAAATGTGATAATTTTTCACCAACTATGTATTCAGTGATTGTAATAATTTATTTGTACAACAAAGACTAATACTCAATCGAGAAAAGAGGAAAAGTGTTAAAGTGATTTTTTAATAATATATTGTTATGGAACGCTTACAATTTTGAACATCTTTAAGAACAAAATACTTGGATCACAGAATATATTATCCTGATGTATTCTCTGCTTGGATCTTCCACAAATAATACACAATAAATAACTTTTTATTAAGTTTACGTTGTAGCGTTTAAAAAACCAGTGAAAATATGATCTTTAGATTTGTATAGATTTTACAATCCCTCTCTAAGAAGTCCAAATTTTTTTATTCAGTTTTTTACTTAAATTCAGATTGCAAGGAATTTTCTAAAACCGCACCTGTATACATCTACAAAGTATTGCGCACATTTCAATGTGTTACAAGATTCCTGTTTATTTGAGACGCAAAAACAGAATTTGTAAGAAGTTTTGACAAAAGTACAGTTCTAATGCGTAGATGAACTTTCTAGAAGAAATGTTGAAAATCAATTTGATTGGTTTGTTTGAATTTGGTACAAAGATCGAAGCTCGTAATTGGCTCTGAAGAACGGAAGCCGGAAATTGCGTAGTGACAGGATCAAGGAATTTTGGCAGGAGACGGAGAAGAAAGCAGGCATTCTTACAATGGTAGTGAATCAGTAAACATCGATAGTCAGTAACCGGCTTTTTTGTGACGCAAAAAGAATTTCCAAGTAAATGGGATCTATCAAAGTTCTTCTGTGTTGTTGTTAAGTAGGTGTACCATCAGTTTGATGGTGTAGCAGTTCTTTTTTTGATGGTAAAAGTGTAATATACGCTTTGTAAAAATACTGCGTATGTATTTATGAAAGCCGGCATAGTACTATTAACGTAGTGATGAATTAAACCCAAGCCTCCCGTCTCCTGGATTAGAAAACCTATTTCCCGAGGTAAATAAGCAAATTTCTTTTGTTTTATGGTATTTTCATGGTATAATGGTATATGGTGCAATCAGTAATTTTCCATTGACATTTTCCCCTTCGAGTGACGTATGAACTACGTACGTGCTGTCAAGTGTCATGTCAAGTTTCACAATGGTGAAGTTTTGAATTTTAAGGTATAGTGACTTTTAATAATTATAAAATTCTCAAACTAATAACGTTAATTTCTTTCAACATAAAAAAAATAAATCTTTTTGGAACTTAAAATACAAAAATGAAAAAGTAAATTGTTGAACAGAACAAAGAATAATTTTGCTTCCATCATTAAAATATTATTGTAAAGACATAATTGTAAGTTAATGTTAAAATCCTTTTTGAAACCTTTTGAAATAGTTAAAAATAAAAGATTTACGGAATGATATTTGACAGGTGACATAGTTGTTGTTATTTTCAATAATTAAGTACTACGAGGAGTAGTCAGTAATTCTTTAATGTAAACATTGTTCCCTGAATGAATATAAATTTTTGTTTTAATGCAAATGCTATAATATATGTCATAATTAGGTCAGTCAGTCAGTTATACAAGTCATAATTAAGTCAGATATCAAATCCTCAATGCAATAATATTATTGTTTATCTTTTGGTGCACCATAACCTATGTTCAGAAAAGTAGATGTATTTTTTTTACAGGTAATTTTTTATGTAATCTGAAAGTTTTGTTATCTCAAGGAATAATTTTTCAATAAATGCCATAACTGTGTATTTTTTCCTGTTTATTTACCGCTAACCTATTGGCAAAATTTTAACCACAAACTTTAAAAGCTTTTTAGAGTCGAATTTTAAGATGTTGGATGATCATAGAAAGTAAAACTCCTGGTAAGGCGCCCTAACAAAATATAGCCAGGATTTATATTTAACACCCCAGGATATCTGTAAGTACCCTTGTTTAAATTTTTGATAGTAGTAAATATTCCCTAATCCCTAACTTCTTCTTAACGAACTCACAACCTTAGCTCTCCAACCAAAACACGAGCCGCCGTAGCAAAGTAGTTTTTAGAAATATCCCCTAGTTTTCTCGACCCTTTTGTATTTAAGCAGTATCTAAATTTTCCAAGCTTTTATCTTCCCCCTTATTTCTAAGTGCTACAAAATGTCGCCCTAGAACGTGGGGCCGATTCATTTTTCTGCCTCTTTCAGTGTCCAGTTGTGCGCTACAAAATAGCACCCTCAGACGTGAGGCCAGTCTCTTTTCACCCCCCTGTCATATCGTTAAGTTGTTCCCAAGCAGTTTACATTTTTTTAGTTAGTCCCAACTGTTTTTCAACTTAATTTCCTCTCCTTGCCCCAGATTCGAGACCGATTCTACTATCACAACCAGTATCGCAACATAGTTTAGCCCAAGAGCCCCTACATTTTTTTAACGTTACGAAGTGGTATAAAATTTTCAATAGGATGTGTAAATATGTACTCATTGTAGTGTATTAACATTGTTTTTATGTATGTACTTATAGTAGATGTTAATACAGTACCCATGGTGAAAGCAATATTTAAATTTTTTTTAAAAAAAGTATTGATTGTATAGACAAGTAGTCTATATAAGTAACGTTGAACATTCCAATATTGAAACTATTGATAAAGTATAACATTTTAGTTGTATTTGTGCATTTATTCATAATTGATTAACAATTTTTTACAGAATAACTTGTTTTTGTGATTTTTTTTGTTCGTCATTTGAGTATATGTGTATAGTCTGTGTAGTTTCCGTTTGAGCTTTTACTCCCAATGTTGTCTAGTTGTCCCATTATTTTTTTTCTCAACTAATCTAGCTTTGTCAGTGTCATAAAGATACCAAAGGTTAGTTGGAGTCTGCCTGTGAAGTAGTTTGAGTGTATCCGTGAAGTAAAGTAGTTAGTCAGTTCAATTACTATTTGTCTTTCCCTTCTTGTACCAGAATAGATCACAAGTGTAATACTCGTGATAAAGGAAGTGTGCTTAGTTGTCTAGGAACACTCCCAATAGTTATCGGAACAAGAACCGTTGTTGGTGTTATCCCGTGTAAGCTCATTCGAGAAGCAAGTTTCAATATTGTTTGTGTTTGTCTATCCCTGTTTTGTCTGAAAATATTTGAGTCTGTTGTTTCCTGTTTGTTTTGTGTACCCTTGTGTTATTCCCTGTTAGTCCGTGTCAGTGGTGGAGTGTGAATTTTTTGACGAATAGTTTATTGACCCCTCTTTTGTTTATTGAGTGATTGCAGACCAAGAGCAGAAGTTGCAACAAAGTCAGTGAGGTTAGGATCTGGCTGCGTGAGAGTGCAAGTGAGGTTTGTGTTCGTTTGATAAATAGAAACGGTTTTTTGTCCGAAAGTCATACTTTCTACTATTCCCATTGGTCTTTCCCCTGTGTGTTGTTTTCACCCCAGTTTTAAAAATGAAGTCTACCCAAGTTAATGATCTGAAAACCGATGAGTTATCTTATGAACTTTTCATAAGAGGTTTTAATGTCCAAAATAAGACTGTTGAAGAAAAACGTAAGTTGTTGAGAGGTCAGTTAAGTAAAGAGACCATCTCATCTTCCATTGATTTGACTAAAAATGTAGTCGATCCTGATCAAGAGTTGCCTACAATCCAGTCAATATTAGCAGATTTGCAAAGTATTGCGCGGGCAATGAGTGCACAGTCATCAAAGGCTGACTTTGCTCGTTTCAAAACAAGGTCCAGTCATCTGGATTTCAGATTGGAAAATTTCCCTGATAATGTAGAAGAAGCTATAAAAGAAGTTATTGACAACTATAAGATGGATTTATTGATGTTGACTGGAGATGTCTTAGAAAAGGAAGAGACATCTGACAATGTGTCCGTCCCATCGACTAGTGGTACAACTTCAGTCCCCGTTGCCCCTATTAGTTCAGTTTCAGCCCCTATTATACAAATTTCAACTCCTGTTAGAGTTTCTGATTTAAATATCAAATTTAATGGTGAGAGTAAAGCCCTTCCCACATTTTTAGAAAAAGTAAGAGATTCTGCTAGATCCAGAAATATTTCTGATGATGTCCTGTTTAGATCAGCTTTTGAGTTATTCGACGGAAACGCTGCTATTTGGTATAGGAGTGTTGGAAATACAGTTAACAGTTGGAATGAGTTGGTAACCCTTCTCAAAACTGCTTTCCTACCCCCAGATTATAACGATAATCTCCTTGATGAAATTAAAGGTCGAAAACAAAAAAAGTCTGAGTCAATCACTATTTATTCCGCAATCATGGAGAATCTCTTTAAACGTTTAGAAGAGTACCCGTCTGAAGCCCAACGAGTAAAGATTTTAAGAAAAAATATTTTGGTGGATTATATTCCACTCGTAGCCCTTCAAGATTTTCCCACTGTCGAAATGTTAGTCATAACTGTTAAACGTTTGGAGCAAAATGTTTTGCCCCTGCTTCAAACTACAAAAGGTCTTGCTGGTATTTCATTAGAGGATTCAGAAAAACCCCAAGAGAAGCTTCAGGTACTTGATAAACAAGACAAGCCTGATAACCCCAAAGGAGACAAACGAGAAAAGCAAGATCGTCCCTTTAAGAAATCCAAGTCTACGCAGAGAAATGAGAGACCCAATCCTCCAGTAGATACTGATGAAAGACATCAGTCTTCTTCTTCTTATCCACCAGAAAGACATCAGTCTTCTTCTTCTTATCCACCCCACAGAAATCAGTCTTCTTATCCACCTCCGTTGATGCAATCCCCTCCCTATCGACCGTATGGAAATCAGTCTTCTTCTTATCAACCTCATTCAATGCAACCCCCTCCACAACCCTACCAAACACATGACAACCCTAGAAAAATTATTTTTTGTTTTACTTGTGGTAAGCCCAACCACATTTCTCGCAATTGTACAAACAGAGAAATGTCTTGTTCTCGTTGTGGTAATAAAGGAGTGAGAACGTCCTCCTGTATGTGTCAAAAAAAACTAGGTAGTGTGCAGCCAGTCGGCAGTTGCACTCCATATAGAGTTAAGCCCGACAAATTCCCCCAAAACATACTTAACCCTCTTTTTGAAAAGAAAGGTTGTGACAGTCGTCCTCATGTTAGTATTTCTATCTTTTCTAAAAACTTTGTCGCCCTCTTAGACAGTGGTTGCACCACATCCGTAGTAGGTGCCGCTGGAATTAAATTTTTGGATTCCCAAGGAATTAAATATAATTCTACTCCCTGTAAACACGTCTGCTTAGCAGATGGTTCTCAAAAATCAGTTGTTGGTACTATTGATCTTCCAATTGAGGCTGATGGTGTTTCCCAAGTAGTGAAATTTCTTGTCGTACCCTCCGTTCCCCATAGTTTTATTTTGGGAAGTAACTTTATGCATAAATTTTCAGTGTTGTTGAATTTTAGAGATGGAACATGGCATTCTTCCCAAAAGGAAGAGAAAACAGAAACTTTGTATTCTGTAGACTCATTTTCTCCCACTGAAAAAAATTTAGTAGATTCCACAGTCGCTTCTTTTGAGGAAATTTCTAGTTCCAAGTACATTGGAAGAACCAATAAAATTGAAATGGTTATTGACACTGGTGATGCAAAGCCATTTAAGAAAAGACAATATCCTTTATCCCCTTATATGAACAAAATACTACATGAAGAGTTAGATGAAATGTTACGATTAGGAGTAATCGAACCAGCCCAATCCCCATGGTCAAGTCCCATATTATTAGTCAAGAAAAAGTCAGGTGAATATAGGTTCTGTTTTGATGGTCGTTCATTGAATGAAGTCACTGTTCATGATACTTATCCTTTACCCCAAATAGACAGAATTCTTTCGTTGCTTAGAGGAGCTAAATGCATTAGCTCCATTGATTTAAGAAAAGCCTTTTGGCAAATCCCGCTGCATCCTGACTCTAGGAAAAAGACAGCCTTTAATGTTTCTGGTAGAGGTTCCTTTCAATTCACTTCTGTTCCCTTTGGTTTGTGTAATAGTGCACAGATTCAACAAAGACTTGTTGATGCTATCTTTGGCCCTGAATTTGAACCCTATATATTCTGTTATTTAGATGACATCATAGTGTGTACCCCATCTTTTGAAGAACATATCCGATTGTTGAAAATTATAAGAGATAAACTGAAAGAAGCAAACTTGACCATTAACATCGATAAGTGTGATTTTTTTAAATCTGAATTGAAGTATCTTGGTTATGTAGTTGGTAACAATTCCCTTAAAGCAGATCCTGAAAAAATCTTAGCTATGGTTAATTATCCCAGGCCATCTAATTCTACTGAAATTAAAAGATTTATAGGTATGTGTTCCTGGTATCGTCGTTTCATTAGAGATTTTTCCAGTTTAGCCTCCCCTATTAATGACCTCCTTAAAGGTCATAGAAAGAAAAAACAACCAGTAGTTTGGACTAGTGAAGCTGAAAAAGCTTTTTTGAAAATTAAAGAACTTCTAATTTCTGCCCCTATCTTAGCCCAACCCAATTTCGAACTTCCCTTTGTTGTGCAATGTGATGCATCTGACACTGGTCTTGGTGGTGTCTTGACTCAAACTATTGATGGTGAAGAAAAAGTTATAGCTTATGCAAGTAGGTCCCTTTCCCGAGCTGAAAGAAATTATTCAGTTACAGAGCGAGAATGTCTCGCAGTGATCTTCGCTATCGAGAAATTTCGAGGTTATATTGAAGGAGTTAAGTTTTCGGTCATTACTGACCACCATTCACTTCTCTGGTTGAATAAACTGTCCAATCCTACAGGCAAATTAGCCAGGTGGGCTATGCGCCTAAGACAACATACCTTCGATTTGATTCATAGAAAAGGAACATCCCATTTAGTCCCTGATGCTTTATCTCGAGCTCATACCAATGATACACCCAAAGATGCCCAAAAAGTTGATTATCTAGAAATAGATCTTGACAGAATAGACCCTTGGTTCGATGATTTAAGATCAAAGATACTCCGTTCCCCTGGTGATTTTCCACAATGGAAAGTGGAAAATGATTTCATTTACAAGTATGCCCCATCCCCCAGTTCTTTCAAGACTAATGATATTGAATGGAAAATTTTAGTTCCCAAACCCCAAAGATTAGAAGCAATGCAATCTTGTCATGAGCCACCTACGTGTGCTCACTTTGGATTCTATAAAACTTTGTCCCGTATTCAAGAAAGGTACTATTGGCCCAAAATGCGTTGTGATGTGCTTAAGTTTGTCAGATCATGTAAAGTTTGTGGTGATCAGAAAACACCAAATCATGCTCCTTTAGGTAAAATGGGTAAGCAGAGAGAAGCCCAATTCCCCTGGCAAATAGTTGCCATTGATCTGATAGGTCCCTTTGTTCGTTCTAAAAAAGGTTATACATGGTTATTAGTGGTTGCTGATTGGTTTAGTAAATATACCTTAGTCCATCCTTTGAGGAAGGCTACGGCTAAGAATATTACTGAATTTTTGGAAGATAATGTCTTCCTGATGTTTGGTGTTCCCCAGTATGTGATTTGTGATAATGCCTCAAATCTGAACAACCCTCTTCTAATTAATCTCTGTAGTAGGTATAATGTTCAGAAAGTATGGTTTAGCCCCGTGTATGCACCACAATGTAATTTTGTGGAGAGAAATAATAAAACCATTGGAACAGCAATCCGTATGTATATAAAAGACCACGTAGACTGGGACAAGAATTTAGCAAAGATCAGACAAGCTATTAATACCGCAAAGCACGAAGTAACTGGATACACCCCAGCTTTCCTTAATTATGGCCGTCATGTTCCCCTGAGTGGAAACTACTATGGTGTTGATCAAAACGATCAACGGAAGCAAGATCTAGAAATTATTCCTGGTAACCGTGATATGTATGCTTCAGAAGTAAAAGGATTAAGTCAAGTCTTCGAAAAGGTCAGGGCTAATCTTCGAAAAGGATATGAACGTAACGCTAGAAGTTACAACTTACGAAGAAGAGAAGTCCAATTCCAAGTAGGAGATAGAGTATGGAAAATGAATAAAGTCCTGTCTAATGCTGCTAACAAGTTTATGTCTAAACTAGCACCGAGGTACATTGAAGCTACAGTCCGTGAAAAGTTGTCACCAGTGGTGTATCGTCTATCTGATTTAAATGGTTCTGATCTTGGTAAATGGCATGTTAAAGACTTAAAACCTTTTGTATGTGATGAAGATAATATGTCATCCCCTTAGTCCTGATCCCCTATTCCCTGTTCCCCCTGTATTGTTCTTCAGTTCCCTTAGTCTTGATAAGAAGTTGATATTCTCTTTGATTTTGGTATGTCGTCTTTTGGTCCCTGTTGTTGTCGTATACCCCCTTGTATGAATTTGTTGTGATTTGGCCCTTGTTGTTGTTGTATACCCCTTTTTTAGTCTTATTTTATTTTGGTCTAGTTGAAGTGAGTATATTCCCTGTGAGACGTTTAACATAAAGTTACCGATCTCGACTTGAGACAAATGTTAAGATTACGTTGTCTCATTGAGGTATTTAGAATGGAGATTCTAAATCCTCATTTTTGCTGAACCGTTGCCAACAAAATTCCCTGAAACTCGCTAGGCGTTTAGTGGAGTTTAGGCAGATGCCTATCTGCTGAGCCTAGAGCTCAAATGATTTTTTTAGTTCTCGAAAACCGCTCGCGGTTAGGCAACGAGGTGACAAGGCTGTGCCTGCCCTGATATTTCACTTGTGTTACTGTTGTGGATGTCAGCGAGGTCCACACAGGGCACAATGTTAGCTTCTTCCCCAAGGCACAGAAACTCTTGTCACCTACAGTTCATTTTAGAGTCATTACACATTTCAGTCTACTCGACTTTAAAGAGTCTGGCGATTGATGGTACGCTAGCCCAATCCCTAACGTTTGTTTGTTTAATTTAATCCCCACTAGCCATCATCTAAAAAAATTTTGATGTGATTGTTTAGCCTCACTCAAGGAGTCATGGTTGATTTTTGTTTGGTTTATCGAAAACTGGATAGCTATCCGAGCTTTCTCTTTTCGGAGGAGGCTGTGTAGCGTTTAAAAAACCAGTGAAAATATGATCTTTAGATTTGTATAGATTTTACAATCCCTCTCTAAGAAGTCCAAATTTTTTTATTCAGTTTTTTACTTAAATTCAGATTGCAAGGAATTTTCTAAAACCGCACCTGTATACATCTACAAAGTATTGCGCACATTTCAATGTGTTACAAGATTCCTGTTTATTTGAGACGCAAAAACAGAATTTGTAAGAAGTTTTGACAAAAGTACAGTTCTAATGCGTAGATGAACTTTCTAGAAGAAATGTTGAAAATCAATTTGATTGGTTTGTTTGAATTTGGTACAAAGATCGAAGCTCGTAATTGGCTCTGAAGAACGGAAGCCGGAAATTGCGTAGTGACAGGATCAAGGAATTTTGGCAGGAGACGGAGAAGAAAGCAGGCATTCTTACAATGGTAGTGAATCAGTAAACATCGATAGTCAGTAACTGGCTTTTTTGTGACGCAAAAAGAATTTCCAAGTAAATGGGATCTATCAAAGTTCTTCTGTGTTGTTGTTAAGTAGGTGTACCATCAGTTTGATGGTGTAGCAGTTCTTTTTTTGATGGTAAAAGTGTAATATACGCTTTGTAAAAATACTGCGTATGTATTTATGAAAGCCGGCATAGTACTATTAACGTAGTGATGAATTAAACCCAAGCCTCCCGTCTCCTGGATTAGAAAACCTATTTCCCGAGGTAAATAAGCAAATTTCTTTTGTTTTATGGTATTTTCATGGTATAATGGTATATGGTGCAATCAGTAATTTTCCATTGACATTTTCCCCTTCGAGTGACGTATGAACTACGTACGTGCTGTCAAGTGTCATGTCAAGTTTCACAATGGTGAAGTTTTGAATTTTAAGGTATAGTGACTTTTAATAATTATAAAATTCTCAAACTAATAACGTTAATTTCTTTCAACATAAAAAAAATAAATCTTTTTGGAACTTAAAATACAAAAATGAAAAAGTAAATTGTTGAACAGAACAAAGAATAATTTTGCTTCCATCATTAAAATATTATTGTAAAGACATAATTGTAAGTTAATGTTAAAATCCTTTTTGAAACCTTTTGAAATAGTTAAAAATAAAAGATTTACGGAATGATATTTGACAGGTGACATAGTTGTTGTTATTTTCAATAATTAAGTACTACGAGGAGTAGTCAGTAATTCTTTAATGTAAACATTGTTCCCTGAATGAATATAAATTTTTGTTTTAATGCAAATGCTATAATATATGTCATAATTAGGTCAGTCAGTCAGTTATACAAGTCATAATTAAGTCAGATATCAAATCCTCAATGCAATAATATTATTGTTTATCTTTTGGTGCACCATAACCTATGTTCAGAAAAGTAGATGTATTTTTTTTACAGGTAATTTTTTATGTAATCTGAAAGTTTTGTTATCTCAAGGAATAATTTTTCAATAAATGCCATAACTGTGTATTTTGTCCTGTTTATTTACCGCTAACCTATTGGCAAAATTTTAACCACAAACTTTAAAAGCTTTTTAGAGTCGAATTTTAAGATGTTGGATGATCATAGAAAGTAAAACTCCTGGTAAGGCGCCCTAACAAAATATAGCCAGGATTTATATTTAACACCCCAGGATATCTGTAAGTACCCTTGTTTAAATTTTTGATAGTAGTAAATATTCCCTAATCCCTAACTTCTTCTTAACGAACTCACAACCTTAGCTCTCCAACCAAAACACGAGCCGCCGTAGCAAAGTAGTTTTTAGAAATATCCCCTAGTTTTCTCGACCCTTTTGTATTTAAGCAGTATCTAAATTTTCCAAGCTTTTATCTTCCCCCTTATTTCTAAGTGCTACAACGTCTTAAATCAATTATTTATCAAATACACTATATTTAAATAAAATTTAATCAATAACTCAACATATTCCCGATGCAATGTCAAATATTTAAAATTGTCACTGATTGTCAGTGTCTGACTGACAATATTATATTCGGCTGAGTGCGTTGTAAGACAAAGATAGATTTGGAAAATATTACCACGGCATTGTGTTTATTTTTTTCGAATCCTGAAAAAACCAATAAATATTTTTAAAAAATTTCAACGCAGAATGAAAGACTAAATCATTACCGAGGGCCGAAAGTCCCTTAGAATAAATAAAAAGTTTATTTTGAATGATATATTTGAAATTAAAAATCACACTAAATTTTCTCTTAGTTTTTCACCCCTGTAACTTATTAAAATAAACATTATAGAAGTTCTCAGGGACTTTCGGCCCTCGCTAATAACGTGATCTTTCATTCTGCGTTTAAATTTTTAAAAAATACTTATTAGTTTTCTCAGGATTCGAAAAAAATGAATCTCCATTTGAATAGCATTGCAGCCTAAAATACGTACCGATCCTCTTAAACAGAAACAATCTACTTAAAAAAATTATATCGGTATAATTTTAATCTGATTGGACAGAATTGAACACGTGATCAAATATCTTACTATACGATTGGAAGTTAAAATCATTAAAAAATAATCGATACAATTCAATATAAAACCATATTTCTTGTATTGTTTCTTATATTTCAATATAAATTGATTGTTTTTACCTACATCAAGCTACTAAAATTTGGAAAAAGTCATAACAATTTCTGTCAGATATGTTTATTTTTGTTTGTTTCTATATCATGAGGTGTTTTGGAGCAATTAGATAACAAACCTAAGCTTTATTTTTGTTAAGAATAAATAGTACAAGTACATATGGTTGTTTTTTTATGATTCATTACTTGACGTAAAATTATCCTATTTTGAAACCGTGAACACTGAAGTGTTCCCCTAGACTGGCGTTATTCAATGCTATAATACATAAGATTGTAACATGTCTCTTCACCGGCTTACTAGCCCGATCAAAGAACAATCTGACCCAAAAAAAATAAAGGAAGGATGAAAATTTGGGAATAGGTAGTTGAAATTGTCTATTATTATATAAGAAAAAGTTTACAATTCTACATCCCCTCCATTTTACAAAAATGGAGGGGAATACCCCCCTCTCGAAGATGAAAAAATACATTCAAAATAAGACCGAAATTGGATAAAATGACTAATTCTAAACAACTTTTCTTCTATAGAGTTTTTTCACTAAGTCAATACTTTTCGAGTTATTTGCGAGTGAATATGTTCATGTTTAACAAAATAAAACATGTTTTTGGAGGGTTTTTCGGAGATAACTCAAAAAGTAATAGGTCTGGATCCTGCGTGTGAAAAAAAAGTTGATTAATAGCAAGCTGAAAATCTGTTAATAGCTTAAGGGTGTCTAGTCGGATAAACTTTGATATATGGGAACACTGTAACAGGGGCAGTTTTAATTGTGGAACAGGTTAAAAATTTGGAACGGTCAGACCACGAAAACGGCACATTTATTTTGTCCGACAGAACAGACTTAAACTCTCCGAACAGAGATTAAACTCTCATGCGATGCAAAAATCAGACTGCCTGTCATAATTCCTGCCATTTGACATATTCTACATGTTCCACTCATTAAAACGCCCATTTGGTGATAAATAGCAGTCTGATTTTTGCATGAGAGTTTAATCACTGTTCGGAGAGTTTAAGTCTGTTCTGTCGGACAAAATACATGTGCCGTTTTCGTGGTCTGACCGTTCCAAATTTTTAACCTGTTCCACAATTAAAACTTCCGCTGTTCCAGTGTTCCCATATATCAAAGTTTGTCCGACTAGACACCTTTAAGCTATTAACAAATTTTCAGCTTGCTATTAATCAACTTTTTATTCATACGCGGGATCCAGACCTATAAGTATTTTAGCGAAAAAAAAAATTTTTAGCAAAAATATAGCCCATCAAAAATTGAAAAAAATGGTGTATACATGAGGTCTGTAGACCCAGTAGAAGCAGAGTTGCAGCTAATGAAAAGTAGGTTCTTCTTCGTCAAATTCCAAATCGAATATTTCAATGTGAAATAACCCAAAACTGAGCACCTTTAGGGGAAAATTCATTTTAACTTTTTTAAAGTGTTTAAGAAAAGGTTTATTTTTGTTTTATATAAAAACATGTAATATTAAAAGTAAGTGAATTACGCTCCAAATATTGTTGGTCCATTTTATTTTTTGGTAAAAAAATCGCGAAAATCATCCCCTAATTAGCATCACATATACGTTTTAACATTACCACTTCACAAGTTACTTTGTCTGTGTATTATTTATATGATCTGTAAGTTTCATCGGTTCAAAGTGCTTCGTTTTGAAAAAGCTGTAGTTAAAATTACTTGAACGAGTAACTAATCACGAGTTTAGGCAAATTTTGAACAGCCATAGCATAACCAATTTTTATCTAACAAGAAAACAAAAAATCAAAAATATTCAGAAAAGCAAAACGTACATTTTATTACTCTTTGAGATTTTTGGTATTCCTAATTGTTTTCAAGTTAATTCCATACACAATTTCGATTTTTTTCACAATTAAAAAAAATGTTAAAAAATTTTAAACCCATTTTTTTTCAAAACTGAGCACTTTGAACCAATGAAACTTATAGATAATATAACCATTACATGAGAAAAGTAACTTGTAAAGCGGTAACGATTAATTTTATTTGAGAAGCTAATTAAGGGGTGATTTTTGCCATTTTTTTACCAAAAAATAAGAGGGACCAACAATATTTTGAGCGTAACTCACTTAATTTTAATGTTAAAAGTTTTTTTAAAAAACAAAAATAAACATTTTTTAAACACTTTAAAAAAGTTGTAATGAATTTTCCCCGAAAAGTGCTCCGTTTTTTGGTTATTTCACATTGAAATATTCGATTTGGAATTTGACGAAGAAGAACTTACATTTCATTAGCTGCACCTCTGCTTCTACTGGGTCTTCAGACCTCACGCATACACCATTTTTTTAAATTTTTTATTAGCTATATTTTTACTAAGAATATTTTTACTTAATAAATAAATTTTACTGAATCCGTTGTTAAGCACAAACCACCCCTTTGCAAATAATCATAGTAATCTGCTCCAGTTGTCTCTCCTTTACTGTAAAAAACAAGCTGTTTGAACTAGAATCATCTTAATAACATACCTTTTAAAGCTCTTTATAATTTGTAGCACGAAATATTGTAAAATCTTTCAGTTTCTCTGTAAATTTGGTGAATATTGTATACAAACAAATGAGAACTGACAGACTAACCGGTCTACCATTAGATGTTGCTGTTTCAACTTCATGGCTTGTTAAGTAAAGGTGGCTATGATTATACGCTCTGAGCTTCGCTGGTGTCGCTCCTAACGGATTACTAATGCAACTTTCACCGGTAATTTTTAAATTTATTATTTAATTGTTATCGCTTAATATTTACACCGCAAAAAAGTAATTAAATTGTAATCGATTTTTTTAAGATTTTGCTAATCATTTTCACGTTCTATTGATGAAATATTAATTTCGTACTTCTGATACTTTCACAATTATCGTGTAGATGGCGCTAAGATTAATAGATTAATTTATAATTACATATTACGGAACATTAAAAAAACTTAAATTCGGTATTTAAAACGTAAGTATATTTAAGGTAAAAATATATACCACAGCTTTGACCAACTAATATTTTTTATAATTAATGTTTTTAATTTTAATTTTAAATTAATCACTTTGACATTTATATCAAATTTCCAGTAAACGTTTACAGACTTGTCACTACTGGCGCTCGCGAATTTTTAAATATCCCCTCTACGTACGAGCTCACAGCGTATAGTATGAGAATAGAAAAATAATGTTTATTGTAAAGTCCATACAATAAATTACATAAGACAAAAATTAGATCACTTTGTTTCTTGACTTGGCATTAGCAAACTGCCATATAATACTATCACAATTATTTAGTTGCTCCAGGTCTTCATTTTCTATATACAATAGTGATAATGTGCCTAGGTTTTCTTAACCCAAAGACCTTAAATATGACTATTCTTTTTAAAGTTAAAAAAGACCGCTCGTCTGATGCTTTATAATGGTATTGTCAATATATTTGCAGTAAAATTAAAATATTGAGAAAAGTTACCTTTACATCCTGAATGACACCAAATTTTTCATAAATTGTATGTTTATTCAAGTTTTGGCATAACGTTATAAAATGAGTAATTTCTTGTCTTTCGTTTCATCAACATTTTTTTTATATTCCCCGCATAAAGTATTAATTGACGACTTGACGTCTTCTTTATCTAGCGTAAACAAACATCGAGAAGCTGATGTTGCATCTTTGTAACAGTCAATTCTCTATAAAAGTTCTTGAGTATTATTGTCGCATATACCACTAAATACTTCAACTCTGAAATTTACTATTTTACTTGGCAAATAAACCACAATTTAAGTTAGAAATTAAATTTATTGACATTGCGACTTCCTTTTCGGAAATCGTTATCGAAATTCAAAATATTAATAAATTAGTTAATATTTATCAATTTATTAATATTTTGTATTTCGATAACGATTCCCGATGTGTAACTCGAAACGTCAATAAAATTAATTATTATTATTCCGGTTTATTATAGCGTTCTCCGCCTTCCAGTTCCTAGTTTCCAGCTTCGTCGGTCGTTCCATTCGCCAGGGTGAAGGTTCCTTCCCGACATTGCCTTCTGAATGCCGCCTAGTCAGGATTTTTTCGGCCTTCCTCTCTTCCTTCTTTCCCTTGGCGTCCATTTTAAAATTTGTTTTGGCAGCCTGGCGTCATTCATCCATTCTTTCTACATGACCATGGTATGTACCAGATCAGTTGGCTGCTTTGAATTTCAATCAAAGCAAATTCATTTCAATTCAATAAAATTAATTTCCAACTTTTTTTTTATTTATAATTGGCTTTGGCATAAACCAATTAGCCAGACTTATTTTTTATTTATAAAATATAAAGAGAGCATTTTTTTATGATCCAATATAAATAAATTGATTGTTCAAACTCTCACACCCTAGGATAAATGTTATTATGTTAGTAAAATGTGTGTGTTTCTGTTTAGTGTATTTTTTATATGTATATTTTTTTATTTTTTTTAATTATATTTTTTGTTTTTTTAATGCTTTATTTATGTAGTCTTTTGTTTAGTTTTAATTCCTTTTTTTATTGTTTTTTTTATTTGCTTATCATTATTTTACTTTTTTTAAACTTTTTTTGAAGTTAAAACTTCTTTAGGCACGTTGTGCACTTTCTTTGGATAGGGGAAAAAGCATTGAATTCGCGACCCTCATCGCGACCGTCATTGCGACCGTCATCGCTCATGCTATATATTATGTGTATGTATATATACATTGTGTAGACGTATTTAAATTTATAATAAATGTAAAACCTATTTAACGATGGGGAAAAAAAATTAATTTCGCGACCATCATAGCGACCGTCATCTCTTCGGCGAAATAAATTTTGTATATATATTAATTTATTATATGTATGTATATATAAATTGTATAGAAGTATTAAATTTAAAATAAATATAAAACCTATCTTACGATGGGGAAAAAAAGATTAATTTCGCGACCATCATAGCGACCGTCATCTCTCGGCGAAATAAATTTTGTATATATATTAATTTATTATGTGTATGTATATATAAATTGTATAGAAGTATTAAATTTAAAATAAATATAAAACCTATTTTACGATGGGGAAAAAAGATTAATTTCGCGACCATCATAGCGACCGTCATCTCTCCGGCGAAATAAATTCTGTTGGTATATATATATATATATATATATATATATATATATATATATATATATATATATATATATATATATATATATATATATATATATATATATATTGATGCACGTTAAGTTGTGACTTCCGGTATACAGAAGAGGCTGTCCGACTTCCACCTTTTCTACTAGGAATTATTTTTTTAAAATTGTGTATTTGGTAAAAGGGGGGCTTATAAAATGGGTCTACCTATTGAGGGGAAAGGATTTACCAAAATAAATTTTGTATATATATACGTATATACCGAAGCGTACAGCATACGTCATGGCTTCCATATATAGGGTAGTTCAAGGCGCGTTGTCACTTCCAGCGGTGTTGTCATATTTTGGAAGTCACGACTCGTCTGCTAGATTTACCTCCTATTTTGAGCGTAATGTGTGATCTTTTGAAACTTTTACTGTGAATACAGTTGTCTGTGTTTTAAAGTTGTCTATTTAAATTAAAATATTGATATTCTTTTGATTATACAGGTTTACAAAAAAATACATTTCGGACTATTTGACGAAACCATATGACTAGGGGGGTTTTTGGGGTCGCTGGTTACGAATCCGGGGTTCGCTAACCTCTATCACGTCAGGTAAAGGTTATTTCAAGGACAAATCAAGATAAATCGACAGTCGCTCTGAAAAAGTATATTAGGAGGGTTTTGGGGTCGCTTATAACGAATCCCGCATCCGCTGACCTCTATCACGTGTAGCTGAAGGTCATTTCGAGGTCAAATCAAGATAAATCGACACAATTGCTGTGAAAAAGTATATTAGGGTGTTTTTGGGGTCCCTGATCACAAAACTGGGGCCCGTTGAGCTCAACCACGTCAGGTAAAGGCCATTTCAAGGTCAAATCAATTTTGTTAACTCCTCCTGATTTGAACTTGAAATGACCTTTACATGACGTAGTAGAGCTCAACGGACCGCAGTTTTCATGATCAGCGACCCCAAAACTCCCTATACTTTCAGAGCAATTGTGTCAATTTATGTTGATTTGACCTTAAAATGACGTTGAACTAGACGAGATAGAGGTCAGCGGACTCCGGATTCATCTTCAGCGACCCCAAGAACCCCCTAATATACTTTTTCAGAGCGACTGTAGATTTATCTTGATTTGACATTGAAATGACCTTTACCTGACGCGATAGAGGTGAGCAGACCCCGGATTTGTGATCAGCCACTCCAAAAACCCCCTTGTCATATGGTTTCGTCAAATTGTCCGAAATTTAGTTTTTTTTGTAAACCTGTGTTATTTATGATAATATGATTGATATTTATTTTAACAAAAATACTAATATATTATTATTGCTGTAAAATGGATTTATTGGAATTAATTAAAAAAGTGTTAATAGTAAGTCATTTATTTATGAAAATTATATCAAAAATGTTAATAAATAAATTTGAAATTATAGAAAATTTTAATATTTTAGATTTTATTACAGGCACCGTCCTTTTAATTTTTGATGTACCAATAATAATATGTAATAAAAAATTAAATGGCTAAACCCTCCAGGTGGGGATTACCCGCTAAAAAGCTATCTAGATCCATCTTTTTCGAGCAGATTTTTCCCAATCTGCTACTCGATACTATTGACTATGCTTCTCCATTTCTTTCTATCCTCTTTTGTTTTTCTGCTAGTCTCTAATTCCTGCCCTATATAAATCTTCCTTTAATTCCTGTAACCAATTATTCTAGTTCCTCCGCGTCTCCTTCTAACTCCGGGTCTCCATTGTAAAATTGAGTTTATAGTTGTTGCGCTACCTGCTCTCCATATATGCCCCAACAATCCAACTCTGTGCCCAAATCTGAAAATCTGGAATAATATCTACCCGGGTCGAAACATTTTTTTTTAATATATGAAAATAGTTATTTATGAAACGGAGTGAGTGCTATACATCGCGTAAGTTCGCAAAAAGTACTTCACGCACAATTTCATACAATATTTTATCTACGATAAACAAATAAAAATACTGTAACTCTTCGTCACTGGAATTCATTTCTATTCTACAATTCTTAGAACTGTGACATATAAAAATTCTAATTTCTTTCAAACCACAAAACTGTCAAATTTTTTTTTTGTAATTTATTGCTCATTATGTCATCACCTCTCTTGTGCTCTGCACAAGAGATCTAAGGTTAGAGCTAAGAATAAGGTTGGCTAGGTGCTACGTTTTCTCGACTCTGTTTTACGGAATGGAAGCTTGGACCTTGAATGCGGCATCAATGAAAAAACTGGAATCATTCGAGATGTGGGTATATAGAAGAATTCTAAAAATATCATGGACAGAACACGTCACAAACAAAGAGGTTCTGAGAAAGGTGAATAAAGAAATGGAAGTCTTAAATACAATTAAAACCAGAAAATTGGAATATCTCGGACATATTACACGTGGAGAGAGATACAACTTGCTCCAACTCATTATGCAGGGAAAGATTCAAGGAAAAAGAAGCATAGGGAGACGCAGAATATCGTGGTTGCGCAACCTGAGAGAATGGTACGGATGTACATCAAACGAACTTTTCAGAGCAGCCGTCTCCAAGGTCCGAATAGCTATGATGATTGCCGACCTCCTTCGCGGAGATGGCACTTGAAGAAAAAGATGTCATCACCATGAAACGCGAAAGTTAAGAAAGAATATTTAATTATATGAAAGTGTGTCAAAAACAGTGAGAAAAAGTAAATCCCATTTAAAATACATTGTTACTTCATGCTTACTTTAAAGCACTGCTATCTATAATGACAGTTTTCACAAACTAAAAATTTATATATTATAATATGACATAGAGTAGATAAAAGTCATTTATTAATTATTAATTGATTATAGTCAGAAGAAAATTAGATCATGCACCCCTTGTTTTTTATAATTGTTAACATACTAAATTACATATCCAATAATTATTGTTATCCATTAAATATATCGATGCAGATCGGCCTTATATCGGATCCTCTTCTATTAGTCCGTTCGCTGACGGTAAAATATTGCAAAACCCATAAATTTTAAAAAACCACTTAAGATTGACATGAAATTTGGCATACACATAGGTAACATATCAAAGAAGAAAATTGATATTGTGCCGATGTTTTCTTTTGCCAAGCAGACATTCCGTTAACATTTTTAGTCACAACATAATATCAATGTTAAAGTATTATTAGAGCAACGCGTTATGGTGTCACATTTCTTTTAATGACCGACACACAAAATATTTTAATGACGGATCTCACACTAGAACCAGATTTTTATTACCTACTGCTGATAAGGTAAAGAGTTCTTAAATATCACTCGTTGTCATCTCTGTGTTAATTTGAAATAATAAAATATAAATATTGTAGTTTTGTATTCTAAAATATTTGGAAAAAATATCTATGTATTTTTTTTTTCATTTAGGTACACATCATTTTAAGGGATTGTCCGGAAGAGTACAGGCTCAGTATATCGGCAAATGAATTTTGTTTTAAATACCGTCCGTATAGAGGAGGTGCTCGTTGGGGATAGGCGCAAAATCTTAGTCCAGTGCTAATTAAATGCATTAATTTTTTTCGAATTCTGAGAAAACTAATAAGTATTTTTGAAAAATTTAAACGCAGAATGGAAGCTTACATTATTACCGAGGGCAGAAAGTCCCTGAAAACTTATATAATGTTTATTTTAATAACTTATATACCTAATATATGTTTATTTTAATAAAGATAATGGGATGAAAAAACAAGAGAAAAGTTAGTGTGATTTTTAATTTCGAACATTTCATTCAAAAGAAACTTTTTTTTATTCTAAGGGACTTTCGGTCCCCCGTAATAATGTTATCTTTCATTCTGGGTGTATGTTTTAAAAAATATTTATTAGTTTTCCCAGGATTCGAAAAAAATAAATGTATTTAAATAGCATTGGACAGAGATTTTGCGCCTACCCCCTTAAGAGAGAGTTTACTGTATTTTATATTATTACTAGAATTTATTACTTTAAACTTTTTATCGCTCTTGATTCATTTTATCGTGTATTTAATTCCATTCAATTGTAATTGTACATTCAATTTTTTTGTAATTTTTACACGTTTTATTACTTTCGAAATAACAATAACTATAAAATCGATTTTTCAGCCTACTTGGGTCAAAAAAATACACAATTTTCGGAAATTTCGTTAAATGAGAACATTTACCTACATTTCTTGTATTTAAGCTTTTAATAAGATTTTTAAAAATAATTTAGATTATTTAATAGATACATTCACCGGCACGAAAAACGGGCACCCCAAAAAATGGGTCATTTTTGATGGCTCGTATCTCCTAAACCTATTCTCCGATTTAAGTATTTCTTTAATATGTTATAGCCTTATTCTTTAACTATATCGCTGTAATAATATTGTTTCTAGACAGGTAAATTATCATTGTATACTGGGCGTACCAATCAAACTGGTTTTTTTTTTCAATTTTCACAACACTCTGTGGAATATTCTAGCCTTTATACAATATTGAAATTAAAACCCAACTATAGCCCCAGGTTTTCTTAATGTTCTGTTTGTTATTCATTCGCTTATGTTGGATAATAAAAAAGTTAGGGACTTTAACAATTAAACATGTTCTTTATCAATACATGGTGTTTCTAAATAAGTGCGACAAACTTTAAGGGGTAATTCTGCATGAAAAAATAATGATCGTTTACTTGATAAAGCTATGTCCGCAAATGCTTGCAAATATAAAATTATTTTGCCAAACGATCATTATTTTTTCATGCAGAAATTACCCCTTAAAATTTGTCGCACTTATATTTAGAAACACCTGTATCGATAAAGAACATGGCTAGTTGTTAAAGTCCTTAACTTTTTTATTATCCAACGTAAGCGAATGAATAAAAAAACAGAATGTTAATAAAACCTGGAGCTATAGTTAGGCTTTAATTTAAATATTTTATAAAGGCTAGAATATTCCACAGGGTGTTGTGAAAATTGAGAAAAAAACCCAGTTTGATTGGTACACCCGGTATACAATGAAAATTTACCTGTCTATCAATAATGTTATCATAGCTATATTGTTAAATAATAAGGCTATAACATATTAAAAACATTACTTAAATCGGACCAAAGGTTTGAGAGATACGAGACATCAAAAATTACCCATTTTTTTAGGGTGCCCGTTTTTCGTGCCGGTGAGTGTAGATTAAATTAGAAGTTCATTGTAAAAAAGGAAGTAAACAAAAACACGAGAAAATGAATTTATATAGAAAAATGAATTTATATAAGTAAATAGGTAAGTAAATATTATAGATTGAAATAAGTACAGAAAATATATAATTATAGAGATATATAATCACTTATTGTACCTTCATTTAAGGCTAACTTTAAAAGTAAAGCAGATCTGCTATTATTCATGTTTAAAAACAAAAGGCACACAAAACACTAAGTACGATTAGGACCGCGAATCTACAACAGATAAATGTCTGGAAACCGTTACACAGGGTTGCCAAAAAACGGAAGTCACACCGAGCGGTGTGGTATACGGAAGACGCTACGCGTTGTGTACATAACCTGTATAGTAGCACGGGAGCGACACTAGCGCTGGTGATATACCGTCGAACTAAAATCTGATCTTATGAGTATGTTAGATACGATATGACTTCCAGCGAAATTTTTAATATAAGCCTTCTGATACCATCTAGTAGCCAAATTCGTAAAAATATAGGCAAAACGTTGTGACTTCCGAAATCGGAAGTCATAACGGTATATATGAAGTAACAACGTATTACGAGAATCTACTTTGGAAGTCACATGGATACATGTATCAATATATATATATATATATATATATATATATATATATATATATATATATATATATATATATATATATATATATATATATATATATATATATATTAAGCAGTGCTTCTTGAGGATGCAGTCTATTTTGGCCCACAAGACAAAGAAAACTCTTTGACTTACTGTCAAGCTTTCGAATTTATTTTAATTCTTTTTCAAGACATCTGTTGACAAAAATATACAATTATAAAAATTATGTAGGTACTTACAATTTTCTTAATTACTTACTAGTCATGAGATTACATTGAAAAAATTTGAAACTTTTTGTCTTGTGGGCCAATATAGACTGCATCCTCAAGAATCACTGCTTGATATTTGAATATACAGTCAAGAATACCATAATCTTATATATATATATATATATATATATATATATATATATATATATATATATATATATATATTTTATATGTATGTATATATAAATTGTGTAGAAGTATTAAAATTTAAAATAAATGTGAAACCTATTTTTGGATGGTGAAAAAGGATTTATTTCGCGACCGTCATCTCTTCGACGAAATAAATTTTGTACTTTTCTATATTATGTGTATCTATACATAAATTTTAACTATTTAGAATGGGAAATAAGCCACAATATTATTAAAAAATGATTTTTATTAACGTTTCGACGCCCAAATCGGGTGCCGTTGTCAAAATACAAAATACTATTAATATAAACAAAAATGTTGTTGCTTAGTAAAAAAATTCTTCTAATAATTTATTTAATTTGACTCATTTATATCGGCAATTCAGATACATATGATACATTTTAAAGTAGATGACTTTAAAATGATATTGCCAATATTTATGAGTTGCGTTCCTGGGACGACTTTACTGAAAGATAGTTCATTCGATTACATGAAATCAACCCCAACTCAAGAATATCCGTCACAAAAAAATCATAGCATGTGATCTGTCTTTAAAAAGACAACCACATGCAACGGTGACATTAAAATTCTCGCGTTAGAGATCTCATAGTAAATCACGAGGGAAAACCAGGAAAAACCTCGTGATACTATCCCGACATCGTAAGTATTTGGTCTTACATTTAATTTACTCTCAAAATTAATACCAAATTCTGACTTTACTATAATTTTGTTTAAATTATAAATAATATCAATAATACATGGGTATATAAGTAATACTAAAATATAAAATATGTACTAACTCGACTATTGACTTACTAATTGTGGTATTTTCTTTCTATTGACTTCCTCTTTCAGTATGGGTATCCACATCCTACTGCATTCCACCGAGGAATTTGCGACACAATTGGTTTCGTTTAGCATAATTAGAGCCGCTTCTTTGATTTTTCTCTTTTTACTATCTGTTTCTTTCAGGACTATACTTGAATCTCTCCACTGAACTCTATGTTCATTATCCCATGCGTGTTGACATATTTGAGATCTATCAAATTCTCTATTTTTAATATAAGATTGATGTTCACTTATTCTAACGTTTAATGGTCTTGATGTTTCACCTATATAAAACTGTTCGCATTCACAAGGTATTTTATAAATACAATTCTTTGTCCTTTCTTGTTCATTGTTAGGTTTAGTTTTAGATAGAATAGATCTCAATGTGTTGGTTGTTTTGAATGTTGTTGAAATGTTGAATTTATTTCCTATTGTTTTAAGTTTCTCGGATAGTCCTTTTATGTATGGTATTGATATTTTCCTCGTATTATTTCTTGTGAATGTTGTAGGATCCCGTTCTATGTTGTTCTGTTCCATTCGATCCAATCTTGACAATTCCTTATTTATAAACGATAAAGGATAATCATTTTTTAATAAAACAGATGTTAAGAATTGTTTTTCTTCTAAAAAGGAATTTTCGTTAGAACAAGTAATTTTGGCTCTATCATATAAGGATTTTATGATTCCCTTTTTAACGTTGATGTGATTTGATTTGTAATTGAGATATCTGTTGGTATGTGTTGGTTTTCTATACACTTGAGTCTCATATCCAGTATCCTTCTTTAAGACTAAAACATCGAGTAAAACATCGTGTTATTATATTCCTTTTCCATTGTAAATTTTATTGTCTCTTCTTGATCGTTTATAATATTCAGGTATGTATCCAACAATTCTGATCTATGAGGCCATATTGAAAACACATCATCTACATATCTCCACCATACAGTGGGTTTTAAATTTTGTTTAGAAATGATATTAGTTTCGAAATCCTCCATAAATATATTAGCCAATAATGGAGATAAAGAGGAGCCCATTGCTAGACCAAAATTTTGTTTATAAAATTCATTATTTAGTTGAAAATAGGTATTATTAGTACATAATGTCAATAACTCCATTATAGCTGATACATTTAGTTTTGTCCTAGTTGTCAATGTATCATCATTCTCTAATTTCGTTTTGATTATGTTTAAAGTTTTATCTAATGGCACATTTGTAAATAAACTGTTTATGTCAATTAAATTTAGAGTAAATTAAATGTAAGACCAAATACTTACGATGTCGGGATAGTATCACGAGGTTTTTCCTGGTTTTCCCTCGTGATTTACTATGAGATCTCTAACGCGAGAATTTTAATGTCACCGTTGCATGTGGTTGTCTTTTTAAAGACAGATCACATGCTATGATTTTTTTGTGACGGATATTCTTGAGTTGGGGTTGATTTCATGTAATCGAATGAACTATCTTTCAGTAAAGTCGTCCCAGGAACGCAACTCATAAATATTGGCAATATCATTTTAAAGTCATCTACTTTAAAATGTATCATATGTATCTGAATTGCCGATATAAATGAGTCAAATTAAATAAATTATTAGAAGAATTTTTTTACTAAGCAACAACATTTTTGTTTATATTAATAGTATTTTGTATTTTGACAACGGCACCCGATTTGGGCGTCGAAACGTTAATAAAAATCATTTTTTAATAATATTGTGGCTTATTTCCCATTCTAAATAGTTAAAATTGTAAAAATGCCACAAGAAAATAGCTTCAGAACAACATTATACATAAATTGTATAGAAGTATTTAAATTTAAAATAAATGTAAAACCTCTTTTTCGATAGAAAAAAAGGATTTATTTCGCGACCGTCATCTCTTCGGCGAAATAAATATTTTGTACGTATATGTATTGAAGTTAAAACTTCTTTAGTGACGTTGTGCACTTTTTGGATGGGAAAAAGTATTAAATTGGCGACCGCCGTTGCGACCGTCATCGCCTCGAAGAAATAAATTTTTGAAGTGAAAACTTCTTAAGGGTCGTTGTGCACTTTTTTGATGGGGAAAAAGTATTAAATTAGCGACCGTCGTCGTTTCGACGAAATAATTTTTTGAAGTGAAAATTTCTTTAGGGACGTTGTGCACTTTTTAGATGGGGAAAAAGTATTGAATTAGCGAACGTCATCGCGACCGTCATCGCTTCGCAAAATAAATTTTTAAAGTAAAAACTTCTTTTGGGGACGTTGTGCAGTTTTTAGATGGGGAAGAAGTATTGAATTAGCGACCGTCATCGCTTCAGCGAAATAAATTTTTGAAGTGAAAACTTCTTTAGGGACGTTGTGCACTTTTTGGATGGGGAAATATTATTAAATTTGAATGGGGAGAAAGTAATAAATAAGCGACCGTCATCGCTTCGACGAAAACATTTGAAGTGAAAACTTCTTTAGAGACGTTGTGCTCTTTTTGGATGGAAAAAAGTATTAAATTATCGACCGTCATCACGACCGTCATCGCTTCGATGAAATAAATTTGTAAAGTGAAAACTTCTTGAGGGACGTTGTGCACTTTTTGGATGGGGGAAAAGTATTGAATTAGAGACCGTCATCGCTTCGACGAAATAAATATTTGAAGTGAAACTTCTTTAGGGGCGTTGTGCACTTTTTCGATGGAAAAAAGTATTAAATTAGCGATCGTCGTCGTTTCGATGAAATCAATTTTTGAAGTGGAAACTTCTTGAGGGACGTTGTGCACTTTTTGGATGGGGAAAAATATTAAATTAGCGACCTTTATCGCTTCGACAAAATAAATGTTTGAAGTCAAAAATTTCTTTAGGGACGTTGTGCACTTTTTGGATGGGGATAAATTACTAAATTAGGGACCGTCATCACTTCGACGAAATAAATATTTGAAGTGAAACTTCTTTAGGGACGTTGTGCACATTTTGGATGGGCGAAAAGTATTGAATTAGGGACTGTCATCCATCGCTTCGACGAAATAAATATTTGAAGTGAAACTTTTTTAGGGACGTTGTGCACTTTTTCGATGGAAAAAAGTATTAAATTAGCGACCGTCATCGCTTCGATGAAATAAATTTTAGAAGTGGAAAGTTCTTGAGGGACGTTGTGCACTTTTTGGATGGGGAAAATATTATATTAGCGAACCTTCATCGCTTCGACGAAATAAATTTTTGAAATGAAAACTTCTTGAGGGACGTTGTGCACTTTTTGGATAAGGAAAAATTATTAAATATAAAAACTTTTTTAGGGACGTTGTGAACTTTTTGTATGGAGGAAAAGTATAGAATTAGGACCGTAATCGCTTCGACGAAATAAATATTTAAAGTGAAACTTATTTAGGGACGTTGTGCACTATTTCGATGTAAAAAAGTAATAAATTAGCAACTATCATCGCTTCGACGAAATAAATATTTGAAGTGAAAACTTCTTGAGGGACGTTGTGCACTTTTTGGATGGGAAAATTATTAAATTAGCGACCGTTATCGCTTCGACGAAATAAATTTTTGAAGTGAAAACTTCTTAAGGGTCGTTGTGCACTTTTTGGATGGGGAAAAAGTATTAAATTAGCGACCGTCATCGTTTCGACGAAATAATTTTTTGAAGTGAAAATTTCTTTAGGGACGTTGTGCACTTTTTAGATGGGGAAAAAGTATTGAATTAGCGAACGTCATCGCGACCGTCATCGCTTCGGCAAAATAAATTTTTAAAGTGAAAACTTCTTTAGGGACGTTGTGCACTTTTTGGATGGGGAAATATTATTAAATTTGAATGGGGAGAAAGTAATAAATAAGCGACCGTCATCGCTTCGACGAAAACATTTGAAGTGAAAACTTCTTTAGAGACGTTGTGCTCTTTTTGGATGGAAAAAAGTATTAAATTATCGACCGTCATCACGACCGTCATCGCTTCGATGAAATAAATTTGTAAAGTGAAAACTTCTTGAGGGACGTTGTGCACTTTTTGGATGGGGGAAAAGTATTGAATTAGAGACCGTCATCGCTTCGACGAAATAAATATTTGAAGTGAAACTTCTTTAGGGGCGTTGTGCACTTTTTCGATGGAAAAAAGTATTAAATTAGCGATCGTCGTCGTTTCGATGAAATCAATTTTTGAAGTGGAAACTTCTTGAGGGACGTTGTGCACTTTTTGGATGGGGAAAAATATTAAATTAGCGACCTTTATCGCTTCGACAAAATAAATGTTTGAAGTCAAAAATTTCTTTAGGGACGTTGTGCACTTTTTGGATGGGGATAAATTACTAAATTAGGGACCGTCATCACTTCGACGAAATAAATATTTGAAGTGAAACTTCTTTAGGGACGTTGTGCACATTTTGGATGGGCGAAAAGTATTGAATTAGGGACTGTCATCCATCGCTTCGACGAAATAAATATTTGAAGTGAAACTTTTTTAGGGACGTTGTGCACTTTTTCGATGGAAAAAAGTATTAAATTAGCGACCGTCATCGCTTCGATGAAATAAATTTTAGAAGTGGAAAGTTCTTGAGGGACGTTGTGCACTTTTTGGATGGGGAAAATATTATATTAGCGAACCTTCATCGCTTCGACGAAATAAATTTTTGAAATGAAAACTTCTTGAGGGACGTTGTGCACTTTTTGGATAAGGAAAAATTATTAAATATAAAAACTTTTTTAGGGACGTTGTGAACTTTTTGTATGGAGGAAAAGTATAGAATTAGGACCGTAATCGCTTCGACGAAATAAATATTTAAAGTGAAACTTATTTAGGGACGTTGTGCACTATTTCGATGTAAAAAAGTAATAAATTAGCAACTATCATCGCTTCGACGAAATAAATATTTGAAGTGAAAACTTCTTGAGGGACGTTGTGCACTTTTTGGATGGGAAAATTATTAAATTAGCGACCGTTATCGCTTCGACGAAATAAATTTTTGAAGTGAAAACTTCTTAAGGGTCGTTGTGCACTTTTTGGATGGGGAAAAAGTATTAAATTAGCGACCGTCATCGTTTCGACGAAATAATTTTTTGAAGTGAAAATTTCTTTAGGGACGTTGTGCACTTTTTAGATGGGGAAAAAGTATTGAATTAGCGAACGTCATCGCGACCGTCATCGCTTCGGCAAAATAAATTTTTAAAGTGAAAACTTCTTTTGGGGACGTTGTGCACTTTCTAGATGGGGAAGAAGTATTGAATTAGCAACTGTCATCGCTTCAGCGAAATAAATTTTTGAAGTGAAAACTTCTTTAGGGACGTTGTGCACTTTTTGGATGGGGAAATATTATTAAATTTGAATGGGGAGAAAGTAATAAATAAGCGACCGTCATCGCTTCGACGAAATAAACATTTGAAGTGAAAACTTCTTTAGAGACGTTGTGCTCTTTTTGGATGGAAAAAAGTATTAAATTATCGACCGTCATCGCTTCGATGAAATAAATTTGTAAAGTGAAAACTTCTTGAGGGACGTTGTGCACTTTTTGGATGGGGGAAAAGTATTGAATTAGAGACCGTCATCGCTTCGACGAAATAAATATTTGAAGTGAAACTTCTTTAGGGGCGTTGTGCACTTTTTCGATGGAAAAAAGTAATAAATTAGCGATCGTCGTCGTTTCGATGAAATCAATTTTTGAAGTGGAAACTTCTTGAGGGACGTTGTGCACTTTTTGGATGGGGAAAAATATTAAATTAGCGACCTTTATCGCTTCGACAAAATAAATGTTTGAAGTCAAAAATTTCTTTAGGGACGTTGTGCACTTTTTGGATGGGGATAAATTACTAAATTAGGGACCGTCATCGCTTCGACGAAATAAATATTTGAAGTGAAACTTCTTTAGGGACGTTGTGCACATTTTGGATGGGCGAAAAGTATTGAATTAGGGACTGTCATCCATCGCTTCGACGAAATAAATATTTGAAGTGAAACTTTTTTAGGGACGTTGTGCACTTTTTCGATGGAAAAAAGTATTAAATTAGCGACCGTCATCGCTTCGATGAAATAAATTTTAGAAGTGGAAAGTTCTTGAGGGACGTTGTGCACTTTTTGGATGGGGAAAATATTATATTAGCGAACCTTCATCGCTTCGACGAAATAAATTTTTGAAATGAAAACTTCTTGAGGGACGTTGTGCACTTTTTGGATAAGGAAAAATTATTAAATATAAAAACTTTTTTAGGGACGTTGTGAACTTTTTGTATGGAGGAAAAGTATAGAATTAGGACCGTAATCGCTTCGACGAAATAAATATTTAAAGTGAAACTTATTTAGGGACGTTGTGCACTATTTCGATGTAAAAAAGTAATAAATTGGCAACTATCATCGCTTCGACGAAATAAATATTTGAAGTGAAAACTTCTTGAGGGACGTTGTGCACTTTTTGGATGGGAAAATTATTAAATTAGCGACCGTTATCGCTTCGACGAAATAAATTTTTGAATTGAAAATTTCTTTATGGTCATCACTTCGCTGAAATCAATTTTATACATATATAAATTATGTGTATGTATACATAAATAGCATAGGGCATACGCATCGCGCATATCGTATATGATATAGGTACAGCACTTCTTTTAGGATGGGGTAAAAGCATTGAGCTCGTAATGGATGTACTATAAGAAGTTTTCACTTCTGTCGGCACTCCCACGAGTGCCTTCAATTTTTTTTATTTTTATTTTTTTTTATGTTAATTTTTTCGTGAACACACTTACAATTATATTTTGTATCGCAGAATTGCTTCCAATGGTGTTAGTTTTTTACAATTTCATTTTGCAATGAATTACTTAAATGATTATACAAACATTGATATAAGTTAATATTATTACTAAAATTTATACAATTGAGATTGGTTGGCAAACAGAATTTTGAGATTTACCATATCTTCGAAAAATTATTCAATGCTCTTCTTATTTCTTGAACATTCTAGGATTACATGGTTCATATCACCAACTTCTCCGCATAGACAATAAGAGTTTTCATCCAGTCCTATTTTATATTATAGCATGATTAGATCTTATTCGCTTTTTTGTAACAATGAAGTTTCGTTTTGTTAATCCATGAAACCAGCTTTTCGATGGTATGTTATTTTGGTGGCCGACATAGTTAAGCCCTGTCACTGATGAGTTATATTCCTGCTGCCATAATTTCCAACTTAAATTGTGGCTTATTTCCCAAGTAAAATAGTAAATTGCATAATATGCCACAAAGAAATAGCTTCAGAACAATATTTCAATTCTGATTCTCTCTTGTCCCTTTAAAATTGTTTTTTCACCTGCTTCATCGAAAAATGTTTTTCTTTTATTTGTTCTTTGAAGGTCAGTTGTAGAGAATATGTTTGAGATATCATCGCTTTCGCAAAAGAAAGTTTTCGCTTCTAGTTCGCTAAACTTATTTCTTACGTCTCCAACAAAGCTCAAATGAGATTTCATTAGTTCTACTCCGATTGACATCAGTGGCGGCTCGTGATTTTTACCATAGGGGAGGCTATACCTAACTGTAAAATATCTATACAAATTTGCACATTTTTAGCAAAAAAATCCGCCAAAAAAATCTGATTAGGGGCCCCATTTTTTGACCATTTTTTATTTACATTTTATAATATCATCATAATTCATAATTTCATAATATCATATCAGTTTAAAAATAGCTTGTCAAATTGTAAAAGTGTATTACCAAAGTTTGTGTCGTTTATTTGTAAACAATTCTATCTCTATAAGTAGATATGCATATCAAAATAAGTACAGATTTGAAGTTTTGCAGTCCATACAGGTTGAAGGTTCACATTTTTTAAGATACTTAACTGAATTTTTTTAATTCTAAAAGCGGCCTTCTGCGAATCCAAAAACACGGTAAATTACCGATATTTTGCTTTGCATTACAGATATAGGAAAAAGTTATTTGAACAAGTTGTTCCAAATACTATTCTAACCCCACATACCAAATTTCATCACAAAATTCGCACTTGTAGTTTTTTAATTATTTGTAGTCAGGATCCTAAAATTGCAGAGGAGGCTGATGGCCGATCAGCCGCCCTTGCCCAATCTCCGGGCAGCGTTAAACCAAAGAATACTCCACCCAACAAGAAGCGAAAGCACCTGTCGGCTCCTTTGATGTTCAGGGGACAGAAATATCGGTCGGAGAATGTTAGGGGTAATACTTCACACTACACTAAGAAAAGTAATGAGGAATTCGTTCAAAACAGTAGGAAATTTGAGTTACACTGAGAAACAAAGTAATAATTAAAGCTATAGTGTTTAAGTTGATCTATTTAATATGAATTGTATTTTTTTCTGTAAAATTTAATATAGCCCATATACAGCGTGTCTACTTAAGTTGGAAACATATGGGAAACTTTTTTGTTATGCATTTTACGAAAAAAAGTTATTCTTTATAAAAAGTTCTGCACGCTCTAAAACCTAAGATTCAATCATCAGATATCAAATTTTCTCCATATTATACGAGGTATGTAAAGAAATATGAACTTCGTTCAAGAGTAAAGTACCTTTATTTCTCTCAATATCGAAAATTCTTATTAGGAAAAGTTGTTTGGAAATATAAACTAAGATTAAATATGCAATTACATGCTTCTAATTAGAAAAAAATATTTTCCAAATTTTTCTCAAATTTATTGATACTAACTTCGTTTTTATTTATAACACATACGATAACTCTTTTATTATTACTTTTACGAAAAAAAGGTATTCTCAATAAAAAGCTCTGTATGTCCTAACACCGAAGATGCAACCATCAGATATCACATTTTAATAATTTTATACGAGGTATGTCAAAAAATATGAATTTCACTCAAGAGTAAAGTACCTTTATTTTTCACAATATTGAAAACGGTTATTAAAAAAGTTGTTTAGAATTAAAAACTATGTTTCAATATGCAATAACATCCTTCTAATTGAAATATTGTGAAATATAAAGGTACTATAATCTTGAGCGAATTTAATATTTTTTGACACACCTCGTATAAAATTAATAAAAGTTGATATATCATGGTTGTGTCTTAGATTTTAGACCATGCAAAGCTTTTTATGAAGAAAAACTTTTTTATCATATTTGTAATAATTTAAATTGGGTATCCATAAATTTGAATTTTTTTTATTTAAAGCACGTAATTGCATATTTGATCTTAGTTTTTGATTCCAAACAACTTTTTATTATAAGAATTTTCGATATTGAGAGAAATAAAGGTACTTTACCCTTGACCGAAATTCATATTTTTTGACATACCTCGTATAATATTGAGAAAATTTGATATCTGATGATTGAATCTTAGGTTTTGGGGCATGCAGAACTTTTTATAAAGAATAACTTTTTTCCGTAAAATTAATAATAAAAAAGTTTCCCATATGTTTCCAACTTAAGTAGACACGCTGCATAAATTTTGTACTCATAAGTAAAGGTTAAAAGGGTTATAAGGTTTTAAGTTAAAAATATCGATTTTGACTAAGTCTTGTAAAGTTATGTAAACGTGATGGATTTTTAATGCTTAGTTGAATTTAATAGTTAATTTCAAAGTAGAGCTGAAAATTTCTATCGATTTCTATTACTTTTTTTCGTAATAAAAAACTTGTCAAAATATATATTTTTGAACCAAGACCTTTTTACTTAGTACAGAATTATACTTTCAAATGGTCTATTAACTTTGTCTTAGGTTGATAACTTTTTTTGTTTCCTTTTTAGAAATTTCTTTGAATGTCTATTGAGCTCCAACACCACCATATTCTCGCTGCACGAGGAAACTCTGCGGCTGAGGCTAGAATGACTTTATTCACCTTCGATTTCTTTCTGTGCATATGAGGTTTCTGGAAACTCAGGTTGTACTGTACCAAATTCAATTCGCCTGGATATATAACAATTATCCCAGATATCCCATCACATCTAGCATCTAATACCTGGGAATTAATCTATCAGCTGACAACAATATCGAAGAAGAGGTAAAAGAACAAATTAAAGCCAGTAGAACGGCCAGATGCCTAAACGACACGATTTGGAAAAACAAACACTTAAGAGTGCAAACAAAGGCCCGAATATATAAGCCAGTTATTAGGCCAGTTATGACTTATACGGCCGAAACAAGACAAGATTCAAGCAAAACATAAAAACATCTGGATACCAACGAAATGAAGATCTTAAGAAGGATTGCTGGACAAGGACTACTGGACAGGGTAAGACGTGAGGAAATCAGACGCATATGTAGGGTAGACAATATAAATACCTGGGTAAAAAACAGAAAAGAAGAGCGGAATCAACATATGAGCAGGATGTTTGAATTAAGGATAGTAAGAATAGCCAGGGACAAGTCACCGTTAGGCAGAAGAAGTATAGGTCGCTTAAGGAAAAGTTGGAATGACATTTAGGGAAAGAATGAAATTCACCGTTGAAGAAAAACATGCAGTACTGCCTATATAAAAGAAAGAAGACATCAGATCTAGCATCTAGCCACCTTAACCTGTTTCTTATTTTGTTTCCAATAGGATCCACACCCAATTTTTTCGTATATACTCATTCCTAACATTATCTTTTGTAGTTATTCGCTAGTTCTATTTATTAATAGCTACGGGTTTAATACGGAACTTAACCTAACCCTAATGAAGCTCTGCTTTCACACAAAATTTTCCAGTTTTAGTACCTTCTCAAGATTAATAAACACTATGTGCAAGTCTTTCTCTTCCACTCATAAGTTTTTCCCTCAGCTGTCATAAAAAAATTGATGTTGTGGACCTGCCTTGCATAAATTCAAAATGACTTTTATTTATTTCTAGAACCGTACACTAAATTTTGTTAGATTTCAAATGTACAATAACGACAACATACATATTTTGAATTTTGAATAGGGTGCTAAGACAAATACTTAATGATCTGAACAAAATTAAGGGGGGGGGTATGGTTTGAAATCAACATATCAAGCACATTTTTGAGAATTTTTTTCGAAGCTATGGTACAGTTATTGTATTTTTAAATTAAATAAACATATTAAGTACAATTCAAAGAATATTTAGAAAAAAATTCAATCCAACATATTGAAAAGTAAGCCATTGGTGACAAATTTTGACAGGTAGCTGACAAAAAAATGGATTTTGCGGTGGACATCAGAACTCGTCACTAGATCATACGAAACAAAAAATTCAAAAAGATTTAATTAGCTTATGAGTTTTACGAGGTCACAACGTAGAGTTTTTTATTTTTAATGATTTTTGAATTTTCGGTATCACTCAAAAATAAAAAAATTGAAATTTTTGGTAAAATTTTTGTGAAAATCAACAGATTTATTATTGTTGAACAAAAAATAAGCAAAAAAAGAAAAATATCTCGACGTTGTTACCTCATGAAATGTCTCAAGAAAATATGTGCAAAATATCAGGTAGATCGGCCGAGTAGTTTTTCAGTTACAATGTCCACCGCATTTGAAGAAGTAGTTTTGAGAAAAATGCGTTTAAAGTTTTGACAACTGCATCTTCATCTTCTTATTTGTCTGCCAAATCGTAAAGTGATGCACATTGAAATATATTTTTTGAATCGAGGAGTAATCTACACAAGAGAAGGCGAACAGTTGTTTAACATTTCTCACTACGCTCATGCGTGCTAGTGCGAAGTCGCGGCAAAGCGAGTCGAAAGGTAGGAATATTCAAACACGCTGTATCTCTGGTAATTTTACTCCGATTATTTTGAAATTTTCAGAGAGTATTCTTGAAAGTATGCACTTTTATTTGAAATAATAAAAAAAATTTAAATATTTCAAACCATACCCCCCCCCCCTTAAGCAAACGTTTGTTTACTGGAAATAAAAAAAAATACTGTTGCAAATTAAATAAAACACTAGCTATGTTTTTATTCTTTATTAAAAATCTGGGAAGAAATAATTTAATAGATGTACGTATATGGAACCACATAAATGTTTGAAAATGAATGAAAATGAATCACATAAATGTTTAAATGGAACTTCTCTCATTGCCCTACGACCGTTTACTGCTACGATTTCTCGGTACTGAAAAGAGAATTATTTGTTCACGATCTAGTGGGGCATGGGGGCATCCTAGTACGAACCACACAAGAAAATCCACCTTTGCGTGGAGCCATCACAATGAGAGTTTATTTTGACAATATATATGTTTAATAGTATTTTCCTTTTTTCTACAATTAGAAAAGACTAAACAACACAATAATTTTATAAATACATTCACATTATTTGTTAGGTTCAACAAACAGTTAGCGGTTAGGTTGAGAAATAAGAAATAATACATGAAACATGGCGGATCGTACATGCGCAAAGAAATTCGGATCGTGAAATAGTCGATGCTTTCGCTTCTTATTGGATGGAGTATTCTTTGGTTATAGTCTAATGTGTGACTGCGCGCTACCGCCTGTTCTCTAATGACTTGCAGTCAGTTACTGTTGCGATGAGCGAGAGAGTAGTGCCATGTTCGGTTGCACAACGCATTGTTATCAAATTCATTGCAAAAGAAAATGTTGGTCTCGCTGAAATTTGGCGAAGACTAAAAAATCAATATGGGGAATCAAAACTGTCCAATACACAAGTGAAATTTTTGCATAGACAAGTTCGTGAATGACGAGATGCCGTAGAAAACAAAAGTCATCAACGACGTCCAAAAATTGTGCGATAAAAGCGAGGACTGATTTGTCTGCAGGCAAAGTTTTAGCGACATGTTTTGGAATTATCGTGGCGTTTTGTTGCTAAATTTTCTTCGTGAGAGACGAACCATTAATGCAGCTTATTACTGTTTTCTTTTGGACCGTGTTCGAGTTGCCTATAGGTCCAAGGTATACGAGGTGTGTTGCTCTTGCATGACAACACTCGATTGCATACAGCTGACAAGAAAAAATAGCGGAAATGCATTGGACTCTCGTTGAACATCCTGCATACAGTCCTGATCTTTCACCATGTGATTACCACATGTTCGGTCAATTAAAAGATGCACTAGGCGGAGCGCGTTTTGATGATGATAATTAAGTGGAGCAATTCGTGAGCAATTGGTTGGATACCCGCCCTCATTCTTTTTATAAAAATGGAATACAGAAACTTCCTAGCCGCTGGAAAAAATGCATACAGAAGGATGGAATGTATATAGAAAAATAGTAAGTAATAGAAAAGTATTGTTTAATTGTTGCAATTATAATTCAATAAAAAGTTATTAGCAAAGGTCGGTTCATATTTGATTCACCTCTCGTATTTATCTATTTGTAATTGACCATTAAAAAGAAGCTCTCAGCGAGTTTAAAAAACAAAGTAATTTTATCAATCTTCTGCTAATGTCAAACGTACGTTCAAACTTAAACAAAAAAAACAGTTGGAAAATGTTTTTGAATAAATTAAATAAAAACACTCCTCTGACTGAGATATGGAACACTGTAAGATCTATTTGCAATAAACACCATCAAAAAAGAAAACCACAATTAGACGAAAGCCTTATTCAAAAAGTTCTTGATACATTGGCTCCTTCATCTGCTGCAGGTCCAATTTTTAACGACAACATTAATCAATTTCACTTCCATCAAGACTCAGACACCCTTTCAAAAAATTTTAGCTTTTCGGAATTAGAATTAGCCTTAAAAAAATCAAAAAATACTGCACCTGGACTTGACGGGTTCACTTATACGATAATAAATAAATTGCCTGAAAGTGGTAAACTTCTTCTCTTAGAAATTTTTAATGATTGGTGGTTGAAACAAAAGTATTCAGATAGTCTTAAAAATATAATTGTGTGTCTTCTAGCGAAACCTAAGAAACCACCTGACTTACCTTCGTCCTACAGACCTATTTCATTGTTATCGTGCATTACAAAAACTTTCGAAAGGCTTATAAAATTTAGACTCGAACATTTTGTCGAAAACAGATCAATTTTACTAAAAAATCAGTATGGATTTCGTAGAGGTATAGGTACAATTGATGCAATCTCCCATTTAGTTACAGATGCTCAATTGTGTCTATCAAAAAATAATTACATGTTGTGTCTTTTTGTGGACCTTAAAGGGGCTTATGATGTGGTAGATTTGGAAATATATTCAAAAATGGTAACGTTTGGTATCAATAAAAGAGTCTCTATAAATATGTTAAATTTGTTTGCTAATAGAAAAATATTTTTGCGAGGTAGTCATAACGTTTTACATGGTCCAAGAGTACTTTACAACGGGCTTCCGCAAGGCTCTATTTTAAGTCCCCTTTTGTTTAACTTATACACTGCAGACTTGCATGATTTGATGAGCGATGACATACAAATTATTCAATACGCGGACGATTTATGCATTTATGTCGCCCATAATACCTACGATCGATGCATGATAGACTTAAGACGTACTTTTGACAGGTTGCAAAACTGGTTCGACGATATGGGTTTTAGTGTTTCACCAGAAAAGACAGCTGTGATGTGTTTCACAAGGCACAGATATCAGTTAGTCTATAATTTCTCTATAGGTAAATACACTATTCCTATCGTAAAAGAATATAAATATTTAGGTATAATTATAGATAGTAAACTTCTATGCAGTGCCGGATCTAGGAACCGCGAAACCCCGCGGCGCGGGGGGGCCCCGGCCTGGTGGTGGCTCCGGCCTGGTGGTGGCCCCGGCCTGGTGGTGGCCCCGGCCTGGTGGTGGCCCCGGCCTGGTGGTGGCCCCGGCCTGGTGGTGGCCCCTTCGGGGCCCCCTCCCCCATGATTTTTCTATGATTCTGAAAAATCGATTTTATTTCTCATGTATTGAATATTTTATAAAGACTTCAAGAAATTGAAAAACTTGCTGTTTATGTACACTGCAATGCGCACAATTTAAATCTTGCCATCAATGATGCTGTTAAGGAAGTGAGAGCAGTGGACAGTTATTTCACAACTCTGCAATCTCTTTATGTTTTCTTCGGCCTCAGCATTAAGAGGTGGGACATTTTGTCGTCATTAACGGGTGAATCTGAAGTGACATTGAAGAAGTTGAATCCAACTAGGTGGGCATCAAGACATGATTCGATTTTAGCAGTTAAGGTAAGGTATTTGGACATTATGAAAGCTCTTACGAAGATTATACTTGAGAGTAACAAGCAAGAAGAAGTTTCTGAAGCTAAAGCACTTGCAAAATCCCTTGATAACTTTCAGTTTGTAATGCTGACAGTAGTGTTGTCCAAGATTTTTACACAGCTAAACATCACGTCTAAGTTTCTTCAAGGCAAGGAAACAGACTTAGAAAAAGCTGCCAGAGTACTTGAAAGAAGTCAAACTGAGCTCAAGAAAATGAGGGAAGATTACGAGGCCTACAAAGATGAAGCCACACTTATAGCACGTAAATGGAACGTACAACCAATGTTTTCTCAAAGCAGGCAGCGTAAACTAAAACGACACTTTGATGAACTAGCAGAAGATTTCAGGTTTTCAAGTGGTGAAGAGGCCTTCAGAGTGCAAGTGTTTTACGCTGTTTTGGACATAGTCAATCGTCAAATTGAAGACCGCTTTTCTTCTGTTCGAGATGTTGTCCAGCTGTTTTCTGTTTTATTTCCAACAGTTCTGGTCAAGCTAACTGAAAAAGAAATCTTTGAAAAAGCTGGAGAATTGCAAAGAGTGTACGAAAAAGACATAGGGCCATCGCTACCTCTTGAACTTATATCCCTTCAAAGTGGATTTAAATGTGAGCTATCAAAACTGAAAACGGTTTATGACTTAGCTTCACTTTTAATGATTGAGTTTGACACATTAGCTACAAGTTTTCCAGAAGTACAGACTGCTCTAATGTTATTTTTGACTTTGCCGGTAACAGTGGCATCTGCAGAAAGGTCGTTCTCAGTGCTAAAAAGAATTAAATGTTATCTCCGAACATCAATGGGACAAGACAGACTTAGCGATCTTGGAATGTTGGCGATAAACCAAAGAGAAGCCTCACAACTAGACAAGCGTACGTTAGTGCAATGCTTTGCAGAAATGAAATTTAGAAGGAAAGTTTTTGCAGTGTAGTATTTTTAATTTTATCATAACCAATTATTCTAGATATTGGCTTATTTAACTTAAAATAATTTCCAAACAAACTACTAAATCAAGCAGTTTCATGTATCATCAAAATTTAAATTTGTGCAGTATATCAAAAAGTGTATTTGAAATTTTTAAAGAAATTTATAATTTTCAACAACAATTTTCGCAAACTTATTTTAAAATAGGTGTATTTTCATTAAGAATTATTTAATATGTTGCCTCGTTTAACTTAAAAATGTTGCAAACAAACTAACATGTAAGAAAATTGTATTATTGTATTACACCAATTCTGTGTAAAATAAACATTCATATGTGAATATTAAATTATTCGTTTTATTTACCTCTTCAATTAAGGTTGTTTCAATATTGTGCAACCATACTATGTATTATTTATTTAACTGGACTTATATTTCATTTACTTCTGCATTTGTTTTGAAAAAGTGTTACCTTCTTACCATACATCTGGGATTATTACATCCATTACATCTTCTTACCATTACCTTCTGTGCTGGTTATACATCTTTGGGAGGCTTTACTCACAAGGTCAAATGAGAGGAGACCGAGATCAGAGATTTAGACTTAATTTATTTTCAGACTTAAATCTAACAATCAGACCAGTCACGAGAAAATTTAGAATATAGTAACATAAAAAAAACTAAAACTATTGATCCCTTTACAGTTATTTTATCATCCATAATCCCGTCGGGCTGAGGGTCCGGGGGTGGGTAGTTATGTTATATGGTTCACGGTTCACACGCCCCCCTCTCCTTCATACCAGGGACCCCTGTGGTAAGTCCGTATAGGGGGCCCCAAAGGACTTCTTGCAGGGGGCCCCAGAATTTGTAGATCCGGCCCTGCTTCTATGGACCAGTCACATTAAGTATGTCAAACAAAGATGTGAAAAGGGAATTAATCTTCTGCGCTTCCTCTCCAAACAGAGCTGGGGCGCGGATCAACAAATTTCCTTAATGTTTTACCAGTCTTATATTCGCTCGATTTTGGATTATGGGTGTACTCTCTATGGTTCTACCTCCAATACGAACCAACTTATTCTTGATCGAATACAATATAGAGCTCTGAAAATATGTTTGGGAGCCATGGCATCTTCACCAAATCATGCCATTCTGGCAGAGTCTCAAGAACTTCCTCTTAGTTTTCGAAGACAGTTTTTAGCAAATAAAAGTCTATTAAAATATAGATGTTACAACAGTGATTTGATCGCAAAAATTAACTTTCTTGTAATTGAGAATTTGACAAATCATTATTGGAAAAAGAAAAACTCTCCTCCTTTGGCAGATGCATTTATTGATACAAACTTATTTCAAAATGATATTGTTAAACTTAATAAAATACCATTTTATGCACACAGTTTCGATTCTATAATTGACAAACCTATCACCATATTCCCTCGGTATTCACATTGTAATATCTTAAACAAAGCCATGATAAAATCCATTGTGAATGGTCTCGGGTCGAACTTAACTAAAATATATACAGATGGGTCAAAAACTGAGCTAAATACAGGTTCGCCATTTTTTGTTTCAAACATAAATCATATTGAAAAGTACAGAATCTCAAATTATTGTTCCATTTTTACCGCCGAGTCCTTTGCTTTTGAAAAGGCACTAAAATGGTGTGCAACTCAAACATGCACGAATGTGGCAATAATTTCAGACTCAAAATCAGCATTACAAGCTATTAGCGGTCACCCAATAAACCAATTCCGAAATGCCTTAATTTTGAACATTAAAAAATTAATTATGGATCTTAAACAAAATAATGTAACTGTTTCGTTTATTTGGACGAAAGGACATTGCGGAGTCGAAGGTAATGAAATTGCGGATATAGCCGCAAAAAGTAATCACAGTTGCCACCATATTGACAAAGTATTTAATTTAAAAGATTTGAATAATGCTCTCAAACCTAATATCAGAAGGAAATGGGAAACTGATTACAAAATAATTGCAAATAGATCTACAAACCATTATTTCAGAATTCATCCTACACTTCCAAAAAAACATTCCTCATTTCACCTTTAATTATAATAGAGCACAAATGTCAGTTTCTGCCAAACTCGACTGATAGTTTCTGCCTTTTCGGAACGATTTTTAAAAACAATTTTTAAAAATACAAGTGCGAGAATTTACTTTATTGCGATCTAATAGTTACAGTATAAAAATGCGACTTTACTCTACAAAGAAATATATCAGACTGAATTATATTCAATGAAATGAAATACATTACACATTTGAAAAATAAGCAATAATACACAAGTTGCAGTTTGGAAATAAGGTCGACCATAGTTCAGGTGCTGACACATCGGATTCAGGGTATTGGCTTATATGGGGTCAATGGATATAACTCCTCCACCCTTAGTTTCTGGAATTTTTCATGGAATTGAAAAATGACCTAGGTTGGGCCTCTGGTAGATTTTCTTCAGGATCATCTTCTTGGATGTGAACATTCTCCATGGGACTATCGTCTTTTCTTTGTGATTTCGTTCTTCTTTTTATAAATTTAATAACAAAATATGCAAAAATTATTATAATCAAAAATATTACTGTTAGGTTCCAAAAATTAGGATGAGTGATTTTTGAGTTTTTAAGTATTAATGTTTTAATTTCTTCTTGTTTCTTCTTAATTAAATGAATCTTGTCCAGTTGAACATCTTGGATATGGACTTCGGGAATCTCTTCTTGGTGGGTATGAGGAATAACTATATTCGGAAGTAATAGTGGCTGACTTTCGGAAATGAGACGATTATTGCTAAATGTTTGATCTTCTGTGCTAAACTGGCATTGGAAAGGAACTGTGATGAGATAATTTCCAGAAATTAATTGAAGGTCTGTGTTAGTACAGTTCATTTGGATTTTGGTTTTGGTTACCAAAACAGCGATGTAGTGGGACTCATCTATTTGCTGGATCATATTTCTTGAAATGTGAACTTCTATTCTTTGGCATCTCGTAGGATTGGATTTTAGTTGAAGGAGTTGAAATAGACAGTCTTCTTCACTTTTGCTTCTTAGAGGATTTTCGGGACAGAAGAATTTGGGCTTCAGGTTTGAGCATGGTACAGATGTGTATTGGTAAAAATTTTCATTCATTATCAGATAAGTGTTAGGGGGCACTATGGTAGTATGATTTACAGTAGGAATCGAGTATAAATGATAGTAGGAAAATTCGTCGGGATAAGCTATTGGAACATGGACAATGAAAACAATCGTCAAGTTAGAGTAGTACGCTTCTGTCTCTAAGATATTATAATAATTATGTATGTCTGATGTGATATTTGGATAAATTAGTTCGTTTCTTGAATGATATTCTAAAATTTGAGTTAATATTGACTTTAGTTCATTAATTTTTACTATACTACTATTTAAAATACCTAGTCTCGCAAATGTTATAGAGTTTTCTATATCTGTTAGTAACTGTACTATAATATTTATACTTATACTTAATTGATCTAAAATATTTCTAGTTATAAGAAAATCTTCAAAATTAAAAATAAACTTATTAAGGTTTGAACGAATAGATTCTAAACCAGAGAAAATTACTTGTTGGTTACTTTTTATGAGAGAAATAGTATTATTAAAATTCTCTACAATCTCAGTCGATAATGAAATTTGTTTATTAAGTTTAGTTACAATTTTATTTTGGTTACTTTTTAGTTCTTGTAGTGCGCTATCATAATGTTTTGCGTCTTCTGTATCTAAGTTTCCTGTGATACATTTAATTATTGAGCCTAGTCCGTCTATAAGACCTCTTTTTGCTCTGTGATCAGGTAAGAGTGATTGGAGTTTTTGTTCAGCTAGTTGTAGCTGGAATAAAAGGACGCGATCAAAATTTTCTAATTCGGAATAATAAGGACTACTAAGGCCGTCTTTAATTGCAGCTGTTACATTTTGGTAGGAAAGTCTTAGAGTATTAATTTCTTTTTGAATTGGTTCTAAATTAACATAATGGATAAATTAATGAGTACTAGATTTAATTTTTGCAGTGCCTACTTTATAAGGAAGTATTCCGGGATTATCTTTGAGATTCGTAAAGGTGATTTCTTTATTCTCGACTTGTTGAAGGCCCAGGATCATCATCGTTGTCATTAGGAACCTGTAAGAGTTTTTTCCGGTTAGTTTTTGGTCGTCTTAAATTTTGTTTGTGTAAAAGTCTTTTTGGAGTAGCAACTTTAATTTTTGCATCTTCAACAACTTTATCTTTCATAAATTTGGGATTAAGTTTATTTCGTACCAGTGTAGTATTTTTCCTGTAAACATCACTTCCTTCTTCATATGTGAGTGGTTCATGTCGATCTCTATTATTATATTCGATACTTTTGTCTTTTTGTTCGATCAATTTTTTATTAAGTTCTTTATAGATTTCTTTGGTCCTATCTCTATGTTTTTCTATGTAGTTATTAATTAGTTTTTGGTTTATATTTATATCAAAAAATTTCTTTAGTGTTAATGTGGCCATTTATAATATCTATCGGCTTTTGTTGAGTTACGGAGTGTATTGAGTTATTATAGCCTAAAATAGCATAAGGCATTTGATTTAGGATATCAATTTTTCCATCAGCTTTGCTTCTAATTATTCGTAGATGTTCTATTAGAGTAGAATGAAATCTCTATAGCTCCTTCAGATTGGGTACTGTTTGTAGTTACATAATGAGTTTTTACTTTATGTATGTCGAAAAATTCTTGTACAACAGAGTTTTTTAATTCTGTGCCTCGGTCCATAGTTACAAGATCAGGAATTCCATGGTGTGTCATGAAGGTTAGAAAAGCTTTTACGATTTCAGTACTTGTCAATGCTGAAAGAGGGTATGCTTGACCGTATTTAGAAAATGTGTCTATTATAGTAAGAAACTTTTGGCCTTGGCTTGAAAAAGTGTCTGCAAATATTATTTCGAATGGTTTTGAAGCTGTGGGAGTAATCATTAGTTTTTGATTTGGCGGATTACGATCATATTTATTTACTTGGCAAAAATTACAGTTATTTATAAAATCTGTTACATCTTGTTTTATTCCTGGCCAATAATAGGTGCGTTTGATCCTAGTTTCTGTTTCTAGAATACCTCGGTGATTGGTTTTTCCTTCGTGAAATGACCTTATTTTTTCATGTTGTTCATCTTTGTTTACTATATCTTTTAAGATGCTGTTACATTTTAGTAACTTGTAGGCAGAATTTTTAAAAGTGTTTTTTAAAGTTTCTAATATTTCTGCTATAAAAGTGTCTTCCTTGAAGTACACAGCGTATTTGTATTTAGGGTCAATGTAATTTTTAAATATATTTATAGTTTCTTCTACAATATTATTTTTTGAAATTTGGATATAAAGTCTTTTTCTGTTAGGAAATATTTTTTCAATTTTTGGTTTGACGGCTGAGTGTAAAACGAAATCGATTACAATTTGGTGATCAAAAGCATTAAGATGCTTATCAGAAATGAGCATTCCTAGTATTGGATCTTCTAGACTAGTATGTACAGTTTCTCCATCATCGTCATCATCATCTTCCTCAATATCGTTTTCTTGGTTATTTCCTTGTCCTGTGTTTTCTTCGTTAATGTTGTCGTCGACATTTACAGCCATCGAATTGCTATCATCATCGTCGTTTTTCGGAGTTTTATTAATTTCTTCCATATATTTTAAAAATTCATTACAATGAATCTCTATTCGAGATAGGGAGTCTGCATTTGCATTGCAACTTCCTTTCTTGTATTCAATTATGTAATCAAATTCCTCTAATTTTAAACGCCATCTCACTAATCGTGAATTTGGTTCTTTAAGAGACATAAGCCACTGTAAGGGTTTATGATCTGTCATAATTTTAAACTGTCTTCCAAAAAGATAAGGTCTAAAATACTTAGTTGCCCATACTATCGCGAGAAGTTCTTTTTCTATAACACTGTAGTTTTGCTCGGACTCATTTAATGTTCTCGAGGCATATGCTACTGGTTTATCTTGACCATTTACTAATTGAGATAATACAGCTCCTACTGCTACATTACTTGCATCTGTAGTTAAAATAAAATCTTTATCAAAATCTGGATATTGAAGTATAGGTTCATTAATTAATAGATTTTTACAATCTTCGAAACATTTTACAAATTCTGGAGTGTGTTCTATCTTAGCATCCTTTTTTAAGCATTTCGTTAATGGTTTAGTTAATCTGGCAAAATCTTTTATAAATCTCCTGTAATATCCTAGCAATCCTAAAAATCCTTTTATTTCGCGTGCAGTTTTTGGAATTGGGTATTTGACAATTGCATTAATTTTATCTGGGTTTGGTTTCACACCTTCTTTAGTTACAATGTGACCAAGATAGGCTACTTCCTTTCTGAGAAATTCACACTTATCTAGTTGTATTTTAAAATTATTTTCTTGCAAACGTTTAAAAACTTTGTCTAAATTTACAATATGCTCTTGAAGTGAGGTAGAAAAAATAATTATATCGTCTAAGTAGACAAGACAGATGTCATCTTGAAGACCTCGCAGAATATCGTCCATAACTCTCTGAAAAGTTGCAGGAGCATTCTTGAGCCCAAATGGCATACGAACATATTCATAATGACCATTCTCAACATTGAATGCTGTCTTGGGAATATCGTCTGGGTGCATCTCAATCTGGTGAAAGCCACTAGCTAGATCAAGTGTACTAAAATAGTTGCATCTGCCTAATTTATCAAGTGTATCGGTGATATTTGGTAACGGATATTTATCTGGAATTGTTTTTTCGTTCAGCTTCCTATAGTCTACAACAATTCTCCATTTCTTTTTTCCTGACGCATCTGCTTTTTTTGGGACAACCCAAATGGGACTACTGTACGCTGAATTACTGGGTCTAATGATTCCTTGTTCCAACATTTTGTTTATTTGACTATTTACTTCTGGTTTATGAACAAAAGGATATCTATACGATTTACTATAAATAGGTAGTTCATCCTTAGTTTTAATAACATGTTTAACTCTATTGGTAAATGTAAGGGGTTTATCTTCGCTATGAAAAAGATTAGAGTATTTATTACTTTTCTATAATAACTAATACTACACTTGACTATTATTTTCGCAAAAGGATTCAATAGACAAGAGGAGTCTGATAAAAATGAACAAAAAATTTTTAGCTTACCACATTTATGCACTTCTGCTTGTTCCTGGAATTCTGGATGTCCGAATGGAGCCCAAAATCACTGACAGTTTAAAAGTTTATGAAAAACGGAAACCCGGTTCTTTTTTCGTTTAAGAGTTAAAACCCACGAATATCCTCAATGGAATTCGACGAAAAATCCTACTGACTGCGCCACTGATAGTTTCTGCCTTTTCGGAACGATTTTTAAAAACAATTTTTTAGAAAGGCCATCGTAAAAGTCACAAACCTTATAAATGCAGTATTCAGGTTGCAATATGTACCAATAACGTGGAAAACATCTGAATTAATCATGATTCCCAAACCAGGGCAACCAACCAACAAGGTAGAATCATACAGACCAATATCTCTGCTACCAATTTTATCCAAACTATTTGAGAGGATATTGCTAGCACGAATGCAACCTATACTCGACCACAGGGAAATTGTTCCTTCCCACCAATTTGGATTTCGCAATAAACATTCAACAATAGACCAAATTCATCGAATAACAGATATTATAGAGAGATCTCTGGAGGAGAATAAAATATGCTCAGCTATTTTTCTAGACATAGCAAAAGCATTTGACAAAGTGTGGCACAAAGGCTTGTTACTAAAATTAAAAAGATATCTTCCCATCCAATTTGTACATCTAATACAATCATATTTGGAAGATAGAACTTTTAGAGTTAAACAGGAAGGCGAATATTCAGAATTACGGCCAATTAAAGCAGGAATCCCACAGGGCAGTGTTCTGGGACCCATACTATATTTATTATATACTTGTGACATACCTGTTACAGAAAATATTAAACTGGCAACATTTGCAGACGACACTGCAATACTAGCAGTCGGTGAAACATTCGAAGAAACAACTAGACACCTGCAAAATGCAGTAAACAAAATAAACACCTGGAATAATAAATGGCGCATAAAAATCAATGAAGGGAAATCTGCCCATATCGATTTCACCTACAAAAGAATAAATAATCACCCAGTTAGAATAAACAATAAAATCGTTCCGTACAAGAAAACAGTTAAATATCTAGGGCTACATTTGGATAGCAAATTAAAGTGGCAGGAACATATCAGAAAGAAAACCGAAGAACTAAAACTGAAGTACAAGAAGTTATATTGGTTATTAGGTAGAAGCTCACAACTTACAATCAAAAACAAAGTATTAGTTTACAAACAAATGCTTCAACCAGTATGGTCCTATGGTCTACAGTTATGGGGCTGTACTAGTGAGAGTAACTATGCTTGCCTTCAAAGAGTCCAAAACCGAATACTAAGAAACATAGTCAACGCTCCATGGTATATCCGCAACAAAGACCTACATCGCAACTTCGTATAGCAACAATCAAAGAAGAAATAAAGAAGATTGCCAAGGGTCACGAAAAACGACTCCACAACCATACAAACAGGGAAGTGTTAGAACTTTTAGATAATCAAAACCTAGTCCGCAGGCTCAAACGCACCAAACCTTTTGAACTTGTGTGATAGTGATAAATCTATAAAAATGTCAGTGTCAGTTTAAATTCGGACAGTGAACCTAGCCACAACAGTGATGTGTGCAACAATAATTATTAATTTCTAAGGTGAACCGTTGGGAATACCTAGGACAGTACAGTAGTAGATTAAGTTAAATGTAAAATGCTGGTTAGTCTTAAGATTAGGTGCATTGTTAATTTAATAAATAATAAAAAAAAAAAAACAATTTTTAAAATACAAGTGCGAGAATTTACTTTATTGCGATCTAATAGTTACAATATAAAAATGCGACTTTACTCTACAAAGAAATATATCGAGACTGAATTATATTCAATGAAATGAAATACATTACACATTTGAAAAATAAGCAATAATACACAAGTTGCACACACACACACACACACACACACACACACACGCACACACACACACACACACACACACACACACACACACACACACACACACACACACACACACACACACACACACACACACACACACACACACACACACACACACACACACACACACACCACACCACACCACACCACACCACACCACACCACACCACACCACACCACACACACGTAATTGACCATTGACTTTGATATTCTTTCAAGTGAATGTATGTTGGGGTTTGAGGCGAGAGAAAGATTTTAAGAAATTTATTTGAGGAGCTTACCTCGTCTTTCGCATAACGTTTATTAATCTCCTCCGCATTTGGGCATAAACTTGATGAAGAAACAATTTTACTTTAAGAACTATAAACCTCGAGTACCATTAAAAAATTTATAAGTATGTAATTATAATTTTAGGTTCCTTCTCTGAAGACGCACACAGTGAGTTGAACGCGAATAAATGCTTCTTAGAAAAGGACACAAAAAACCTTGAAAATCTGTTCACCTTTGACAAACAGTATTCACATTATGGTGCAACAGTGGCGTCTAAAATTGGTTCCAAAGAGTTTTCGACAAAGTCTATTGAAACTCATATGACAGTGCACAGCATAGAAAAACCTTTTGAATGTGAAGTTTGTTTCAAACAGTTTACGAACAATTATGAGGTGAAATCGCATATGAGGCTTCATACCGAAAAAACATTTAAATGTGAACTTTGTTCTAAAGAGTATTTAAAGCAATATTCTTTAAAAACACATATGAGGTGGCACAGTGGAGAAACTATTTCATGTCAAATTTGCTTTAAACAATATACAACGAATTATGATTTAAAGTTGCATATGAGGGCGCACATTGGAGGGATCAAAGAAAGACGTTTTACATGTGAGGTGTGCTCCAAAACTTTTATAAACAAGAATACTTTAAAGCGACATTTAAGATGGCACACTGGAGAAGCTTACACGTGCGAGATTTGTTCCAAACAGTTCGTAGACTATCATTATTTCACCGTCCATATGAGATTCCACGCAGGCGCAAAACCATTTCAATGTGAAATTTGTTCGAAACAACTTTCACAAAAGTCCGCGCTTAAAGTGCATATGAGAGCACATACTGGAGAAAAACCTTTTGTATGTGAAATTTGCTCTAAATCTTATATGACAAGCACGAATTTAAAGGTACATATGAGAGAGCACCACACTAAAGAATTGCCTTTCGAATGTAAAATTTGCTCTAAGAAATGTGCAACAAGTAGTAGATTAAAAAGTCATATGATGGTGCATATCGAAAAAGGTCCTTTCAAGTGCAGAATTTGCTTGAAACGATATAAAACAGATAAAGATCTTCAATTGCACATCAAATCGCACAATGTAGAAGAGACTTTTACATGCGAAACTTGCGCAAGACAATTTTCTACAGATTCTGAGTTAAAATTTCATTCAAGAATACATAGGGAATTCAAATGTGAAGTGTGCTCCAAAGGATTTTTCAGCAATAAAACGTTGAAATTACATATGAAGGTGCATACTAGAGAACTTTTCTCATGTCAAATGTGCCATAAACAATTTTCAACAAAATACAACTTAAAAATACACATGAGAAGGCATACAGGAGATAGGCCTTTCCCCTGTGAACTTTGCTCCAAACGGTTTGCCAAGAAATCTGAATTAACTGCACACATGAAATGGCACACTAGAGACGTTCTTTATACATGTGAAATTTGCAACAAACAGTTTGTTACCAAGACAATATTAACTAGACATATGAGAACTCATCAAGGGGAAAACCCAATTCAAATGTGAAGTTTGTTTCATAAGGGAGTCAATATAGATTTTGATTTCGGAAAAAATCAAACTTTTTGTAATTTGATTAAAAAATGTTTAATAAACAACATATCACCCCCTCCGTGGCTCAGTGGTAAGAGCGCCTGCCTTTGGATCGAAACAATCCGAAAGGTTGTGGGTTCGAATCTCACCAGGGTCAGAAATTTTTCATTTATTATAAATTAATAAATAAATATAGTTTCTGTCCTTGTGGGATCGGTACTCACCGGAGGGACCGCAGACGTTCGGATACAATTAGCGTCTTTTTGCAAAGACAATGACGTCGACTTTGCAAAGTAACAAGACACTTACTCAACACACACACTACATTGGCGCACTGTAAACTAACGTTCGGCGAAGTGAACGGTTGAGTTATTTTAATATAATTATTTAAGTAATGAATCAAATGACATTTAACCAATTGAACATAAAAGAAGAACAATTAGGTTATCTTATGGTTATGATAAAAAGAAATAAAATGTATGGGTATAAGTACGGTGTAGGCGGAAAATAAGACTTACATGAATTTTGTTTAAAAATGTGTAACTAATACAATTATTACTATAAAACTCTCAAATTTGTACCAGTTACCTTTCAAACATCTTACTAAACGATATTTTATTCAAAAAAATCTCAAAAATTTAATTGAAATGATACGAAGCACAGTGGTCCAAATTCCAGAGAAGCTGGCCAAAAGTAAAAAAGAAATTCGACGTTACATTTTCTAAAAGAAAATTAAATTCCCTATTCAGTGTTGGCAACCCTAGAGTTATATCTCCTATATCTGAATTTCCAGTTCTGTTCAAAGTTGACCTTCGTACGGAACATGCCCGCAGTTAAAAATATCGAATATTTTATACGCTCAGTCTTGTGCGTGTATCTCGAGAACGAAATGCGCAAATTCAATTCTGTAAAATAGAGGATATTCGTGGAGCCATCTTTTTTTTTTTTTTTTTTATTAGAAAAATATGTCGCATCCACCAAAAGGTTATTAGCGACGGAACAAAATATAAATAACAAAATTAAACAATTACAGATTGTACAAAATGTTTCTGGATCTGAGATAATTAACTATATTATTGTCACAGGAACAGTTTTGACCTAGAGCCTGTGGTAGAGCGTTTGGGATCTTGTAGCGCTGTCTTTCTTGGTCATATTTACTACATATTGTTAAAAAGTGTTCGACTGTTAATCGGACGTTACACTGATCACATATAGGTGGATTTTTCTTTGTGAATAGGTAAGAGTGCGTTAATCTTATATGACCTAGACGTAAACAAACACGTAACCACAATTTGTTCTCGTCTATTGCGTGACGATGGGAGCCACTGAGACACATTATTTTTAATTTTATTTAGCTTGGAATTAGTTTGAAACCACTCATTTCGCCACAAAAACAACACTTTATTTTTAAAATAAGATTTTAAGTCACTGGAAACACACTTGTCTATCGGCTCTGAAAAATCACTTAAAATTGCCTCTCGTGCGGTCCTGTCACCTTCTTCATTTCCTATTATTCCGACGTGTGAGGGAACCCATAAAAATTGGACGCTTCTTCCATGTTCATGAGCTTGGGAAAGCTGGTATTGTAGCAACTTTTCAAAAGGATGTTTCGGAAAAATATGTATTAATGAGTTTAGAGAGCTAAGGGAATCTGTTATGATCAGGGCTTTTGTGAGTGTAAACTCGTTAAGAAGTTTCACAGCGCGGTATATGGCGTAGAGTTCAGCTGAATATGTGTTACATGCTGGGGGTAAACAAGTGAAATGTTTTGAATTGTACAACTGATTGGTCTTTAAGTTTGTCTCCTGTAGACAAATAATATCTGGAGAATATTCAGATAAAAGAAGCTGTAGCATAGGGAGACGATGGAAAAATCTATCAATGTTCCATTGAAGTATCGCGTTGAATGTTGTTAACAGATTCGGAGTTAGATGATACTGAACAATTGTCTACAGAAGAGTCACTGTCTAAGTCAGAAATCTCATTCCCTAAATAGTTGTGTAGTTTCTTTTGAAGTTTTGTAAACTTGGTTTTTGTAGATCTATCATTTGCATATTGATAGCTGCTTTGTAAAAGATAGAGTAAACCAGCCATATCAGTTGTAAATGTTTTAACGACGCTAATAGTGTCGGGGGAGCCTTGGACATTATCAATAAGTAAAGACAATTGGTGGTAATTTAAAACGAATGGTGGGGTATGATTATCAATAAAATTTTCAAGAGTTACCCGTGTAGATGGGACTTTAGATGAGCGCGGTTTTTTTGGTTTAGATGATTTGGGTTTTGCAAACAGATTTTGTGATGAAATTGCTGAGTCTGAAGGAGGCGTATCGATCTCACCAATACTGCGTTTTATGGAAGAACTTGCGTTTTCGCAAGTGCTATTAGAGTTTTCACTTAGATGCTGTGGCTTTATTACATTTGGAGGTACTGGAGCAAACTCATTGGTAGTGGCAGAAGTCGAGCTTGAGGTTTTATTTTGTAAGATTGGTTGAAATGGTTGTTTCAGAAAATTGTGGTGATGTATCAGTTTTATTAGAGTTTTCTGCAGTTGTATCTAATGGAAAAGGTGCTGATAGATTGGAGGGTCTTGCCTCCGAAGTTTGTGAAAACGGTATTGCCGCTGAATGAGGTTGATTGAAAGTGTTGCTATGAGTAGGAGTATTAGTAATTTCTTGGTCGTGAAGATTTGTAGGTGTAGGTGATATGCTCGGATTTGATAATGGATAACTTGATGACTGCTGAGTGTTTGGTACCTTGTGTAATATACTTGTTGGATCTGTTGGATTTGGTACTTCATTGTTTGACTCAATATGAGTTGATTCCGTTACTGAACTGTTATTGCATTGGGATGATATGTGTCCTGTATTTTTGCAAATAAAGCAGGTGAGTGTACCTTGTGACAAAAATATGCGGTGAGGTGTTTGGTCAAAATTTATTAGAATAGAATCTGGAATTGCTGATGTTATAGGGATTACATAAACTTGCCTCCGAAAACTCAGTATGTGACTATATTCGGGAAGAGTGGAGCTAATTTTCAGAAATGTTATTGGGGAAATAAGCTTTAAACCGATATTCTGTAATTCTTCAACTAATACTTGATGAGGAATTGACGGGCATACACCAGACAAGACTAGTCTTTCTGCTGGAGAGACAAGTCTCCGTGCTGTTACAACTTCGCCGAGTACTTTTATAGAGCCATGTTGTGTCATGAAATTATCTACTACGGTTTTGTTTGCTAAATACATGCAGATTCTATTATGAGATAATCTAGATGAAAATATAATATTTTTGGGTTGATGATTGTGCCCAAAGGAATTAAATAATCCTGCAGTTTAGCATTATCGATACAACTAAATACAATTGCTTGGGTCTTACTCGGAAAAGACTGTGAAGCGGCTGAAGCATAACTGTTTGTGATATTTGAACGTTGATTTACTGGACTGGTTAGATCGGAAGGTGTGTTTACATTGTGTGAAGACATTTTAAGCTGCGGTGGCGAAAGCTTAAGTCCGACTCTGGTAAGTGACAAACCAACCGCATGCTAGCTAACCTCACAAAATGATTGTACGTTGGTGTATTTTTCTTATTTGACGTTTTCTTTTCACAATAATAAACTAATAATTACGTATAGATGACTTACGTAGTAGTATCTAGTAGATAAACACTTTAGTTTTAAAAAACTATTTAATAATACCACTTGTTTTTAGTAAAAACTAGGAGTACAATATCACTACAACTTTACCATAACTTGCCAGGGCCGGTCTCCGGAGCCATCTTTAATAAAAGCCGTTAATATCAAAATATTTGTACATGTGTTATATTTAGTAGATTTTAAGTTGAAGTTTAGTAATAAGAAAGTATATATTTTGAAAAAATTTTATTTTCAGCTAGCTAAATAGTTATGTATTCCATCGAATTACAAGATGTTACTACAATCATCTTTTAGTTTATATTTTTCTCTTTAAGATTAAAAAAAAAATAGCTGCCACTATCTGCCCATTCGGTTTTGCGAGAATTTTTTGTACAAGCGCTCTGCGCTGAGTTTCAATATGAATCGTTAACAACTCAGAATAAACAGATCATGCTGCAGCATTCCGGTAGTTGTTATGATTGTAGATATTTAGTTATTTCACTATCGTAGGGTAAAATCGTGGATAAAAGGGTCAGGTACAGTATTGTTGAAAAATAAAGTAAAAATTAGTTTTACTTTCATATGATTAATAATCGAATTTAACGTTGGAATAAAAAATTGGCGGATTGCATCCGCCATTTTGTTTTTTGAAATTTCGATTTCGGATTGGTAATCAGCATCCTCAAAAACCCCCGGATATCAAATTTCAACGGTATTACATATATATTTAAAATAGGTACATAAACCCGCCACATTATATCCGCCATTTTGTTTTTTTTGCAATTTAGACTTCGGATTCGTAATTAGCGACCTCAAAAACCCATGGATGCCTAATTTCATGCAAATCGAAAAACGCTTTCATATTTTGACCATCTTTTCGGGTTTTTGGACCACTGTGCGACGCACGTCTCAAAAAAATGTAATTTTTGAAAACTTCGTAGCTTTACAGATGTATTACCACTTTAAGACGGCATTACTCAAATTTGAACAGATTGATTACAATTTTATAGGAGTTTTTTTTAAAGCTTAGGATGTAATCTTTAAAATGCACTTAATTATTTTACTTTAGAAATGAAATAAACAATTTCCTTTTAAGAAAATTAAGAAAGATACAAAAATGTAATACAAAAACCGAAAATTACCAGCTCAGAAAATGTTTATACAAAGTAATCAAAACTTTTTTCTGCAAAATTTACTTAAAATACATTTAATAATAAGCTTCAACAATAATAAATGTTCAACAAAAAAAATTTTTGAGTTTTCATACAGTATGTCTCTGTAACTTGGTACCTATTGATAACTTTTTTATTGGCCGTTTTACGAAAAAGAGTTATTCTTTATAAAATACTCTGCATCGTATAGAATCTAAGATGCAACTGTCAGATATCAAATTTTATTAATTTTATTAGAGGTATGTCAAAAAATATGAATTTCACTCAAGAGTAAAGTACCTTTATATTTCACAATATCGAAAATTCTTATTAAGAAAAGTTGTTTGAAATTAAAAACTATGTTTCAATGTTCAATTACATCCTTCTAATTGAAATATTGTGAACTATAAAGGTACTTAACTCTTAAGCGAAATTCATATTTTTTACATACCTCGTATAAAATTTTAAAAGTTTGATATCTGATGGTTGTATCTTAAATTTTAGATCAGGTGGAGCATTTTATGAAGAATAACTTTTTTTCGTAAAATTGATAATAAAACAGTTATCATAATTGTAATAAAATGACGATGGGTAGCCGCAATTTGAGAAAATAGTGAATTAAGAAGGATGTAATTGTATATACATAGTTTTTAATTCCAAACAACTTTTCATTATACCAATTTTTGATATACTGGAATATAGACGTACTTTACTCTTTAACGAAATTTATGTTTTTGACATACCTCGTATAAAATTGATAAAATTTGATATCTGATGGTTGAGTTTTAGATTTTAGACTATGCAGAGCATTTTATGAAGAATCACTTTTTTTTCGTAAAATTGATAATAAGAAAGTTACCCATACTGTTCCTAGCTACGCAGACATACTGTATAAGAGCTTCTGTATAAAAATGTTCAAATTGTAATGCGATATTCGGATTCAGCATAATCAAAAAGAAAATAGAAACATATTTGATCAAAGTAAAATGATAAATTGAACGATATTTTTAAAATTATTTATGCAAAACAATTGTTATTGTTTAAACAATTAGCGGCAAATACTGTGAGTAGAAGTTTTTACTTTAACATGTATATAAACTAACAAAAAAAGTTTTAGAAAAATATAAGCGTGTTTGAATGATTCCGAAATAATGCATGTTTTCGTTCTATATTGACTCCCCTATCAAGGTTTTTTGCGTTAACCTCACATTTGTGCGGATTACAAAGACATTAGACTGTGCATATAGAAAAGTAATTTTTCAAATATGAGATTTGTTCAAAAACGGTGTACCTAGACTAGAGGAGGGTATTGTGGAATACCATAATATACATTTATAAAAATAACTTACTCTTTTTGAATTAAAATTCCCAAAAACCATCATGACTCCATACCAGTGGCGGATCCAAGGGGGTGTCACGGGGATCATGACCCCCCCTCCCAGTTGAAAATAAATATTAATTCAATAATCCTAAAAAAAAAAAGAAAAACCGAGAGCCGTCAAACAAAAAAAAAATTAAGCCCATCCAAAAAATAATTGAAAACCCACTTATCCTAGGGGTGGTAACACTAAGTGACCTTGCATCAGAGAAAAGTAATTAAATCATCCTCAAGTTCCATATTTCTCAAGATTTCAAGATATCAATTTAATAATCCTAAAAAAAGAAAACCGAGAGCAGTCAAACAAAATAAAAATTAGGCCCATCCAAAAAATAATTGAAAACCCACTTATCCTAGGGGTGGTAAGACTAAGTGGCTTTGCATCAGAGAAAAGTAATTAAATAACTCAAAATCCATGAACCCCCTAAAAAATTTCTGGATCCGTCACTGCTTCATACTACAACTTATTGCAATGAACTATCACTTGTAAGATATGAAATATTTATTTTGTTGAAAATATGGACACTATTATTTTGAAATTGAAAATGTTTATACATATTTATTGTGTTTTTATAAAAATGTTTATTACAAAAAAAAGTTACAAATGGAGGTTAATATCAAATATTCGGGTAATATGGAATACTTGTTATAATCATTGAAAAAAATTGAGTTTATAAAGCATTAACTGAAAAGAAATATTTTTAACTATAATAACCATATTTTTAAGATTAAATGCTAGTCATTACTGCTTTTACTCTATTTACAAAAATAATACACATCATCTTGAATCTTCTTTCTCTGTTCCGGTCTAGTCAAGGTGGGCACACAAAGAACAGTTTAAGTATTGAATCCAAATCTCTCCTCGTTCATTTTTGGAGAATTTTCATTTACAAAATATACATTCAGAGTCTTTGTTTTCTGGTTTTTTAGGCCATTCTTATAGAAATACCTACTATTCCATAATGACCGACACGTATTCTTTGAAACATAACCTTTAAACTGATGGACAAAACACTATTAGCCAACAAATGTCCAAGTTATGCAAAACTACACTTCTTTTACTTTACACTAAGGTTAACCTCAGACCTCAATGTTTAAATCAAATGTATAGTAGTAGATTCAAATGTTTAAAAAATGACCTGCAAAAACTTTTGAAGGTCACCAAAACAAACTTTTTTCCGTAGCGCGTTGTACAGCAACAACAAGCGGTCAACTCTGGCTGCATAACATAATGGGAGTCATTATCATTATTCAACCCGGATCTTTCCACTGTTGGAGATATAGGTGTCCCTCAGTCTTCTCCATGTATTCCTGTTTTGTGCCAGCGCCAGATTAACCATTAGGCGGACTAGGCGGCCGCCTAGGGCCCGGGCACTTGATGGGGACCGCATCCCGCTCAAATGCATTAATTAATATTGAATTATTTAAGCAGTAATTTAAAAAAATGTAAAATGTTAAATAAATCAAATAGGGCTAAGTGAGACAAAAAAAGAGAATGGGTAATTTATGATTTCCAATCAAACTCAGTTTTTTGTTTTGTCTTCTGTCAAATATCAGGAAAATACAACCGACTTCAAGGCAAATTAAGCAGTTATCTTCAAAGCCATGTTTATATTCCATGTTCTAATCATTCCCTCAATTTGATAATCAATTTTGCAAGCAAATTTTACTTAAAATCTGGTAATTATTTTGGTATGGTACGCTTTTTTTCAATTTCTACCCATCGATGGGCCTTAAAGTACACTCACTCACGATAATATATTGCAAAACCTCCGGATTTCAAAGAAACTTTGGATTTGAAAGAAGATTGGATTGACATGAAATTTGGCATACGCATAGCTAACATGTCAAAGAAAAAAGTGATATTGTGCCGATGTGTTTTTGCTCTAAGGTTGAGTCCACCCCTTCTCGGGGGTGAAAAAATATACCGTCAAAATACGTCCGGAAGTGGATAAACACACTAATTCTAAGCAACTTTTGTTCAATAGAGTTTTTCATCAAGTCAATACATTTCGAGTTATTTGCAGGTGAATATGTTCATTTTTCAACAAAAAATAACACGTTTTTAGACGGTTTTTCGCAAATAACTCTAAAAGTAAGTATTTTACCAAAAAAAAAATATTTTTAGCAAAGATATAGCTTTTAAAAAATTAAAAAATTGGTGTATTTATGCAGTCTGTAGACCCAGTAGAAGCAGAGTTATAGCTTATGAAAACTAGGTTCTTACTCGTCAAATTCCAAATCGAATATTTCAACGTGAAATAACCAAAAATCGGAGCACTTTTCGGGGAGAACACTGCTAACGGGATACAGGTCCGTCTTTACAAAGATTTTGATGTAATGGAATAGAATTATTAAAAATTAATATTTTCAAAAGATTAAATGTGTAGAATTTTTTTTAAATGCTATAATTTTAAAAATTTTTAAACATATATGAAAGTAATCAAACTTCTTCTTCAGGTACCATCTCCGCTACGGAGGTTGGCAATCGTCATAGCTATTTTAATTTTTGAGGCAGTAGCTCTAAATAGTTGTTTTGAGCTGCATCCAAACCATTCTCTCAGGTTCTTCAACCATGAAATTCGTCTTCCGATGCTTCTTCTGCCATCTATCTTTCCCTGCATTATGAGTCGTAGGATGCCATACTTCTCGCCCCGCATGTCCGAGATACTGTAGCTTCTTTTCTTTAATTATAAGTTCAACTTCCTTCTCTTTACCTATTCTTCTCAGTACTTTATTGTTTGTAACTCTATCTACCCAGGAAACCCTCATGATTCTTCTATAGGTCCACATTTCAAAGGCGTTAAGTCGTCTCATTGTCTCTACATTTAACGTCCATGATTCAACTCCATAGTATAGAACACTGTAGACGTAACATTTTGTTAGGCGTACTTTAAGAGCTAATGTTAAATCTTTGCTACATAGGACCTTTTTCATTTTTATAAAATTAGAATGTGCTTTTTCGATTCTGACTTTTATTTCTGCAGTGTAGTCATTATTTTCTGTTATAAGTGTTCCTAGGTAAGTGTACTTTTTTTACTCTTTCGATCTGCTGGCCCTCTACTATCAAGATTTCGTTAGTATTATGGTTGCTTTTACTAATTTTCATAAACTTGGTCTTTTTGATATTGAGAGAGAGAGAGTCCGTACTCCCTACTACACCTTACTATTTTACTCAAGTAATCAAACAGTGGAGTATAAAACCGGATTTATGTTAGGACGGGACGTGCATGAAACGAACCGTAGAACAATAGACGGCGCACGTCCCCGTTGTCGCTCCGTCCCGTTGTAGGATAAAGTAGCCCATGCTTTTCATATCAGGAGATTCTTCAACGTACCCCGTAAGACAGCTGTGTCGTCCTCATCCTAACATAAATCCATCTTAAGGCTCACACATAACTTGCGCATTAGAAAAAACGACCCACTCACAAAGATTTAGGAAAACGTTTTATCATTTTAAATCTTCTCCCTATCCCTTGATGGTGACACTGTAAATATTGTTAGCTTGCTGCCTCTATTGGTTGCGATCCGGTGCCATATTGACGACTACATGTAGAGATTTTCCCACCCGAATCTTCATTTGATGTGGCCATCGTGTTGGAGATGGCTTCTTGGTCTTCGGCTTTCTGCTACAAATAGTTCCATCGTCCCCGTTTTTCCGGCTATGCGGAAGAAGTAATGTATGTATGATCGGTTTACTCTTTAGTTTGTGGGCTGGTGGGCTGTGGGTGTGGGCTTGTCGTTTATATGAATTGACAGGTTAGTTCTGTGCTCTGTTAAGCACACTCGTAGATTTCTTGTGTAGACCCACATTTCGAAGGCGTCGATTTTACTTAATAATATAATAATAATGTTTATTAATTTCACAGTACAAGAATTAAATACATACATGTTAATTTTACATTCTACGTTTTACATTATTACATTTTAGGTTAGGTTAGTACTTTTTAATTTTACATGTTTATCCTGGAAAATAAAGAAACATTTACTCACTACCGTTAAAACCTATTGGTCGAACACGGGGATAGTGTGTGACAATGTTTAGTTTTTAAATATAGTATGTGTATACTAAATGCCTAGCTACAAACATTCTATTATCTTACATGTATTTATTTTTTTTATATCATACATAAAGGAACTGGGTAGATTTAACAAACCACTCTATTGCAAACATTATTTTTCTTTTTTTTTTAATTTTGTTTACTTGTTAAGTCAGATCAAATAAAGGTGATTCAGTGAAACGGTACGATTTGACAACGCTGCTGACGGTAAAATAGAGGAGCCGCGGGCTTGCGACGTAAACGTTGTGAATCCAGAGAGTGGGAAGTTTAGTTATCGTGGAGGCGTGATTTTGTGAACAACGCGCATTTGCTGTGAAAGCTTATTACAAAAATGGTGAAAGTTTTGTGCGTGTACAACGAGCATTTCGTTTACACTACCTTTTGCCACCCCGTTCACAAGACCAAGTTGCAAGACTTGGGTTAGGAACTTTGAACTTAGTGGTTCAACATCACAAAAACGAGCTGGCAGTGTCAGAACTGCTCGCACACCACAGAATATTGAAGCGGTGCCAAATTCATTACACGCGAGTGCTCGAAGATCCCTGCTACGACTCCCATGTAATGAATTTGGCACCGCTTCAATATTCTGTGGTGTGCGAGCAATTCTGATACTGCTACTCTTTTCTGTGATATTAAACCACTACTTTCAAAGTTCCTAAACCAAGTCTTAGTAGCCATGTTAGGCGGCAAGTGGTAGTGTAAACGAAACGCTCGTTGTACACGCTGTATTAAATAGTGTGATGTTATGCCTTCTGGTCCCAATTAATTAAAACTCAGGTTTTCCGATAACATTATATTTAATTCGAAGTCGATGATTCACTACATAAGTTGTTTACAATATTAACTTGACCTATCCTATACGTGAATACCTTCCAACTACATCAATACTTATAATAATCTTTCTTGACCGAGTTAATGTTTATATACACATTTAAATAATAACAAAACATGACAATTCAATGTTACTTGCGGTTATTGAATCCAAGAACAGATACTACATGGATTAATGACTTTGAATGAGTTTTAAACATCTTTTGTACAGGGAGATATTATAATACCATACCTCCCCGTTTTGTTAAAATTACATATTTTTAAAATGTGATGCTCCTCTTTCCCTTTTACAAAAATGTTTATGGTTACCTAATACTACTTTCAAAAATTAAATTTCCTAACTAACTGTAACATGGTACGTTTCAGAGTTTTTTTTAATCCTAAAAATTGTTTATTATTATCACTAATTCACTTTCTGTTCCGTCTTGCTTTTTAGTCTTTTCTCCATTCACAAAACAGTGTCCACATAAAAACAGTGACTAAACCTATCAGGATTTTTAATATAGTCTTTTAGTGCCTATATGCATCTCCTATAAGCAGGGGAATAATCTAATCTACCTAACTAAAAATCTCGTATCTACCTAAAAGTCCTAAGCTAAGCTAATATTACTCGAATAAGTAAAAAAAATGTATCCTTTACTCTATTAATAATTCCTATTTCAGTCTTCTTTTGATTTATTTATATATGTCTTACTAACTTTAAAATATTGTACCTATAATAAAAATGTAATCTCTCTAAAAAACTTCTAATGTGTCTCTAAAAAAACTTCTAATAACTCTCTTGTACCTATAATAAAGATTTAATCTCTCTAAAAACTTCACTTTTTGTGTCCCTTTGCTTACTATTTACTAACACTTATTGTAAGATATTGTCTATCCTTAATTCAAACACTTCCATTTTCCGCGAAAATTTAACCTGAATTCATTATCTACATTTAAAAATAAGTTATTTATAATTTACGTTACTTTAGAGAAAAAAAATTTTACAGCTTTAATTCTTAGACATATTTCAATGATTAGCTACTTATTTGCTTAGTATCTTCTTAAATTTTGCTTCTTTTCTTGCAATTTTTATGTGTCTTCTTTCATTTTTCCCACATATTTTAATAAAAAAAATTATCTTTTTTTTCTCTTCTTCTTCTTGTCTGGTACTACAACTATATTTCTTCATTTTCTCCACATAATAACACTTCTACAGTGTACATAATTCATCTTCATATACATATTTCATATAACAATCATATATCATTTATCTCATATATCATTTCATATAACATCATAATCATCACTTCATATACTAGCTCCGATACCTTCGTTTTACCTTAATAAAAGAGGTTTCACTCGGATGTCTTAGTTCTCCGCCAATATTAACCCGAATTTTCGCCCTGATCTGTACGCACCATTTAGGTGGTATAGTTAACTCAAAACACGAAATAGGTATTTTATGCGGTTCAAATTCTTCTAAAAATATCACAACCTCAATCCCTTGCTTTGAGGCCGTTGTTTATTCACGAATAATCATGAATAAAATAGGTACCCTTCAAAACACAGAGTGGGTCTCTAATAAGCGTTCAAGCTTCTATAAATCATTAGTACCTTCCTAATTTGACAAGAGCAGTGGGTTTCTTATTGTCTCTAGTTGCCTCATAATATTTAGCTTATAATATTGTTAGTTCTTCTTCTTATCTATATAGTCCTCCAGATTCTTTATCTCGATTCTTCAGGTCGGTTCGTTAAAAATATATCTCTTGCTTATACCAATGTTTGTCTTAAAGCTCTTATATCAACGTATGTCATCACTAATCATTATTCATTAAAAAAATATCATTTATCACTCAAAAAAATATTAATTCAGGTTCATCTCATACAAAATTTAACACAAAATCGATGAAAATGTATCTATATAATCAATAAATATCAATAATAAAAACAACTGGCTAATAAAAATTCAATAATAGTGTACGTATTCGACAACAATTCAATAAAATTCAAAAATAGCATATGCAAAAGTTAGATAAAAATATTCAAAATAAGTTTATATCTCAAAATTCGATAGAAATTTTTGAAAAAAAATTCGATATTCCATAAAATATTCAAAAATAACCGTACTAAAAATCGAAATCGGATAGAGATTTTTCAAATAAATTCAATAAAAATTCAAAATGCAATAATAGCATATATAATAAACTTCTATAAAAATATTCAATTCAAAAATCACTTCATATTTCAAAATTTATAGATATTCTAAAAAAAAAATCGATACTTCATAAATTATTCAAAAATCAGAAAAGATAAATATTCAATTTTCAATAATAATATAAAACGAGGGAAGCATTTTTAATAAAGATAGACATTCTTACTTACATTTTATTTCCACTTTGTCTTTACACTGTCGCTCACTGGGTTTCCTGTCCATCTTCGCCGTCTCCGTTTCCAATTTGTTGCCGCCATCTCTGCTCCTTTCAGAAGACCTCCTCTAATCTGCAGGATCAGCCATGTATTAAATAGTGTGATGTTATGCCTTCTGGTCCCAATTAATTAAAACTCAGGTTTTCCGATAACATTATATTTAATTCGAAGTCGATGATTCACTACATAAGTTGTTTACAATATTAACTTGACCTATCCTATACGTGAATACCTTCCAACTACATCAATACTTATAATAATCTTTCTCGACCGAGTTAATGTTTATATACACATTTAAATAATAACAAAACATGACAATTCAATGTTACTTGCGGTTATTGAATCCAAGAACAGATACTACATGGATTAATGACTTTGAATGAGTTTTAAACATCTTTTGTACAGGGTGATATTATAATACCATAACGCTCAAAACTTTCACCATTTTTGTAATAAGCTTTCACAGCAAATGCGATTTGTTCACAAGACACGCCTTCATAATAACTAAACTTCCCACTCTCTAGATGTCTAGATTCACAACGTTTACATCGCAAACCCGCAGCTCCTCTATTTTATCGTCAGCAGCGTTGTCAAATCGTACCGTTTCACTGAATCACCTTGTAATTTTTGTACAATAATACGATCTAGGTTCAATACATACTTTTTGAAAATAGATTTTACCATGCTATGGATTATTTTATTATTGACATGAATTGATAAACTTATTGAGGTAAATGGGCGCCACATTGAACATTTGTTATAAAAGGTTTAGTTAATCAACAATGTGTTTTTTGATATTTTCGTCTTGTTAAAATTATTCTTTTATTTAGATTATCACACAAAAAGGGTTCTTTTTAGAACCACAACTTGCTCTTACATGTTAAATGCATCTATTTGTATCAAGAAATTTCAATAAATAACATTGTTTTGTTGATATTACTTTTGTAATAAATGCAATCCTATGGCCCAATGTATCGCTTCATCTTTAAATATCTAGAAAAATAATGACTTTATCGTTACGTATAAAGAGTATATTATTTATTTAGAAAGTATCGAAGAATAGAAAAAATTTGCTAAAATAGCCATTCCGCCAGTGGCGTAGAATTTGGGAAGGATCAACTATTCACTATCCCGTGTCGCACGTCTCTGGTAGTAGCCAGAAACGTTTATTTAACATAATTTAGTAGAGTCTACAGTACCTACACCTTCTGCCAGGTATGACAAGGATATGTCAAATATTTTAAAGTACTGGGTACAAATAATTTCTTAACGTTTCAATTAAATCTAACAGTAAAACACTGAAAACGTTTGTTTTCTATGCTTCCACAAAATTTATTACAACTATGTGACTACAGTTGTTTCGGCAGAGTGCCTTTCTCAAGTGATTTAGATTACAGCCAGCCACATTGTTTGATTTGCTTGTCTAGATAATGTTTAGAAGAAATGCGTTCAATGTGCTTCCCCGTTTAGGATTTTGTCCTCTTCAGGGTTTGAAGTGAATGTATTGTGTTGGCAGTAAAGCAAACAGTCCGAAAACCGCACTGGGGCAAGTGTCGTGTCCTGGTGTTTTTCCTTGGTTATGCCGGACGGTGGTGTCCAGAAGGCTAAAAGTCAACAGAGAAGAAAGTTTTGATGGATTGTTGTTGGTTCCATAGACATTTACGTGTACTGTCCGTGCTTTGCTCTAGACCGATCTCCCTAGAAACCTTTGTACAACGACAGGCAAGCCTGCGTCCCTCGTCGGCGGTCAGGAGGTGGCTTTTGAGCGCAGCGTGGACAGTGAGCGTTCGAGTGGAGAAAATAGTTGCGGCTATTTTCTTGGGACGAACAGGTATAATTGTGCAATGAAGTTGGGAAACCGCAAAAAACCAACTTCTCCCTGTTCGGGGTAGGGAAAAGGATGTGTTACATGTGGGTACGGTAGGCTAACGGGGTAGCCTCAAGGATGTTTTCGTACTCCACCGGGAGTTCGTCAATGCATGTTTGCATTAGAGCGGACGGTACATGAATCTTTTTGTGTTTGGGCTTTCGGTGGAGTACGTGGCCGGAAGATGAACAGAAACATTTGAGAGATTCTTGTGTGTCGGAAGGGGGGCCGTTGATTACTTTGATTGTGAAGTTCCTGTTCAGAGATTTTATTCTCTCGGTGATTTTGGGGGTGTTCGAGATGTTATGGATTTCGTTTGAGGGATATCGCCAGTGCTCATAGTTGCATCTACGCAAGATTCTACGTTCTGTTCTCAACAACCTCTCTTGTTTTTGTCTTGAACAAAGAGAGTAGATACATGATTTGTACTCCATGACGGGTCGAATAAAGGTCTTGTAAGAGTGAATGAGAGTCTTCTTGTGTGTCTTGCCAATTTTTCCCGAGAGAGCGTTGAGAAGTCTGGCCCTGTTCCTTACCCTATCTAAAGTTGCCTTTAGATCTGCGTCCCAGTTGAGAGTCCTGGTGAACAGTACTCCCAAATAGTTCGCAGTCGGGCTAACAACAAGCCTTTCTCCCAACAGTCTCAGTGGATATTGGTCGTCTTCATTGCGTATGATTCTATTTGACACAGAAGGGGCGCGAAATACAATTGTTGTTGTTTTGTTCGCGTTCAGCGTGACTCTCCACTTACAACACCATTCGCCGACGCCGTCCAACAGAGCCTGGGCTCTTCTGAAGAGGAGTCTTGGGTTGTATCGAGAGGTTGTTGAGAGCAGAGTCGTGTCGTCCGCATAGAGAAACAGCCGAGTACCTGGGATATTTTGGTTAGTGATGTCGCTGTTGTAGATGATGTACAACAGCGGTGCTAGGACTGAACCCTGGGGAACTCCAGCTTGTGGAGTGAAGGGGGTGGACTTTTGATCGCCTATTTTAACTCTGACAGTACGGTTGTGGAGGTAGGAGTGTACAATTTTGGTAAATTGCAATGGTAGCCCGATGTCCAGAAGTTTCCGAACAAGCCCGTCGTGCCAGACCTGGTCGAAAGCCTTCTGCACATCCAGAAATGTGGCTATGGCGAATGAACCATCGTTGATGGTTTGAGTAACTTTGGTAGTGAAATCTATTAATGCATGTTTAGTAGATCTACCTGACTGGAATCCGTATTGGAATTTTGGTATGATATTGTGGTTTTCGAGAAAGTCATTGAGCCTCTCTTTTAGGATTAGCTCAAGAACTTTACCCAGAGTATTGATTAATGAAATTGGTCTATAGGATTCCACGTCGGTTGGGGGTTTGCCTTTTTTCAAAATCATGATGGTGTTGGCCACCTTCCAAGGAGTAGGAAAGTGGCTGTTTTTGAGACATGCATTGAATATTTTAGTTAGAAGAGGAATGATACTCTCTGGAAGTTTTTTGAGGCACCTTCGGTTGATGCCATCAGGTCCGGGAGCGCTGTTTTTGCCGATTTGGCAAAAGCTCTCCGTTTCCCTGTTTGTGAGGGGGTCCATGATAGGATCATAGACTGGAATGTAGTGGTTGAGAGTAACATTTACAATGTATTCTGTGTTGAATTTAAATATGCGATCAAAGTTCGGGTTATCTGGAGTTTGAAAATTGTTTTGAAGCGAATTTCTGAATGCTTCGGCTTTCCCTTCTGGGGAATTGACTATGTAATTAGATTACTATGGGTTTGCCTTTTTAAAGTCTTTAACTGAAGAGGTTGAGGAGTGGGGAGCTGTTTGTCTCGAGTTGGTCATTCAGAATTATATCTGTATTTTTCAATTTATTAATTTCCATAGATTCTAATAAAGATAGCTTAAGGCCTTTATTTTGAATATGCAGAATTTGAAACTGTTCATTAAAAGAATGATTATGACCTAGAAGGTGAAGTGCTTATGTAGAAGTGTCTGTTTTTCTATTGTTGAAAGCACTTTTGTGTTCTGCTATCCGTTTGTCAAACTAAATGCAAGATATAACCTTAAGATAATCCAGGCATATGCTCCAACGACAAGCCACTCCGATGAAGAAATTGAAAAATTTTATGATGACCTAGAAACAGCATTACATACTACACCAGCATATTATACAATAATTATGGGCGACTTTAATGCGAAAATTGGCTTCAAACAAGATGATGCAGAAGTAGCAATGGGCAAGTATGGGTATGGCGACAGAAATGAACGAGGACAAAGACTGCTTAATTTCTTACACCAGGAAAATTTATCCATGATGAACTCTTTTTTCGATAAAAAGCCTCAGCGTAAATGGACATGGATAAGCCCAGATGGCAGTGTCAAAAATGAGATAGATTTTATCATAACAAACAGAAAAGAAATCATTAAAGACATTGAAATACTTAACAAATTTTCGGTAGGAAGCGACCACAGATTAATCCGAGCAAAGATACGATTAAATGTCAATTTCGAAAGAACCAAGATGATCTTCAAAACACGAAAGACGAAATGGATTCCCCCAGGAAACAACAACCTCTATGAAGATGTACTAACCAGACGTATACAAGACCTTGAAAACGACATAGAAGACATTGAACAAGCAAATAATGTCATAACGAAAGCACTAAAAGAAACAGAAAGGGAGTGCTGCCCGACTGTCGTGACCCATAAAGAAAAATTAAGCCAAAATACCAAAGAGTTAATAAGTAAAAGAAGACAATTGACGGAAAAATACGACTCCAACTACACAACACTGAAGAAATTAAATAAAGATATCCACCGATCAATCCGAAAAGACATAAGAGAAAACAACACAAGAGAAATAACTCACATAATTCAAGAAAACAAAGGTTTAAAAGTTTTGAGGCGTAATACGAATAACATCGGTAACAAAAATATGTACAAAATCAGAAACAAAGATGGCAACATTGCCACGGATAAAGCCGAAATCCTCAAGGTTGTCGAATCGTTTTATCGCGAAATGTATGAGAGCACCAACGAAAGGCAAGATCAGCTCCTGCCCAAAATCACAAACCAGGGATCAGAATTAATGCCAGAAGTAACACCACATGAAGTTAAAAAGGCACTTTCAGAAATGAAAAATAATAAATCCCCTGGCGATGACGGAATAGTAATCGAAGCAATCAAACAAGGTGGAAATAAAATTATCCAGGCTTTGGCCAAACTTTTCACCCAATGCATTTACCAAGGAAAAACTCCTTCTCAATGGAACAATGCAGTCATTGTTTTATTACACAAAAAGGGTGACATAACAGATCTGAAAAACTACCGTCCTATCAGTTTGCTATCACACATATATAAACTTTTCACAAAAATTATCAAAAAAAGACTGGAGGCTAAGTTAGACTTCTATCAACCTAGAGAACAAGCTGGATTTAGATCTGGATATAGCACTAACGACCACTTACTGGTAATAAAAAATCTAATAGAGAAGTCTGCGGAATACAACAAACCATTGGCACTGATATTCGTGGACTACGAGAAAGCATTTGATACCATAAGCCAGCAGAAAATGTTAAAAGCATTGACAGAATGCCGAATAGACCATCGCTACATTAACATGATCAAATATATCTACCAAACGGCAACGGCTAGCGTAAGACTGTCTGAACAACAAACAAATACATTCTGTATACAGCGAGGAGTACGGCAGGGAGACACCATCTCACCAAAGCTGTTCACAACCCTTTTAGAACACACATTTAAGAAGGCAGATCTAAACGAATATGGTATCAATATAAATGGAGAGAAGCTCAGTCATTTGAGATTCGCAGATGACATTGTCCTTATAGCCGATCGTATGGATGATGCAATAATAATGTTGAACAAATTATATTACGCTTCCTTAGAGGTCGGACTAAAGATTAATATCAACAAGACGCAAATAATGACTAATCTGGTGCTAAATCGTAATATTGTTGTTGATGGAATGGATATTGAGCAGACTACATCTTATAAGTACTTAGGACATGAAATTCGGTTGGGACGAGATAACCAGACGTGCGAACTCCCACGTCGCATAGGATTAGCCTGGGCAGCGTTTGGTAAACTTAACTATGTATTTAAATCGGACTTGCCCATATGCCTCAAAAGGAAAATCTTTGACCAATGTGTGTTGCCTGTACTCACTTATGGAGCCGAAACATTAACACTAACAAAAAAGGTAGTGAACAAGATTCGCGTAACTCAGAGGGCTATGGAGCGCCAGATGTTGGGTGTCTCCCTGAGAGACCGAATCCCAAACGAAGAAATACGCCGTAGAACAAAAACAACAGACGCTGTCGAAAAAATCGCGTCGCTTAAGTGGAATTGGGCAGGACACGTCGCCAGATTGCCAGACAACCGATGGACAAAACGTATTGTCGAGTGGAGGCCGCGAGAAGAAGCACTACGGAGCAGAGGACGCCCACTAACCAGATGGGCCGATGATTTGAAACATGTTGTCGGTAACTGGATGCAAGCCGCACAAAATAGAGATGAATGGAAAGAGCTGAGGGAGACCTATGTCCAGCAGTGGACGCGTACGGGTTGATGATGATCCGTTTGTCCTACCCATACCGTAGTATGGGTAGGTTTATTATATACGGATAACTCATGTTTGTTGTGTAGTCTGGTAATTGTAAAACTCATTGTTTTCACAATTTCAAATGTGTTTTCAAATCATGGTGATGTAGCTAGTGTAGTCTTTTGTTTTTAAAATGGCATGCTATCCGTTTGTCAAAGGTTCTGCCAGTTTGACCGATGTAAGTTTTCGGACAGTCACCACAAGTTGGTTTGTAAACACCACTCTGTAGTTGTTTTCTCTTTCGGCTCTTATTGTTCTTAATATATTTGCTTAAGTTGTAACGGGTAGTTCTTTCAGGACGACAGACTCAGTAAAACACAGGTTGAAAACAAAGCAAATCTATTAATTCTAAATTATAAACAATATAACGCAAAATAATAATTTAATATTCAATCTCGTCCTCCTCCGGATGGGCGTCTGTAACAGAAGAACAAAATTAACGGCGGTGTTCAAATATATTATATCTATCGGGGCTCGCTCACTACGCTTGCCTCCGTTGAATTACGAGTCGCACATTACCTCACTTCGGTACACCGTGCGTCTCGTCTCGAGTTGGCCTGCCTGAGTTTACGAATCACCTCACGAACGGTGCACGTCGCGACTCAGGTCGGCCGGCCTCGCTCACTTCGCTTGGCTGGTTATGGAGCCCAGAACGGTCGTTCAGGACTGACGGATCGTCGCTTGCGATGCTCTTAAATATCTCTCTGGCGGTGTTGGTTCGGAGAGGTGGAACTTAGTGGGGGCACCTGCGCGTTTTGAGAGAATCGCACGGTTCCGAGTGTCGATGCTTGTTCGGTGCGTCAGCCTATCATTACAAAGTTGTTGTTAGTTCTGAAAGCTGGTGTTATTCCTTTCTTTTTTATGTATCTGGCTATTTTTGTTGTTATCTTGCCAGTATATGTGATAGAGCAGAAGGTACTGGGTTCTTTCTGTGGTGGTGGATAGACTAATTTCAGGGCTTTCTTACGGAGTTTTTGATTTAAAATTTTGTTAATTGTTTGTTCGTTATAGCCATTGTTTAATGCTATTTGTTTAATGATGTTCAGTTCTATCTCGAAGTTATTTTTTGACATGGGAATTTCTGTCAGTCTATGTATCATGCTATGGTATGCTGCTTATTTGTTTTGTGTAGGATGGGATGATGAATTGTGTATAGTTGTGTCAGTATGGGTAGGTTTATGATATACGGAGAACTCATGTTTGTTGTGTAGTCTGGTAATTGTAAAACTCATTGGATGGGATCGGTAAATAAATATATCAAAGATTGAATTTCAAATGTGTTTTCAAATCATGATTATGTAGCTAGTGTAGTCTTTTGTTTTAAAATGTCATTTATCTTTCCAGTATGTTTCTGCTAGACCACATATTATGTGTATATTTTGTGTTATTAAATCTAATCCTACTTTATTATGGACAGCAAATGAAAAAATGAGTAATTATACTTTTAGGTTCATCCTCTGAAGAAATACACAATGATGCTAACAGTGATTTGAAGTCGGACAAACGCTTCGTAGGAGAGGACATAAAAACTGTTGTTAATTTATTCATTTGTGAAATTTGCTCCAAACCGTATTTATTAGAGCGCAATTTAAGAAAACATATGAAGTGCCATGATGGTGAAGAAAAACGGCATGATGGTGAAGAAAAACCTTTGGCGTGCGAAGTTTGTTTCAAACGGTTTAGAACTAATTTTGCACTAAAATCGCATATGAGGACTCATACTGGAGAAACATTTAAGTGTGAACTTTGCCCCAAAGAATATTTTTCAAATTACTCTTTAAAATTACATATGAGGTGGCACACCGGAGAAACTTTATCATGTAAACTATGCTCCAAACAATTTGAAAGAATTTCCAAACTCAAAGCGCATATGATAAGGCACAGTGGAGGGAAAAAAGAAAGACGTTTTACATGTGCGATTTGCTCCGAAACATTTTTAAAGAAAAATAATTTAACGCGACATGTAAGATGGCATACTGGGAGAACTTACACGTGCGAGATCTGCTCCAAACAATTTGTAGACAATCATTATTTCAACGTTCATATGAGATTGCATAGGGGCGAAAAACCTTTTCAGTGCGAAATTTGTTCAAAACATTTTTCGCACAACTCGTCATTAAAAGTGCATATGAGAGTGCACACTGGAGAAAAACCCTTCATCTGTGACATCTGCTCCAAACCGTATATAACAAGCACGAATTTAAAGGTACATATGAGAGAGCGACACACTAAAGTAATGCCCTTCGAATGTAAATTTTGCCCTAAGAAGTATGCATCAAGTAGTAGATTAAAAAGACACATGACAGTGCATTTGCCATTCCAAAAATTCACATGCGAAATTTGTTCAAAACAATTTTCTACAGATTCTTCCTTGAGATTTCATATGACAACACATACCGAAGAAAAACCCTTCAAATGTGACGTTTGCTCCAAAGGATTTGGTAACACTTCTTCGTTAAAAGTACATATGAGGATGCATACGAAAGAGCTTTTCCCATGTGAAATATGCCCTAAACAATTTTTAACAAATTACAACTTAAAAATACATATGAGAAGGCATACAGGAGATAGGCCGTTCCCCTGTGAACTTTGTCCCAAACGGTTTGCAAAGAAATCTGAGTTAACTGCACACATTAAATGGCATACTAGAGACGTTCTTTTCACATGTGAAATTTGCAACAAAGAGTTTGTTACCAAAACAATATTAACGAACCATATGAAAACGCACACTGGGGAAAAACCATTCTCTTGTGAAATTTGCAGTAAAATTTTTGTTACCAAGACGGTCTTAAACACCCATATGAAAATGCACACTAGAGGAGGACCGTTCTCCTGTGAAATTTGCTGCAAACAGTTTGTTACCAAAAGATCATTAGCTAATCATATGAGAACTCATACGGGGGAAAACCCAGTCAAATGTGAAGTTTGCATCAAAGATTTCGCACAAAGTTCTATGTTACAAACCCATATGACTGATCACACAGGAAACTAATTTTTTAAGTGTGATATTTGCTCGAAGCTCCGTATATCAAAACGAAGATTAAACTACACACTTTCACATCAGAAATTTTCATATAAAAAAATGAAATACTTTATTACAGTAAAACTTCGATATAAAGGACTAATTGGGGGGCGGGGTGTCCGTTAAAGCCGAAAGTCCGTTATACAGTGATGAGCGAAATAATAACCGGCAAAATAGCACAAAAGATGGAAACCGTATTAAGTTGTGAGATAAAAAGAAATGAAACTAATCGAGCTGAGACGTTTAGCGACATTAGCCTATAGGCTATGAGCTCGTAGGTAGAGGGGATAATTAAAAATTCGCGAACGCCAGTAGTGACAAATCTGTAAGCTTTTACTGGAAATTTGACATAAATGTCAAAGTGATTAATTTAAAACATTGAAATTAAAAACATTAATAAGAAATAATATTAGTTCGTCAAAGCTGTGGTGTATATTTTTACCTTAAATATACTTACGTTTTAAATACTGAATTTAAGTTTTTTTAATATTTCGTAATATGTAATTATAAATTAATCTAAGCGCCATCTACACGACAATTGTGAAAGTATCCGAAATAAGAAATTAATATTTCATTAATAGAACGTTAAAATGATTAGCAAAATCTTTAAAAAATCGATTACAATTTAATTACTTTTTGCGTTGTAAATGTTAAACGATAACAATTAATAAATTTAAAAATTACCGGTGAAAGTTGCATTAGTAATCCGCTAGGAGCGACACCAGCGAAGCTCAGAGCGTATAAATTTACATTATATTGACGTATCCCACGTTTCCCACCTTTAGACGTATCGCACGAGTTTGACAACTATCACTGTCACAGTGACAGTTTTAGTTGACATACTCCTCTGATACGTGTAAAGGTGAGAAACAATATAATGTAAATTTATTGGTTAATATCGCTAAATTTCCCAACTCAACTAGTTTCATTTCTTTTTATCTCACAACTTAATACACGTTTTCCATCTTTTGTGCTATTTTGCCGGTTATTAGCGCGCTCATCACTGTTAGTCCGTTCTTTAACGGTAAAATATTGCAAAACCTCTACATTTTAAAGAACCGCTTGGATTGACATGACATTTGGCATACACATAGCTAACAAGTCAAGGAAAAAAAGTGATATTGTGCCGATATGTGCTTTTGCCCTGGGGTGGTTTTCACCCCCTCTTGGGGTGAAAAAATATTCGTCCAAAGAAAGTCAGGAAATGGATAAACTGGCTAATTTTAAGTAACTTTTGTTTTATAGAGTTTTTTCACTAAGTCAATACTTTTCGAGTTATTTGGCAGTGAATATGTTCATTTTTTCAACAAAATAACCACGCTTTTAGACGGTTTTTCGCAAATAACTCAAATAGTAAGTATTTTGTCGAAAAACATTCTTAGCAAAAATATAGCCTGTAAAAAATTTAAAAAAATGGTGTATATATCACGTCTCTACACCTAGTAAAAGCAGAGTTATTGCTAATGAAAAATAGGTTCATATTCGTCAAATTCCAAATGGAATACTTTAACGTGAAATAACCAAAAATGAAGAACATTTCGGGGAAAACTCATTACAACTTATATATATATATATATATATATATATATATATATATATATATATATATATATATATATATAACAAGGTTGTATTCTTGGGGAATTCAGCAAATTTTATGTGAAAGAAAACACTTTTTACTTGATCCAAGCTTTCGTAAACTTTAATGAATCGTTTACATCATCAGGGTAGACTGTAATAAAAAACGATGGTAGTTTTTTGGTATATATATATACATATATATATATATATATATATATATATATATATATATATATATATATATATATATATATATATATATATATATATATATACCCCACCATGTTTCACTCTTCCATTCATTGACATTTTTCATATGTTAGGTCGTCCGACCGACATAGCTCCACAGTATATGGAGGAGCGAAAGAAATCAATGTAAATCGATTTAATTTATCATATTTCACCTTTCTACAACTTTTTAGAGGGACGACTTATTATGGTTTTTTTAACATTTTGTATAATTTAGTTTGAGACATGACCGAGAGTTGCGGCGGCGCCACCGCTCTACGTATATTGACTGCAGTATACGAAATGTAGGTATTTCCGATGGTAGGTCTTCCGCTGAATATATGTTTATATTTTTACATAGCATAGGTATTCCGCAAATCGGGCAACACTGCATGCAATTAAATCTATTTTAGGAATATTCGGCTGTTGGTCTCTCGCGTCGTTTATCGCCTAATATCTTGAAGTATTAGCACCGTTTATTTATGACTACCTATATAGTGGTTTCATAAATAAATGCGTGTATAATTTTTCAGTGTTTTTTTATTTTTGATGTTTTTTGTTTCTGTTTTTTTTTTGGTTTTGTTATTTTTTCCATTGTTTATTAAACTATGTTTATTTGTGTGTTCATTCTAGTTTTTCAGTGGATTTAGTAGTTATTTTTTATATTTGTTTTATTTTGTTTAATCTTACATTTGATTTAGATGTGTGTACATATAATTCTATAATATAGATCAAAACATACATTTCGCTATTCTTACTATTATATTAATTAAAATTAATATAGTGAGTTTTAGTCCACGACAAACGCATGGGCATTTTAATTCCAATTATATTTATGTAATGTATTGTCGTTTATTAGTAAATATACCTGTATTTTAATAATTAATACATACATACATAATCGATTGCCTCTTATACCCATAGGTTATATGCTGCTCTCTGCAAATTTCCGCCACTGCTTCCTATCTGCTGCTAAAACTTTTGCTTCTTTCCACGGTGTTCCTCTTTTCTCCAGTATTTCGTTTAAATTAGTGTTCCAGCTTTTGCTTGGTGTACCCCTCGTGCTTTTATCTACTGCTTTGGCCTCCCATGCCATTTTCACTTCTATGTAACCAGTCATTCTTATCATGTGTCCAGCCCATTTAACGTCTTTTCTTTAATTTTTTCGTTGAACGATTTTACCTGCAGTTCATGTCTTATATCTTCGTTTCTTCTTTTGTCTAATCTTCTTGCTTCCACCACTATTCTAAACTATCTCATTTTTGTAGCTTGTAATCTTTTTCTTTGTCTGTCGTTCAGTACCAAGTTTTCTGCCCCGTATATTTTAATTGTCTGTATAATTAATAATATTACATATATCGTGTATATTTATCTATCAACGGTATTATTTATATTATTTTAAAGTGCGCATGCTCCACTTGTCGTGGACTAGTCCTTGACTGTCTCCGCGAACACACTTAATAGTACGGGATCCGAATAGGAGGTCGAAATGTACCCATCTGCTTGCCGGATGAAACATTTTTTTATTAAATTTCATACATAGACAAATAATATTTTTAGCATGGGTTGACTATCAATATCGTGTCATAGCTATCCTTAAGGGGGGCCGTAGGGGTTGAAATCAACATTTTAAGCACATTTTTTTGAATTTTTTTGAATTTTTTTTGAAAGTATGAGAGAATATTTTTATTTTTAAATTAAATAAGCATATTAAGTATAATTCGAAAAATATTTAAAAAAAAATTCAAGAAAAAATATTGAAAAATTAGCCAACGGTGGACATCAGAATTTATCATTGGATCATGGTAGACAAAAAATTGTAGGTATCGCAGATGTTGTAGAACGTATCACCAGGCTCAAATGGAACTGGGCAGGACACGTCGCCAGGCTAAAAGATTCAAGATGGGCACGAAAGTTGATGGAGTGGAGACCAAGAGAAGATAAACGAAGTAGAGGAAGGCCGCCTACACGATGGACAGATGATATCAGGCGGATTAGTAAAAACTGGCAAAAATCAGCACAAAACCGTGAAGTGTGGAAACAATTGAGGGAGACCTATGTCCAGCAGTGGACGTGAATTGGTTGGATGATGATGATGATGATGAGACAAAAAATTCAAAAAGATTTTATTAGCTTATGACTTCTCGAGGTAACGCTGTCAAGTTTCTTTTAGTTTTAATGATCTTTGACTTTTTAGTATCACTCAGAAGACAAAACAATGAAATTTTTTACAGAAAAAAGGGTGAAAATCAACATATTCATTATTGTTAAACAAAATATAAGCATAAAACAAAGTGTATTACGATATCTCGACAGTGTTACCTAAAGGAATGTCTAGCGAAAATATGTACAAAATTCCAGGTGAGTTGGTCAAGTGGTTTTTGAGTTACAATGTCTAAAGTCTTTGAAAATAGCAGTTTTGAGAAAAACGCTTTTAAAGTATTGTCAACTTTTATTTTCATTTTTTTTGTCTGTCAAAACATATAGTGATGCAAACCGGAATGTTTTTGAATCGCGGGGTAATTTACAAAAGAAAATGAGAACAGCTGTTGACCGTTTCTCACTAAGCTCAAGCGCGCTGGCGCGAAGATACTGCAAACCGAGTCGAAGGTAGGAAGATAGTGTTGAATATCCCTATTTTCGGCTTGCTTTGCAGCAGGTTCGCGTTAGCACGCACGCTTGAACGTAAGAACAACGGTCAGCAGCTGTTCTCATTTTCTTTTGTAAATTACTCCGCGATTCAAAAAGATATTCCGGTGTATATCATTTGACGATTTGACAGACAAAAAAGAAATTGAAAATAAAAGTTGACAATACTTTAAACGCCTTTTCCTCAAAACTGCTTTTTTCAAAGGCTGTAGACATTGCAACTCAAGAACTACTTGACCGACCCACCTGGAATTGCGTATATATTTTCTTTAGACATGCCTTGGGGTAACGCTGTCGACATATTTTTTGCTTTATGCTTATTATTTAACAATAATAAATATGTTGATTTTCGCCCTTTTTTGTGCAAAAAAACTACGCCCTCCCCCTTAGGGATTGCTATGACACGATTTTTATAGACAACTCGTGCTGGTCGAGTTTGTCTATATATGAAATTTAATAAAAAAAAATGTTTCATCCGGCAAGCAGATGGGTACATTTCTACCTCCTATTCGGATCTTAGACTATATGTCTGTATAACAAATTTAATCAAAAATGGCAAATAAATATTACATATTAACGTCAAATATTTTAAATGTGTATATGTTTAATGCCAAATTGTGGAGTCATGCACGGAGCGAATAGTTAATTTAATGTATATTTTTTTTTCGGCGAGTACCTACTCAAATCTAAGCGTTCAAGCTTAAATAACGAGAAAACGGTGCATTTTATAACATACACTTACTTAACACTTGTCAAAGTACTTTGAAATACCTATTAACTGAGCTACAGAAGAAGTTGATAGCATCCAAATTTATGCTCCAAACATTTTTCCAAGCAAATTATTATTTTTTTTTTCATAACTCCGTTAATTTTTATTATATCAGGTTGATCCAAAAACCATTTGAAAGGCAATTTTATTAGCTATAAAATTTTATTAAATTTAAATACATTTTTTAAAAGGATTAATTAAAGGGCCCCGGTTACATGGTTTTCGCAGTAAAATTTAGGCTTCAAGTGTTTCTGTCTCGGTTATTTTGTATCCTTCAAAAATTAAAAAAAGACAAGTAAAATCTTTGCTAACAAAGAAACATAAATTTCGTTCTGTGTCAAAAAAAAACTCTATAAACAGGTCAAAATTTATGATGTCATTACTTATGCCAAAAATAAAAAAGTCGCATAGGGATTACTAAATATTTTAATTTTTGTGGAAATGGCGTCTGTTTTATTTTTCACTTTTTCCTAAAAAATCGAAAGTTTCTTCTATTAAAAGTTTTTTCAAGTAAGGAATTTATTAGATGTTTAATAAATAATTTTATTCATTTTAAGTTCAATTCTCTCTTAGGACTGGAAGATGAGTAGGTTTTCTTGAGAGGGGGTTGTAGCTCAATAATCAAAATGCGCGAATTTTAAGAGTTTAATCTTATACTTTATATGCTATACGAATTATATCTGCGGTACGATAAATATTTTAATCTTTCCCAACGTTTTTCTCTTTGTTGAATCGATTAAAGGGTTGTTTGGGGGGTTAAGACAACGATGACAAAACTACGATGATATCTGTTACATGACAAGAAAGCTAATAGAGGAATATAGGAAATGGAGACTAGAGATCAAAGAGACAAATATATGAATATCGATGGAACGCAGCAGGACTTGCTACTAGACGGAGGAGAAACAATTAGTAAATGTAACGATTATAAATACCTGGAGCTAAAACCACGAAAATCACGAACACTGGACGGAGCCATTAAAAACGGAATATTCAGGGCAGGAAAGCAATTACGCTTTTAAACTCAGTACTCTGGGACAAGCAGATAAACGATCAAAACAAGAAATAGATCTATAATTCCGTAGTATAAAGCATTATAACGTACAGCTGCACAGTATGGCATATGAAGGAAAAATCAAAACAAATGTTAGAGGTCACCGAAATGGATTTCTGGAAGATCAAGAAGATAACATGTCACCAATGAACGGATACGAGAAATAATGAAGGTCACACATACAATAAATGAGGAAATCAACTAAATATAACTAAGATGGTTTGGTCACGTACAAAGAATGGATGAGGATAGAATTCCAAAACAAGTACAAAACTCTCATATATAGCTTCGTAATTTATCGCAGTTGTTTTTTAATTTGTGCAAAGTGGGGGGACCAGACCAATAGGGGTATGACAAATACCTACCACAAGAATAAAGAGAACTTATGAATAAAAAACTGATGATGTTTTCTAATAGAATCTTACGAGCTTCCAGGATCTGATTATAATACACATATTTATAAATAGAATAGATGCCTACATTCTTTATAACTATGGACTTTTCTAGTTGAAGAATTAATGTTTTATCAATAACTTTAAGATTCCAAACTCGTTTTAGGGCAAATGCTGAAGTAAAACATAATTTAATTTACGGAACCCGAGTTAAATAACAAAAGAATAAACAAAATTTACACCTTACAGACATTACTATTATTTTAGAAATCGACTTTTTCATTAACGAAAGTAGGTACATAACGCAATTAAACTAAAACAAAATATACCTATAACATTTTAAAAACAGAGATAATAATATATTTATAATAATTATTATCAGATTCACCACAAGTATTCATTTCATTTAAATGTTAAAAACCACAAAACAAAACCAAATTAAAGCAAAGGTATAACATCAAAAATAAAACTTAAACGCATCACTATGACCAAACAGGTGATTTCATGACGTCACAGTTCTTTTAAAATTTTGCCATGGCGAGACAAACGTCTAAATCTGGCAACACAGGTTGGTTAATCTATTAAATGCATTTTGTAACAAAAATATACTCAGGAAGACCGAAACCTGTTAGAAATGGATAATGTAATTATACACGTGGAAGATTCAAACATTGCACAATGTAAGGAGGAGAGAAAAATAGTAGATTAAAAAAATAACAAAAAAAAATGATTTATATTTTTCCACACTGTATATCATAAAGCTGTTTCAAGCGATATACTCAAATCAAAAAGTACATATACTCACTCCTTCTGGGAGACGACTTATAGCTGCTTTCCGAAAGGAGGAGTTAAACATACTGGGGTGTATATATATATATATATAAATATATATATATATATATATATATATATATATATATATATATAATCGTTTAAAACGTCCTCCGACGTCTTCCGATGCCCAATCTCCATGCATCTCTATCTTCCCAAAGGTCTTCGTCTAAACCTCTCTCTCGGATCTCTCTGTCTATTCCTTCTCTCCAGCTCTTTCTGGGTCGGCCTCTTTTCTCTTACCATGTGGTGACCAATCTAGAATCTGTTTTGGCAGACGGTGTTTTGGCATTCTCTGCACATGTCCGTACCACTTTAGTTGTTGTACTCTTATATCTTCGACAATCGTATGTGTGACTCCCATAATTTCTCGTATACGTTCGTTATTAATTCTTTCGAGTTTTGATTTTCCTGCGGCACGTCTCCGGTAGTCCATCTCCGTGGCTTGTAGTGTTCTTTCAGTAGTTGTCTTTAACTGCCACACGTCACTTCCATACATTACTATGCTCTTGCATAGTAATGTATTACAACTTATATTAAGTGTTTAAAAAAAGCTTCATTTTTGTTCTATAAAAAAATTTATAGCATCAATTTAAACAAGTTACGCTCAAAATAAAGTTAGTCCCTTTTGTTTTTGGTAAAAAAATCGAGAAAATCACCCCCTAATTAGTATATTAAATGAACTTAATCGTTACGACTTCACAAGTTTCTTGACTCGTGCATATATTGTTTATATGATCTGTAAGTTTCATCGGTTCAAAGTCCTTATTATTGAAAGGGCTGTAGTTAAAAGGGGTTGAACGAGTCATGATCACGAATGTATGCAAATTTAGAAACACCAAATCTTAATCAATTTTTGTCTAACAGAAAAACCAAAAAAATACATTATAATCAGAAAAGCAAATCTGCCTTTTTTGTTTTTCGAGATTTTTGGTATCTCTAACAATTTTTAAGTTATTTTGAAAAAAAATATTTTTCAAAATATAAATTTTTAAAAATTTTACTTTGAAACCAATTTTTTTCAAAAATAAGCACTTTGAACCGATGAAACTTACAGATCATATAAATACAACATAAGTAAAATAATTTGTGGAGCGGTAACGATTAATTTAATTTAAGTTGCTAATTAGAGGGTGGTCTTCCCGATTTTTTTTTGCAAAAACAAAAGGGACCAACTTTATTTTGAGCGTAACTTGATTAAATTTAATGCTAGAAACTTTTTGTAAAAACATAAATAAAGATTTTTTTAAACACTTTAAAAAAGTTAAAATGAATTTTCCCCAAAAAGTGCTTAATTTTTTGTATATTTCACGTCGAAATGTTCTATTTGAAATTTGGTGAATATGAATCTATTTTTCATTGGCTATAACTCTGGTTCTACAAGATCCAGAGACCTAACGCGTACACCATTTTTTTACTTTTTTATATGCTATATTTTGGCTAACACCGTTTTTTTTCGACAAAATACTTTTTGAGTTATTTGCGAAAAACCCTCTAAAAATGCTACACCTAGTAAACGCAGAGTTATTGCTAATGAAAAATAGGTTCATATTCGTCAAATTCCAAATGGAATACTTTAACGTGAAATAACCAAAAATGAAGAACATTTCGGGGAAAACTCATTACAACTTATATAAAGTGTTTAAAAAAAGCTTCATTTTTGTTTTATAAAAAAAATTTCTAGTATCAAAATTAAACAAGTTACGCTCAAAATAAAGTTAGTCCCTTTTGTTTTTGGTAAAAAAATCGAGAAAATCACCCCCTAATTAGTATATTAAATGAACTTAATCGTTACGACTTCACAAGTTTCTTGACTCGTGCATATATTGTTTATATGATCTGTAAGTTTCATCGGTTCAAAGTCCTTATTATTGAAAGGGCTGTAGTTAAAAAGGGTTGAACGAGTCATGATCACGAATGTATGCAAATTTAGAAACACCAAATCTTAATCAATTTTTGTTTAACAGAAAAACAAAAAAATACATTATAATCAGAAAAGCAAATCTGCCTTTTTTTGTTTTTCGAGATTTTTGGTATCTCTAACAAGTTTTAAGTTATTTTGAAAAAAAAAATATTTTTCAAAATATAAATTTTTAAAAATTTTACTTTGAAACCAAATTTTTTCAAAAATAAGCATTTTGAACCGATGAAACTTACAGATCATATAAATACAACATAAGTAAAATAATTTGTGGAGCGGTAGCGAATAATTTTATTTAAGTTGCTAATTAGAGGGTGGTCTTCCCGATTTTTTTTTGCAAAAACAAAAGGGACCAACTTTATTTTGAGCGTAACTTGCTTAAATTTAATGCTAGAAACTTTTTGTAAAAACATAAATAAAGATTTTTTTAAACACTTAACTTTATTAACTTTTAAATTAACTTTTCTAAACACTAAAAAAGTTAAAATGGATTTTCCCCAAAAAGTGCTTAATTTTTTGTATATTTCACGTCGAAATGTTCTATTTGAAATTTGGTGAATATGAATCTATTTTTCATTGGCTATAACTCTGGTTCTACGAGATCCAGAGACCTAACGCGTACACCATTTTTTTACTTTTTTATAGGCTATATTTTTGCTAAGAGCGTTTTTTTCGACAAAATACTTACTTTTTGAGTTATTTGCGAAAAACCGTCTAAAAATGTGGTTATTTTGTTGAAAAATGAACATATTCACTCGCAAATAACTCGAAAAGTGTTGACTTGGCGAAAAAGCTCTATAGAACAAAAGTTACTTAAAATTAGTCAGTTTACCCAAGAGGGGGTGAAAGTCACCCCCAGGGCAAAAGCACACATCGGCACAATATCACTTTTTTTCTTTGACATGTAAGCTATATGTATGCCAAATTTCATGTCAATCCAAGCGGTTCTTCAAAAATTTAGAGCAAAAACCGTGAAAGAATGGACTATGTATAAAAATAGGTTTAAAATAAATCAAATTTTTTTTTAATATGTACACTGTATTTAGATATAAATAAAAAGACAAAACACAAACGAAATTGTATTTAATTGTCTTCGTCGTGAAGTGACGTTACTGTTTGATATCGACGCGCCTGCTTTCGGTAATCCTGCTTTCAAAACGGAATCAACTTTTGAAGTTTGAAGTTTTTATTACATGGTGGAGATGCGATCTTACCTCTGTTAACTTCATTTGTTGAAGTTGTTTTCTTCGTTATCTTCACTTCCATTTGTTTTTAGGTAGACAACTTCGTCTGCTATTTCACTTTGTTATGATGATATACCCAGGGTCACCTTCATATATTTCTAGCATTGTTCTAAAGAAATCGGCAACTTCTAACCATTCTAAATATAGGTATGTCTGCATTTTGGCGATCAAATAAATTCTTCCAACTATTTTTTAATGTTTGCTCCTGTACCTCTTTCCCTACTGCACCAAAATCAAAAATTGTTGATTTTAAGTTTTTTAAGTTACACTGCCCTCTTATATCTTCTGCATTATCTTCATCATGCAATACAACCATTACTTCATCTAAAAACCTTCTACGATATATTCGTTTAGTTACCGAAATTATTCACTGATCCATGGGTTGAATAAGCGATGTTGTATTTTTTGGCAAAAACATGCAACTAAAGTTGCCATCTTCTGAATGTATAATATTTTCAGAAGGATGAGCAGGAGCGTTAAATAAAATAAACATTTCATCTCTTCAGGCAGTATTCCCAGTTTCTTCTCTTGAAATTTTCTCATTGCGGGTATAAATTTTTTAATAAAATAATTTTTATTATTGAAAATATTAAATTCATTGATTAAACAGGCAAATGATGCATTATATCTTTTAAAACTCTAGGTTTATAAGATTTGCCAACAAATTCAGGAGTCAATCTATGCGATCCATAGGCGTTAGCACAAAGCTGTGCCCAGATCATGCCCTTGCTGATTTTTCTTCCAGAATTTGATTTTTCATTTGTTTTTACATTTGTTCGGATTTTTTGTCCGTTAAACAGAGGTCAGTTCTATCGAGATTTTACTGTACTTTTACAATTTTTTAAACGTATATATAAAATTAATCATAAACTGTGGAGCACAAGGCTCACACATACATTGCGCATTAGAGAAAACGACCCACTCCCAAAGATTTAGGAAAACTTATCGTATTAAATATTAAATCTCCCCCTCATACCTTGATGGTGACACTCTAAATATTGTTAGCTTGCTGTCTCTATTGGTTGCGATCCTGTGCCATATGGACGGCTTCATGTAGGGATTTTCCCACCAGAATTTTCATTTGGTGTGTCCATCTTGTTGGAGATCTTTCTCTTGGTCTTCGGCCTTCTACTCAGCTGCGTATGTAGTAATAGACGGAGAGGCAGCGCTGAAAAATCTATTTGAATTTACTAAAGCTAGATTTTCACAGTTGATTACTGTGAGTGTGTAGAGAAACATACTGCGGTCGGTCAAGCGAAACGTAGAACAGGGGTTACTGAGAGGGTATCAAAGTTGCTTTCCTACGAAGGTAATTATTTCTATTTACTAAGGCTGAAAATCAGTACATACATTCTAAATTAAATATAAATAAAAGTTATTATAGTCGGTCAGCTGTATGACGGGACAGAGCCGGTCGGTCGGCCCCAATAGTCTACTGAGGAAATGAAGCATTTTGACTCGAAATTTTTTCGTTCAGCATGGATTTACTTGAAATTTTCACCGAAGGTAGGGAATAGTCCCAAAGATCATTTTCTATATCATGCCGCTATCATACGCTAAAACCTTGGGGGTGGTTGCCACCCCATGTCGGGGGTGGGAATTTTTTATTAAATTTTAACCATGTAATTCGATGAAAAAAGTGATTCTAAGAAAAAAATGTTTTTTACATTTTCTTAGTAAAACTAATATTTTTCGAGATATTCGCGCTTGAAAATAACAGTTTTTCGACGAAAAAATCGACTTTTTTAGAGGGTCTTTTGAGAATACCTCGAAAAATATGCATTTAATCAAAAAAACTGTAGATATCAAAATTGTATCTTTTAGTAACACAAACCAAATTGTTTTCCAATAATATCGTTAAGACCAATACAAACCGAGATACGGCATGTAAAGGTTAGCTTTTTTCGTCAAATGCATAATTTGAAATATTCAAAGCCAAATAATGGGAAAAATTTGCATTTTTCGAGGAAAACTTAAATAATCTTTTTTCAAGTATAGAATTAGATATTTCAAAAAAAATAATAAAAAGTTTCTAGCATGAAAATTAAGCGACTTTAATCAAAAAAATATCGGTACCTGCTTTTCTCTATGAAAAAATCAGTGAAAACAACCCCCTAACTACCTTCCTAATTCAAAATTGGTCTTCACCTTTCTGTAGTTCCTTTTATATTTATATTATCAATACACTCAAGGAGCTTGACCTATTTAAAATGCCTAATTTTGGAAAAATATATCTCACTGTGTACTGATTTTCAGCCTTAGTAAATGGATTTAATTACCTTCGTAGGAAAGCAACTTTGATTCCCTCTCAGTAATGAGACCCCTCAAAAATGATTTTGTAGGATTTTTAAAGAGCTATAAGACTGTGTAAATTAAATTCCGTAAGATGCCTTAGATTTTAATTGGGGCGGGTTTAAAGGGCTCGAATAAGGGGGTGTTTGCTGGTAAATAGAGGTTTTAAACAGCTATATCTGGCTAACTATTGACTGTAATGAAAATCTATGCACAGGGTAATTTTAGTCATTAAAAAAGCTACAATTTAGTAGTATATAATTTTTTCATATCTTCAGTATTTTCGGAGATATTTTGAAGTAAAAGGTGAAAAATACCAAATTGCAAAAAATCAATTTTTCTTTAAACTCCAATTTTTCCAAAATTAGGCATTTTAAATAGGTCAAACTCCTTGAGTGTATTGATAATATAAATATAAAAGGAACTGCAGAAAGGTGAAGACCAATTTTGAATTAGGAAGGTAGTTAGGGGGTTGTTTTCACTGATTTTTTCGTAGAGAAAAGCAGGTACCGACATTTTTTGTCGCTTAATTTTCATGCTAGAAACTTTTTATTATTTTTTTTGAAAGGTCTAATTGTATGCTTGAAAAAAGATTATTTAAGTTTTCCTCGAAAAATGCAAATTTTTCCCATTATTTGGCTTTGAATATTTCAAATTGTGCATTTGACGAAAAAAGCTAACATTTAACATGCCGTATCTCGGTTTGTATTGGTCTTAAAGATATTATAGGAAAAGAATTTGGTTTGTGTTACTAAAAGATACAATTTCGATATCCACAGTTTTTTTATTAAATGCATATTTTTCGAGGTATTCTCAAAAAACCCCCTAAAAAAGTCGATTTTTTCGTCGAAAAACTGTTATTTTCAAGCGCGTATAACTCGAAAAATATTAGTTTTACGAAGAAAATGAAAAAAATATTTTTTTCTTAGAATCACTTTTTCCATCGAATTACATGGTTAAAATGTAATAAAAAATTCCCACCTCCGAGATAGGGTGGCAACCACCCCCAAGGTTTTAGCGTATGATAGCGGCATGATAAATAAAATGATCCTTGGACTATTCCCTACCTTCTGTGAAAATTTCAAGTAAATCCATGCTGGACGAAAAAATCGCGAGCCAAAATGCTTTATTTCCTCAATCGACTATTCAGGCCGACCGACCGGCTCTGCCCCGTCATACAGCTGACCGACTATAATAACTTTTATTTATATTTAATTTAGAATGTGTGTACTGATTTTCAGCCTTAGTAAATGGAAATAATTACCTTCATAGGAAAGCAACTTTGATACCCTCTCGGTAACCCCTGTTCTACGTTTCGCTTGACCGACCGCAGTATGTTTCTCTACACACTCACAGTAATCAACTGTGAAAAATCTAGCTTTAGTAAATTCAAAGAGATTTTTCAGCGCTGCCTCTTGGTCTATAAAGGCATTGAGCAACCTGACCTTAGTATTTCTTGTTATTTGTTTGGTCTTTCTTTAGTAGTTAGCTGTTGCGGTTCGGGCCATTGCTATGCTAGTCTACGCTTGATTTCTGAGGAGCACTTGCCATTGTTGGTTACCAGGGGGTCCAAGAATACAAATCTCTCTACTACATCTAAATTCGTCATTTGGTGTAAGTATGTGCGGTAGATTATTAATATCCCGTTTATTACATTATTTTTGTTTTTTCGGTGTTGATCTGAAGTGAGGATTCTTTGCTTATCTGACTTAGGCCCGGTCTTTTCTCCTCCGGATAACTAGTTATCGGGAAGTTTATCTGACAGATTTACATGTAATCATGTAATAACATGTCGTTCAGTGATGGTAATAATTTTGATTTCATTCGCTGCTAGTATGTTTGTCATCTGCCATCTGCGTATAGTAGGTTACTGATTTTTCTGCCCGCTATTGTGATTCCTCCGTCCCGTCAGTGCCGGATTTACCACTAGGCCGACTTACTAATTGAATTGAAATCAGTAAACAATTTTTCAAATAAGAGAATGGCTATTCTACTAAACACGTGATACGGTATTTTACTACGTTTTGGCAAGAGTAGCAAAACATTAACTGCTACAGACTTAAATGTGACTTACAACATACAAATCTGTAAAGGAGTAAGTCTTATGCATTAAGTCTGAGAGATAACTTTGATTCCTATGAAAAAAGAGGAAAAGAGTTGTCTAAAAATGAAACCTATATTCTTGAAATAAAAAGACTTCCGAAAAGAAAAGCTCTCCCTGGCTAAGACAAAGAAGATAAATTCACTGAACCCCACTTTAATGGCAAAGAAAACTTAAAGATTCAATGTTGTAATTGACACGTTTTATTCAGAATTGAATGAAAGGTCCGAAGTTTATTTCAGTCTTAATGAAGACTTTGGATTTAAAACAACTTATCAATTTTCAATGAAGCAATCGGGGTAAACGTTTCTATTTTGACTAAAAAGTATCGAATCGACATAGATGGCGACTTTGGAGAAGAGTGTGTACAGTTCAAAGGCTTTGTTGAAGGTATATTTGATGAAGAAAGAGAACCTCATGACAACAAGATTACCAAGCCTCCGAGAAATACACTTTAGGAGTATCTGAAAATCATTCATGAAAAACAGTTAACAACATTATTTCCGAATATGGACACGGCTTTGCGCATTCTACTATGCATGATGACATCTAATGCATCTGGAGAAAGTTCATTCAGCGTGTTGAAAAGAATCAAAAACTATTTGAGTAACTCGACTTCTGATGAAGATTGTAGATTGTCTAGTTCGGCCAGTTTTGTTTCAAATGCTGAGCTTTTTCAAGCCTTAGACTTTAAAAATTTGATTAAAGATTTTGCAGCCAAAAAAGCTAGAAAAGTGAGTGTTTAGAGTTTAGATATGATATTTATTATAAGAGAATAATGAATTGAACGATCTAGAAGTTTATTTGTTGTATTCTTATGCCTGGTTGCACCAACAGATCTTAGCTTAAGGCGTGCATTAACGAAACATATGCGTTGCACCATTGAGTCTTAGATCAATTTTCAGCTTGCCACAATGGATTGTCATGTGGATTGCATTGATAAGAATTGAAAATTATGGTGCAACGTATGTGACACTTAAATCGGCCCTATCTGTAAGCTGAGCTGGGTTAAGCTGGAGCTTAAGATTTGTTGGTGCATCCAGGCATTAATATTTTTATTTTTCAGTACTTTAGCCTATTACTAGTACAGTTCATATTATTTTGCTTGTTCTTTTAATGTCTTATAATGTCTTTTCAACTCGGCTTTCTTTAGTTTTTTGTTGTCATCTGTACTTTTCCCTCCGAATGAAACAAATGGTATTTAATTTTAACAATTAACTACAATACTAATTATTTATAATATAATCATTTTAGAAATATTTAGGGCCGGTTGTTCGAACGCTAATCAAAAATGGAATCAACTGATCATTATCAAATATTTAATTACTGTCACCAACTGTCAATGTCAACTTTGTATGGGTTGCTGAAAACATAATTGATTACAATTATGAGATTTATTAATCAATTATGTTAATAATTGTTATGTTATTTAATAATTAATAATTAATTAATCAATAAATTATGTTAATTATCATAATGATAATTAACATAATTGATTACAATCAACTGATTGACGTACGAATGAGGGGTGTTGTTGTTTGATGGTTGTTAAGGCGACTTAATTATAATCAACTTCTTGATTAGCGTTCGAACAACCGGCCCTAATAATTTTACAAATAACTGCTGTTTGCTAACATTTTGAATTAAATATTTTTTATCTTCTTCTTAAGGTGCCTTCTCCATTACTGAAGGTTGGCTATAACTACAGCAAATTGTTCTCTATCTTGAGCGGTTCTTAGTATCGATTGTGTGTCCATGCCTGTCCAGTCTCTCACGTTCTTCAGCCAGGAGCATTTTCTTCTTCCTGAACCTCTTCTTCCTTCCACATTCCCTTCCATTATGAGTCGTAAAAAGTTGTATCTTTCTCCTATGTAAATTATTTCCTAGATAACTCGTTTTTCTGTTTTTTACAATATTTAGGAATTCTCTCTCAGTCTCCTTGTCTTCTCAACACCTCGTTGTTGGTCACGTGATCTGTCCAAGAGATCTTCAGCATCCTTCGAAAAACCAACATCTCAAACGCTTCTATAAATATAGAATTCTTTCTATAAATTTTCTCTTTAGAAATTTCTATAAATATAGAAATTGTTAGAGCTGTTTTGGGGTTATAGCCAAATTTTCAAACGAAGATTATTTAATTAGTAAATGGTACATTCCATGTCAAATCACTCAGGCAAAAAATTTTGGATCTCCGATTTGTCTGAAAATTGGTATATAGCTTCTGCGGGACGTAAAAATAAGATATTTAAGGTCAAAAAATCTTCTTCTTTTTTCTCAAAATGTTATTTTATGCGGTTTTACAGTGATTTGGTGTTTATTTAAACAAATTTGCATTTTCTGTCGTAAATTATCAATGAAAAATATAATATTTTAATAGAAAGGACTCAAAAATGTCATTATATGGCATTATAACAAGTTATTTTGAATCAAAACAAGTTTTTGATCAAATTTTATAGTGTAAAAAACGTTAAAATACCGTTTTTTACATTTTCCTCCATTCCCAAAATACATTATCATCGATTTGGCTGAAAATTTGCCCACAGATAGCCAAAAGATAGGACTTTAAGTGGTTAGAAGGATTTGAATTATATTACAATACTAAAAAAGTTACATGCAGTAATATCAGACTCAAAAGTATATATTAGTCCAGTCGGAATAGCATTTGACCTTGAATGCCGAGCTGCCCAAAATTTTATTTTTCTGATCTTTAGGGGAGTCAATAGTAGCCTAAATTTAAAATCACGAATGAATTCCTCCGTTACGTTAGCCGCCATCTTGATTTTAAAGGAGAACTTGTTTTGCTCAATATCTCCGCCATTTTTAACTTTTCGACAAAAATGGTAGGAACTAAAATTGTTCCAAATAAAGCGTATTTACAATTATTACAATTTCTTTTTAACAATTTTTGTCGTAAGGTCGACATTTTCGAGTTAATTGTACTTACAGTAGACGCCTATATTTTTTACTATAATATTGCATGTAACTTTTTTGGTATTGTAATATAATTCAAATCCTTCTCACCGCTTAAAGTTCTATGTTGTGTCTATCTGTGAGCAAATTTTCAGCCAAATCGATTATGATGTATTTTGGGAATGGAGAAAAATGTAAAAAACGGTATTTTAACGTTCTCTACACTATAAAATTTGATCAAAAGCTTGTTTTGAATCAAAGTAACTTGTTATAATGCCATATAATGACATTTTTGAGTCCCTTCTATTAAAATATTATGTTTTCCATTGATACTTTACGATAGAAAATGCAAATTTGTATAAATAAACACCAAATCACTGTAAAATCGCATAAAATAACATTTTGAGAAAAAAAGAAGAAGAAGATTTTTTGACCTTAAATATCATTTGTATAAATAAACACCAAATCACTGTAAAATCGCATAAAATAACATTTTGAGAAAAAAAGAAGAAGAAGATTTGTTGACCTTAAATATCTTATTTTTACGTCCCGCAAAAGCTATATACCAATTTTCAGATAAATCGGAGGTCCAAATTTTTTTTTGCTACAAAATTGAGTGATTTGAAATGGAATGACCCAAATACATTTCAACCTATTTATGTCCGTATTTAAATAGAACATTAGAGGCATTTCTATTCATTTATGTTATACTTTGTATTGCGAATTTTAAAAAGTAAAATTTAAATAAACGTTTTAATTATTATTATTATTAAGTCTTTATGCTTTAATTACATAATCGTGAAGTTATCGAGGGCCGCTCGGGGTAATTTGGCCTAGGGCCGCAAATACCCTAAATCCGGCACTGCATCCCGTTCGTTAAGTACTATCCTCAATATACAGTATGTGGTTTTTAAAATGAAGACACCCCTATAATAGTTCGGCTATCAAAATAATACAGATTTGAAATTTTTGCACAGTCATACAGGTTGATGGTTCACATTTTTTAAGATAGTCAACTGAAATTTAAATTTTAAACGCGACCTACTCCGAATCCAGAAACAGGGTGAATTTTCGATATTTTGATTTGCGTTAGAGATATCTGAAAAAGTTATTTGGAAAAATTTGTTCCAAATATTATTCTAGCCCCACATTTCACGACAAAATTCGCACTTTTGGTTTTTTCAGTATTTGTAGTAAGGATCCTAAAACCTACATGTAGCTGTTCCGAGATGTATCTCGGGACAGCTAGTTGAACAATACTGTAGGTTGTACAATACTGTCTAATGTAGACAGTACAGTTGTAGCAAATGAAAAATAGGTTCATATTCGTCAAATTCTAAATCAAATATTTAAACGTGAAATAACCAAGAAATGAAGCACTTTTGGGGAAAACTCAATACCTACAACTTTTATTGTTACTCAATACCTACAACTAAATTGTTAAAAAAGCTTTATTTTTGTTTTTTTTTTTAATTTCTAGCGTCAAAAGTTAGCAAGTTACGCTCAAAATAAAGTTGGTTCCTTTTTTTTTGTAAAAAAAATTGGGAAAATCACCCCCTAATTAGCATCACAAATGAATTTAATCGTTACCGCTTCACTAGTTGCTTTACTTATGTATTATTTCTATGATCTGTAAGATTCATCGGTTCAAAGTGTTTCGGTATTTTTGAAAAAAAAAAAAAAATTTGTTTCGAAAAACTTAATGACACCAAAAATCTGAAAGAGTAAAAATGTAATTTTTGCTTTTCTGAACATTTTAGACATTTTTGTGTTTGTGTAAGACAAAAATTGTCTACGATATGGCTATTCAAAATTTGCACTCGTGATTAGTGACTGGGTGTAGCGGGTAGGAAATCCTTTGGATAGTCCTATCAGGGAAAATGAATCAATCCCTACCCTACGTAGATTCCAGGGGTTTCCTGACCCGGGAAACTAGTACCTGTTAGGGTCCCTTGTCCATGGTTACGGATGAAGACCACAAAGGCAGCCATGGCGGAGAAGAACACCTTCGGTACGGTATGGATGACGGAAGTAGCAACCCCTTGATTTTAGGGTTTGTATGAGATCAAACTATCTCGCAGCGTCTGACCCAGAGTGGGCGGCTGCAAATAGCGTCTGTGTCCAGAGGATCGGCTAAAATAGAAACCAGAGAAGGCAACGGAAAACCACTCTGGTATATATTTCCCAAGAAAACTACAATGAAAGCACAAACAGAAATGGCCCCTAGTCCCCGGCAGATCTTAGATGATTAAGGGGTGCGAAGAATCCCCTGGGGGAATAGGAATAGTCTAAATATTTTGAATACAAACTTTAAGATTGCAACATGGAACGTTAGAAGTCTGTTAGAAACAGGAAAACTCGCAAATGCATGCCACGAGATGAAACGTTTAGGATTGCAGATATTGGGTTTGAGTGAAGTTAGATGGCCAGGTTCAGGTAAAGTTAAAACCACGAACAATACTTTCTATTACTCTGGTAATAATTGTCCCGCTCATAGTAACGGAGTTGGAGTAATTTTAGAATACAAATACAACAATGCCGTCACAAACTTTGTGCCATTGTCGGACCGATGTCTACTTATTCAACTATCCGGAAAGCCAGTGAATATTAACATAATTCAAACTTATGCCCCTACGGCCGATAAACCCATGGAAGAGCTAGAAGCGTGGTATGCTGATGTGGAAAAACTTATAAAGATGACCAAAAACGAGACACAAAATTTATCTTATGTGAGTTTAACGCTAAGTTAGGTAGAGGAAAGGTATCTGGATTGATTGGAGATTTCGGACTTGGAGTACGGAACGACAGGGGAGAGACAATGACCGACTTCTGCCAACAACATAATATGGTAGCGACAACTACGTGGTTTAAATTACATCCTCGCAGATTATACACTTGGACTTCACCACAACACAATGAAAACAGAGTAATCCGTAACCAAATAGATTACAACAAAATATATCATAACGGTATCATCAGTGCAAAAACATATCCTGGACCTGACATCAATTCCGATCATAATCCTGTTGTCGTAAAAGTGCGCGCAAGATGGAAACTAATAAAGAAACAAAAACCTCAACACAAACTAGACATCCGATTATTGAAAAACGACACCATACAACACACAGTAAATAAAGAATTAAATAAAAGTTTAGGAAATATTGACCACCACAGGATTATTGAGTCCGATGAGAAAACGTTCTTTGGAAAGCTATTAAAGAACAAATGAACAATGTAATAGAAAAACATCTGAAAGTATCACCCAGAAATAACAAACAGGAATGGATGACAGATGAGATTTTACAATTAATGGATAAACGAAGAGAATCTAAAGGAAAAGATGACAAGGATGGAGAATACAAAAGACTAAAAGACTAATCCGACAAAAAATATCCGAAGCGAAAGAGAAATGGCTGGAAACAAAATGCGTCGAAATAGAAGAACTGCAACAAAGGCACGATTTTTTTTTAATTGACATAAAAAGGTAAAAGAGTTTACATCAACTACCAAGCGAACAACTTTTCACACCATGCTGAACACGGATGGCAAACTGCTAGAATCAACAGAAGATAAACTGAAAAAATGGGAAAACTATATTAAATATTAAAATTCTTTTTCACGACATACGAGAAGAAACAAGATTTGAAAATAACAACGAATGGTCAGCAAATAAGGAAATTATAAATGCAATTAATCAACTCAAAACAAATAAAAGCCCAGGTCCAGATGGAATATACCCAGAAACGTTAAAATTAATCAGCGAAGAAAATATCGAAATATTTGTCCTTTTATTCAATCGCATTTATAATACAGGTAAAATACCCCAAAACTGGCTAGAATCAATATTCATCCCACTACCGAAAAAGCCAAACCCACAACACTGCAATGAGTTCCGTCTGATAAGCCTTATGAGTCATGCAGTAAAAGTCCTATTAAAAATCGTACATAATCGTATCTATAGAAAATGCGAAACAATCATCGGAGACGATCAGTTTGGATTAAGAGCCGGCATGGGAACGAGAGAAGCCCTCTTCAATTTACTAGTTCTCGTCCAAAAATGCTACGACCGACAGAAAGATATATTTATATGCTTTATAGACTTCGAAAAAGCATTTGATAGAGTAAGACACGACCTACTATTAGCAGTGGCGGCCCGTGAGGTAGTGCCATAGAGCCATGGCACTACCTTGCTAACTATGCAGAAACATATTTTTTATCTTCAAAACTTTTTAATTCCTGTTAATTTTTTGTGTGTATTTATTTTGATCTTCATGAATTATATAAAATATGGCAACTATGGGCGCAATACAATCCCTACCGACAGCGGAGAGTATTCGACAGGAGAATCTCCTTCGTGCCGAAGTCAGTACTGGCACGACTAAAGAGAGAAAGATTTTACGAGCATTCTATGTAAGTGATAGAGAAAGAGCTATATTGGACCATTAGTATACCTTAAAATTAGAATCTCTGTGCCAGGCACGAGGGTATGATGCCAGGTCTATTTATTTTGAGTTTCTTTACGTGCTGGTTTGTCGCTTTTATTATGTATATTTTCTGTTAAAAAGTTTTTGTATTTATAATTAAACTTTTACTGCATCATGATCGTGGGTATTTGGATAATATTTTGATTATTTCTTAAGTTTAATTTATTAATTGACAATGAAGATTAATATCTTAAAAAAATTTTTTGGTGGTTTTTCGCTAGAAAAGAAAAACTACAAATGTTATAAGGTGTTGTGGAGCTTTCGAGTTAGCTTTAAGAGGTCACGACGAAAAAGAAAATTCAGAAAATAGAGGCATATTTAAGGAGCTGGTCAATTTTAGCGCCGAATTAGAAAACGACTTAAAGGTTCATATTATTCAAAGTACCAGATCTTTCAAAGGTCTACCTTCTCCGGACATTTAGTTGCTTCTAATTTATTTATGTCGGAGAAGTTTTCTGCTTATAAGCATCAGTTTTTCGAATCATTTCTTAATGAAACATGGAGACAATTTTAAATTTTAAGCAAAACTCGGTTTAAAACTGAATTAGAAGTAGGTACTTTATTAGCGAGACGAATTAAGTACTACCTCTGGGGCTGTTTCGCTATCGGTTTTATTGTAGAGGGAAGGTTTAAAAAGCACATTTGAAGAAGCTATTAAACTTTTAAGTATTTTAGTTACCATTCCTATATCAACATCTAAAGCAGAACGCTGTTTCTCGATGTTAAAACATAGTGCTTTAGGTATGCTATCTGTAGAAAAGCATTTTGTAAATTGTATTGATAATTTTAATTATAAAGTCATTAAAAACTTTGCAAAGAAAAAATAGGAGAATGAACTTCATATATCGTAAACTTTAAAAGTGACATTACAAAAATGTGTGCATGTGTGTGAATAATGAAATAGTATTATTTTTATAAATTGGTAAATAGAGACTAAATCGTAATAACAATTTTTAAGCACTATCACTATCAGCATTAAATGCTGGTAGTAGGTTAAGAGGTTTTTATTATTAATTAATTTACGGAACTGTTTTGATCAATGTTGGACAATTGCTTGGCACTTGGCACCTCAGATCAATAAACTTAAGATACATAAGATAAAAGTATCCGCGCATATTTTTTTTTAGTTTTTGTTGTCAGTATACCTTTTTTTGACAATATCGTGAATCCGCCACTAAAAATTTTGGCGACTGCCCGAGTTCTGGCACTACCTTCTTAAAGTGGTACGAGCCTCCACTGACTATTAGAAAGTTTGCAATAAGTCGATTTAGATGGAAAAGACATCAGTTTACTAAAAAACTTGTACTGGAACCAAAACGCCAGAGTTAGGATCGAAGGTTCCACATCCGCAGAAGTAGAAATTAGGAGAGGAGGTAGACAGGGATGTGTTCTGTCGCCTCTGCTGTTTAATCTTTACTCCGAGTTTCTATTTAAAGAGGCACTGGAGCACTCCAAGGATGGAGTCAAGGTGAATGGCGTAAATATCAACAGCATCAGATACGCCGATGACACGGTGTTGATTGCGGATTCCGACTTGGGCCTACAACGACTCATCGACAAGACCAACTCGACCTGTGAGCAATTTGGTACGAAAATAAATATTAAAAAAACCAAAGTGATGTCAATCCGAAAAAACCAAAACGTACCTCAAACTTGCACAATAAATGTGCACATTTTAGAACAAGTCAATAGATTTAAATACTTGGGATGTTGGATCGATAGCAGCCTAAATCCTGAAATAGAAATAAGATCGAGAATAGAACATGCCAGAAAATCTTTCAAAAAAATCAAAAAACTGCTTTGTGATTCTCGAATAAAACTCGAGATTCGACTAAGTTTATCCAAATGCTACGTCTGGTCGACTCTTCTCTATGCAGTTGAGACATGGACCCTTAAAACATCAACCGTAAATAAGTTGGAGGCCTTTGAAATGTGGATCTACCGGAGAATCCTCAAAATTTCATGGACATCGCATACCTCAAACGAAGAAGTGCTGCATAGAATAGGCACGGAAAGAGAATTTTTCAACACAGTGAAAGTTAGAAAAACATCATACCTAGGCCACATACTGAGAAATAATAAGTACCAATATGCTCAACTTATAGTGACAGGAAAAATCGAAGGAAGGAGAGGACTAGGGAGGAAAAGACTATATCGTGGCTCAGAAACATCCGACAATGGACAGGGCTAAATTTTGAACAGCTAATAAGAACAGCTGAAGAGAGAGAAGAGTTTGCAATTGTAGTAGCCAACCTCCGTTGAGAAGACGGCACTTTAAGAAGAAGAAGATTAGTGACTCGTTGAAGTCTTTTCAACTACAGCCCTTTGAAAAATAAGCACTTTGAAGAAATGAAACTTACAGATCATATAAACAATACATACACGAGTAAAGCAATTTGTGAAGCGGTAACGATTAATTTCATTGGGGGTGCTAATTAGGAGGTGATTTTTACCAAAAAAATGGACCGACTTTATTTTGAGAATAACTTGCTTTCTTTTGATATTAGAAACTAAAAAAAAACAAAAATAAAGCTTTTTTTAAACACTTCAAAAAGTTGTAATGTAAAAAAGAAATATTCGATTTGGAATTTGATGAATATGAATCGATTCCTCATTAGATACAACTCTGCTTCTACTGGGTCTAGAGACCTCCTACATATACCATTTTTCTTTACTTTTTTATAAGCCGTATTTTTGCTAAGAATTTTTTTTTTATTAAAATCCTTACTTTTTAAGTTATTTGCGAAAAATCGACTAAAAGTGTCTTTTTTTTGTTGAACAATGAACATATTCACTCGCAAATAAGTCGAAAATTATTAACTACGAGAAAAAAACGCTGTAGAACAAAAGTGGCTTAAAATTAGTCGGTTTATCCATTTCCGGACTTATTTTGAACGTATAGTATACACTAAGCACCAAAATTAACGCACCACCTTAAAAATGGGACATTTTTGATGCCTTGTATTTCCTAAACCTGTTGTCCGATTTTAGTGATTTTTTTAATATGTTATAGCTTTATTCTTTAAGAATACCGATGTAATAACATTGTTGCTAAACAGATAAGTGTCATTGTATACCGGGTGTAACAATGATAGTGTGTTTTTTCCTCAAAGTTTGGAACACTCTGTGGAGTATTCTGGCGTATATAAAATATTGAAATTAAAACTCAACTGTAGCCTTATGCTTTCCTAACATTATGCTTTTTGATTCATTAGCTTATGTTGGATAGTAAAAAAGTTAGGTACTTTAACAACTAGCAACGTTCTTCATCAATACAGGGTGTTTCTAAATAAGTGCGACAAACTTTAAGGAGTAATTCTCCATGAAACATTAATGACAGTTTGCTTTATAAACATATGTCCGCAAATGCTTCGTTTCCTAGATACGGGATGTTGAATTTTTTCTTACAAACTGACGATTTATTTATTGCTCTAAAACCGGTTGCGATATGCAAATGAAATTTGGTAGGTTTTAAGAGGTAGGTATTGCGCATTTTTTGGCATACAATTAAGAATTTTCTATTCACCATTGGCGTGCATACGGGTAATATGACCCGTATGCACGCCAATGGTGAACATAAAATTCTTAATTGTATGCCAAAAAATGCGCAATAATTACCTCTTAAAGCTTACCAAATTTCATTTGCATATCTCATCCGGTTTTAGAGCAATAAATAAATCGTCAGTTTGTAAGAAAAAATTAAACATCCCGTATCTCGGAAACGAAGCATTTGCGGACATATGTTTATAAAGCAAATGGTCATTATTTTTTATGCAGAATTACGCCTTAAAGTTTGTCGCACTTATTTAGAAACACCCTGTATTGATGAAGAACATGGCTAGTTGTTAAATACCTAACTTTTTTATTATCCAACAAAAGCTAATGAATCAAAAGCATAATGTTAAGAAAGCATAAGGCTACAGTTGAGTTTTAATTTCAATATTTTATATACGCCAGAATATTCCACAGGGTGTTCCAAACTTTGAGGAAAAAACACACTATCATTGTTACACCCGGTATACAATGACACTTATCTGTTTAGCAACAATATTATTACATCGATATTCTTGAAGAATAAAGCTATAACTTATTAAAAAAATCACTAAAATCGGACAACAGGTTTAGGAAATACAAGACATCAAAAATGTCCCATTTTTAAGGCGGTGCGTTAATTTTGGTGCTGAGTGTACAATGTTACTTTTATAAGTCTATCGTTTATTGTATATTGCCGGATACATAAACATTTTATTGTTTATTAAACGCTTTTATTTAGTTCAATAGTTTGCGTCAAATCTTTAGACGTTAATTTGACTGCCAATGGAAATGGACTCCAATGGAAATGAATGAAAATTTGCAGACATATGCATTCGCGGGAACAATACACGAATAGTCGATAAATTTTTTTTATGTTTCTTGTTTAAATTGTTTAAATAAAAAAAAACGATTTTTATGGAAAGTGCTTAAATTCTCTTGTTTTTTACAATGTAAAAACTTGAAAGTTTTACGGATTGTAGCTAATGATATGAACTATACATAATTTCACTTTTTACGTTAGTTGTTTACGTTATGCTTCATAAATAAACAATAAAGTTTCAATTTTTTTGCCGATTCCGACTACTTTTCATGTTAACACATCTAACATATTTTAATGTTTGAAAAGTGTAAGACTAAAAAGGAAAAAATAAAAAAATAAGAAAAAAAAATTTTTAAGAAACGCTTTTCTTTAGTTACGAGTGACTAAAATTAAAAATATTATAAAAAAATCAACTAAAAACCAAAAACTAAAAAAAAATTGAAAAAATCTAACACATTCGTTAAAGAAAAGCGTGGGGCGAAAACCGTTTATTCGATGAAGACGCGCCACGCTTTTCTTTGACGAATGTGTTAGATTTTTTCATTTTTTTTTATTTTTTGGTTTTTAGTTGATTTTTTTTTAATATTTTTAATTTTAGTCACTCGTAATTTTCGTTTTTTTCTTATTTTTTTATTAGTATGGCTACTCCATTGTAACCTGTGTTTTCAAATCCTGATATGTAGATATTACATAGTGTAGTTTTTTGTTTTAAAATGTTCTTGATCTTTCCAGTGTGTTTCTGCTAGATCATGTAGGTGTATGTCTATATTTTGTCTTATTAGTTCTAATCCTATTTTACATATTATGGACAGCAAATGGAACAATGAGTAATTATACTTTTAGGTTCCTCTGAAGAAGAAATACACAATGATGCTAACAGTGATTTGAACTCGGACAAACGCTTCGTGGGAGATGACACAAAAACTGTTGATAATTCATTCAATTGTGAAATTTCCTCCAAACCTTATTCATTAGAAAGCAATTTAAGAAGGCATATGAAGTGGCATGATGGTGAAGAAAAACCTTTGGTGCGTGAAACAGTGCATTTGCCATTCCAAAAAATCTCATGCGAAACTTGTTCAAAACAATTTTCTACAGATTCTGAGTTGAAATTTCATACGAGAATACATACCGAAGAAAAACCCTTCACATGTGACGTTTGCTCTAAAGGATTTTGCAACAATTCTTCGTTAAAAGCACATATGAGGAGGCATACGAAAGAACTTTTCCCATGTGATATGTGCCCTAAACAATTTTTAACAAATTACTACTTAAAAATACATATGAGAAGGCATACAGGAGATAGGCCATTCCACTGTGAACTTTGCCCCAAACGGTTTACAAGGAAATGTGCCTTAACGTCACACATTAAATGTCACACTAGAGACGTTCTTTTCACATGCGAAGTTTGCAACAAACAGTTTGTTACCAAGGCAGAATTAACTAGACATACGAGAACTCATACGGGGGAAAAACCATTTTCGTGTGAAGTTTGTTGCCAACGGTTTGTTACCAAAAGGTCATTAACTAATCATATGATAATTCACACGGAGGGACTGTCATTCTCCTGTGAAATTTGCAACAAACCGCTTTCTAACAATAGATCATTAGCTAATCATATGAACTCATATGGAAGAAAACACATTCAAATTGAAGTTTGTTTCAAAGGTTTCGCACAAAGTTCTATGTTAGAAGAACATATGGCTGATCACACATCAAACTAAATTTTAAAGTGTGAGATTCTCTCGAGACAGTCAAAACGAGGATTTTCTGCACATCAAAAATCACACACCTGAGAAATTTTTACACAAAAAATACGTTTTATTAATTTTTTAGCAATATATACAGTATGCGGCAAAAGAAACAGTACTGAAATGAATATTGAAATGTTTATGATTATTTAAATATTTAATATACATGATATAGCCTTGCAAACATTATTCACGATGACGTTTCCAATAAAGCAGATGTTAAAGATGCCCTCTGGCACGAAAAAATCTTTAATTCTAGTCCACAACTCCTGAATGTCAAATGGCGGATCGGTCTGCCCCCTTCAGTATTCCCCATATGTAGGTACATATCAGGTGGCGGGACAGCTTGTATATTAGTGCACCCTATTTAACCTAGATCTGAATCTTATGTTTGTGCGTCACAGTATTGCCATACTTTTTTGTTTATTTCTTTCATAATTTCAATCAATGTTAAATGTACCTACATATAATTTTTATAAGAACGTTTAAATTGAACCCAATTTTGAAAAAATGTGAAAACTTTGAATTATTCACGTCCGTCTGTCCGTCCGTCCCTCTGTCTGTCTGTCATTAAACGCAACTCCCCCGTCATTATACCAGGTAGAATGACAAATGAGGTGTCGAATGAAAGCTTATAATCCAAGGATAGTACTAAAGGTGAGAGATTTGAACAAAGCTGTCTGTCCATCTGTCCGTCCGACCGCGAATTTAACTCCTCCGTTATTATACCAGGTAGAATGACAAATGAGGTGTCAAATGAAAGCGTATAATCCAAGGATGGTACTAAAGGTGATAAATTTGATCTAGGCTGTCTGTCCGTCCTACCGCTAGTATAACTATTCCGTTACATGTATTTCTGCGACTATAATATGGCACTTCTGGTTAGAACCTTTTAACCGGAAATTATATAAAAACCAAAATTCTATTCAAATATACAATAAGAATAAAGTATCACTTAAATAAAAACGCAGTAAAATAATTTACATTCTAAACTTATTCACAGCCGAATGGTGCTAACTGCATCATTGCTATTTAACAAAATCTGAAATTCAAATCTGATATCTTTGGCATTTGTAGCTGGTACAAGAATTTCCAGCTTGTTTCCAGTTTCATTATATATTTTATTACAAACACATAAAGAGTTGGTTTATTTCTACCTGGTAAACATTTTGCAGGAGGTAATTGACGGCTTTGGTTTATCAAAAATGCTGACAAAACACTCCTTTGAAGAAAACACCTCCATCACTAGTAGTACCATTTCTTGCCATATCCATGATACTATAAATAACGTTATTTATAGTATCATGGATATATCTACAATAAGAAATTGACCATCTGCATATAATACAGCAAAAAGTACATGGCTGTCAGTTCCTTTATAATTTCTATAGTATCCCTTCTGAGAGGCCGAAAGTTCACGTTTTCCATCCATAGCTTCTAGACAATTCCATTTGCTATTAAATTTATTGCTGATTTAGAAAAATTATATGCAATTCTCGTGGAAAAGCTTAACCTTTTTAATGTGACAGAGAACAATATTGTTTAAATATAAATACTGTTAATTCAATCATAGATCTATTTTTCCAATGTCTTCTTGTAAACAATTTAGTTTTTTAGGGCTTTCATTTCATCGAAAAAGTCAAGGTCTAGCCTACATTCTTTCTTTTCTATTTTTTCTGCCTGATATGTCCGAACAATGATAATAGGTGCCCTACTTGACAACAAAGTCACAACTCACTTCAGAATTTTCATTTCATTTTCAATTTTCATGTGGATCAGAAAAGTTTTATAATAATAGTCTCCCGTTTTATACCGCTCACGTTGCTTTGGTATAGCAGGGTAGTCTGCTATATCTAGTGCCTATGGTATACAAGGAAGGTAACAGGGCCAGTGCTACGCTTCAACCGCCTATTATTACCCCTGGTTTCACCCAAGGTACTCATTTTATTCAGGCTGAGTCGACCTGGGGCCTATAAACATTTTAAAAATGTCTAGTTGTTGCCGGCGGTAGGATTTGAACTCCGGACCACCGGCACGCGAGCCAAGCACACTACCGCTTAGCTACGCCGGCCCTAAAAAAATTTTAATTTTAAATAAGTACAAACAAGTTAGACAACTCTTAATACAAAAAAATTTATCAAACTAGATTTTTAGAATTTCAACAAACTGCAATTGTGACGTCACTTTGACGTACTTCCGGAGTTGCCCAAACTGTTTGATCAAATTATTTGATAGTGGAACACGATTTTATTACCATCTTTAGATTATCAGCTTTCATTTGACACCTCATTTGTCATTCTACCTGGTATAGTGACATATGAATTATATTCTCGGTCGGACGGACAAACAGCCTAGGTCAAATTTCTCACTTTTAGTATCATCCTTTAATTATAAGCTTTCATTTGACACCTCATTTGTCATTCTACCCTGATATAATGACGGAGGAGTTGAGTTTACAGACAGACAGATGGACGTGGATAATTCAACGTTTTCACATTTTTTCAAAATTGGTTAAAACAACAACATAAAAAACTTTACTTAATTGGTGTTTCAAAACTATTTTTTAAATGCAACTTTATGTAATGTGATAGTATGAAAAAATAGAGGATATGGCAACGGTGTTACATGTCAAGCTCGGATCCAATACCAAAATAGGCACATAAATATTAGGGTGCACTCATATACAAGCTGTCCCAGGTGGCGTTGGGTCTGATGAGTGGCAATCTCCCAAAATAATCACGCAGTATTCGAAGAGACTTCTTGGCCGTGTGACAGGTTGCCCCGTCGTGCTGAAACCATTGTTGATTTTAAGCTTGGATCGTTCTCGCGATCTTTTCCGTCTGACCGAAAATAGCACTCCACGATAAATTTTTTTTCTGCCATCCGGAAGCACCTAATGGCGCGTCCGCATTGGTAAATTTTTCGTGAGTATTGAACTAACGGTTCGTCGCATGAATTTGCGTCGCAAATTTTTACCAGTGAGGACGCGGTGCTCAAATCATTTGATCTTTGCTCGAAAACGATAACCGACGAAGCGTGTGCGTTGTGTGCGTCGAAAATTCTTGGGCCCGATTTATGCGACGAACACGTCTACACTAGCACAATTTACTTCGAGCACGCAAATATTTGCGACAAGCAACTTGTTCGACGCAAATTTTTACCAATGCGGACGCGCCATTACATGACATTCACATACGTTATAACGACATTCGGAAACCACTCGGTACGTTTTTGATCATGACACATTGAGGCATACGCATTTCAGTACTGTTTATTTTTAGGTACATGATTTATCATGTGATTTGTCATATGATTTGGTCATCCAGTGAAATTTACATGTTTACATTGTGTGATTTGTCATATCGCACCTTGAAAACCTTAAGGCAATATCTGCAAATTTTTCATGAAATGACCTTTGAATGCAGTCTAATAGGAAAAAATCTATTTTTTAATGCTATATAGCAACAACGGCAACGAAAATTTAATTTTGGCACTAGAAAGATACATCCCTATGGCTTTTGTAAAAAATCAGTTCTTCTTTTTATACCATCAGGCATTATCTGCAGATGTTGCTCAATGGTTCTAAAATAGGAGCAAAAACTCAGATCTATATGGCAATATGTGCAAAATGTGACCAACGCTCGTAAAGTAAAAGCAAGATATACTGAAGAAAAATGCTTTGAATGCAAAAAAACGTAGAGTGTGTAAGCACAATTTAATTGCAACACTGGAAATAAGGGACAAAACTATAACAAATTAATATACAATGTCGTACTGTAGATGGGTTTATCCAAAAAGAAAAGCGAGGAACTCACAAGAATGGAAAAATATTCAATGAAATCGTGACACAAAACATAATGATTTACATCGAGTCCATTTATTGACTGGAATCTTATTACCTAAGCAAACAAACTACCAGATAATTCGTCAGCGGTGACAAAACTTGCTGATATTGATTGCGATTATATAAAATTTTGCAAGGAAAAAGGTTTGGTGCTCGGAAATTACGCTACGTTGATGACCATATTTCTATTGTCATCGATGCTATTATATTGATTAACGAGAAAAAATGACTTAAACTCTGCAAAATCCAACAATCGAATGACTGTTTGTTTCGATTTACAATCATTACTACCGACGGCTTCAGGCGAAGTCTTCTTATTTTATTACAAAAGGAGATTATCAACATTTAATTTTACAATTTTTTACCTGACCACAAATGCAGGAGACTGCTATCTTTGGTTCGACCGAATTGCTAATTGTGATTCAAATGAAATAGCGTCGTGCCTGTTACAAATTCTGAGGAACCATGTCAGGGGAAAAGAAATAATATTATACTCAGATAATTGCAGTGGCCAAATTAAGAACAAGTAATATTGTCTGTATTTATCAATATGCAGTACAGAAATTTAACATACCTAAAATTACCCACAAATTTTTTATAACGGGTCGCTCCCCAAATGATGTAGATAACGTGCATTCTTTGAGAAACAAAAAATGTCGACATCGGATTATTGGACTTTAAAAAACGATGTGGAGGAATGGGGAACAATTATTATAACATTGACGAGGAAGGAAATCAGGTTGGAATCAGTCTGAAATGACATCAAAATGAACAGGGTGGAGAAGACACTTAAAAATAAGTTTCAGGTTAAGGCAAGCTTCAGCGATACAGAGTTCAGAACCATTAATATAAGACGAAGACAACGAAGGATCGTGACTAATATGGAACTAAGTAAAGCATATTCACATCCACCAGGAATATGCAATCTCAGAAAACAAATGTAGACTCTCATTATGTAAGGTTAATGTTATTCATGGTTATTCAGGTTTCATGATCAATACGTGATCAATGCAACTGTAGAAACCGAACAGACAGATGATAATATGCAAGACTTTGATTAATAGGCCTGGATCCCGCGTACCAAAAAAAATGTATTAATAGCAAGCTGAAAATTTGTTAATAGCTTAACGGAGTTTCGTCGGACAAACTTTGATGTATGGGAACACTGGAACAGGGGAAGTTTTAATTGTGGAATAGGTTAAAATTTGGAACGTCAGATTACGAAAACGTCCCATGTATTTTGTCGGACAGAACTTCCGATTGATTTGTTACCCTTTCATTAAACTCTCATGCAAAAATCAGACTGGTATTTATCACATACTGTGCATTTTAATAAGTCCGACACGTAGAACATGTCAAATGACAGGAATTATGACAGGTGATAAATAGCAGTCTGATTATTGCATGAGAGTTTAATGAAAGGGTAGCAAATCAATTGGAAGTTCTGTCCGACAAAATACTTGGGACATTTTCGTAGTCTGACGTTCCAAATTTTTAACCGGTTCCACAATTAAAACTTCCCCTGTTCCAGTGTTCCCGTACATCAAAGTTTGTCCGACTAGACACCGTTAAGCTATTAACAAACTTTCAGCTTGCTATTAATCAACGCGGGATCCAGGCCTATAAATGTTAACACTAAAGTTTGTAATAAATAAGTACAATCTTAAAAAAAAGTGTTATTTGATCAGGGGCGGCTCGTGATAGTACAAGATGGTGAGGCACACTACACTTGAGGATTATTATTATTATGGTTAGATTTTCTTTAATAGCCGGAAGGTCGATTTTATGACGTCATAACGTCACAGAACGGCACCGTATTTATTTTAAAGCTTGCAAACGATATTAAATAACAATTTTATTCGCAAAAGAATAGCTACGAAAGTTCTAAGTCTCTAACAGGTTCATACTCATAGCAGCTGTTTTTTTAGCTAAAAATAATAATTAATATGATACCACATATCAAAACAGCATGAATCAGATGTTTCGTCGTTGGCTCATCAGCGTTGAACACTTGAACAGCCATATTAAGCAAAATTTACATTATATACTACATGAAAACAACGGACAACTGATTCCAGTGGCGTAACTGGGGGGGTTGGGGTTATAAGCCTTAAATGCCTTAAATCCTTAAAGCCTTAAATCCATACCCCCAGAGACCCACCAGTTGTAGCCCCCCTTAGGATCATTCTGGTTTGGCCGTTGACTGATTCTGTTATTATTAATCACTTGCCAAAATGAAATTATGGTACGCAAACAATATACCTGCAAACACGTGATAATTTCATTTTAGAACCAATTTTATTATATTGTAAATGTATTGCATATATGCAAATAGAAACAAGCAAGTAAGCAAATTACGGTTATATTATAAGATTGTTTTTTTATGTTAAATAAACTAAGGGTTAAATTTTATTTTATTGGTTTTTTATTTATTTTATAAACAGCGTACCTACTTAAAAGTAAATGAATTATTATGAAAGAAATCATAATTTCTAATTTTTTATTAATTTATTTATTTAATTGACATTGGCAAATGACTTTCAGCCAGTCAGAGCATAATAACATATTCTAAACATCTATTGTATCTCTTATACTAATAGTAAGTACACGTAACTAGAACAAACTACCTAAAACTGCAAAACCACGCTAGAGGCATATTTTTGCCTGCCTCTGAAAGGATACTTAATCCCGCTTCCAAAAATTATTCTCAGTCATGCTGCCGGCCGATCTCCGTCGGCTTCGTAATATGCTAGACGAGGTACCATCAGAGGCAGTGCCTCTAATGGTACCTTGTAGAGTAGCTATATCGGTGTGTTATGAAGAACGGGTCAGGGCCGTACTAATTTTTTTTATCATAAAAATAAAGTTAATAAAAAAAGTTTTATAATAAAAATTAAATTATTTAGCAATTTTCAAAAAGTTAAATTGTATCTATTTAAAGAATTATTGATGATGATATAACGAAAATAAAGTTATTTAGCAAATTTCAAACAGTTAAATTGTATTTAAAGAATTGATGATGAAATAACGAAATAACGTAAATAGTCGATTGGTATACTGGTGAGGCACTGCCTCACCTGCCTCATAGGACCAGCCGCCACTGTATTTGATATGCATTGTTAATGCATCATTTTCGAAAATTGATATATTTTTTAAAACCATGTGGCCGTATGTGCTAAAATACCTATTTCTCGAAGGAAATTTTATATACTTCTTAATGCATACAAAAATATACAAAATTAAAGACAGTTATGCTAAATACCAGGTTTGAAGCTTAATTTTTGGAATTACAGTAAATAAAATTAACTTTAAAAAAAACTTGAAATGCTCATAACTCAATATTATGATTTTTGCAGTTACTGCCCTATGGTTTTCAAGGTGCGATATGATTTTGTCATAAGCATTGTCATGCGGCTCGTCATGGGACAAATCATATGACAAATCACATGATAAATCATGTAGTGTAAAGTCGAGTTAAAGCTCACACATACATCGTGCGTCAGATAAATTTAGGAAATTTTTTCAACGCGTTAAATCAAATTCCACATTATCAGGAGTAATTTCTAGACTTATTCATTGCAACATTTCTAGATTTTTTCTTTCTGTAAGCCGTCAGTTTTACACCGTTCGTACTACAGCCAATTGATTTATTGTACCTTTGGATGATTCCTAGGGACTAGTCCAATATAAGTTCTTCGACAGCATCTGAGCATGATATTATCCCGACATTGTACCTAAGTATATGATCTTGCATTTAATTTACTCTCAAAATTAATACCAAACTCTGATTTTATTTGTGTATGATATTTTAAAATATAAATTATATTTATATCCTCGCTATGTTATTGACTTACTAATAGTGGTAATTTGTCCGTATTGATTTCCTCTTTTAATATTGGTAACCAGATCCAACTGCATTCTGCCGATGAATTTGCGACATTTTGGGATTTTGACAATAATCTCGTCGGCAGAATGCCATAGAATCTGGTTATCCAATTAAAAAGGAAATCAATAGAAAGAAAATACCACTATTAGTAAGTTAATAGCCATTAAAATTCATACGTATAAAAGCAGAGTTTGGCATTAATTTTGAGAGTAAATTAAATGTAAGCTCAGTATAGTATCATGAGGTTTTTTTTCTGGCTTGTTCCTCATGATTTTCTATGGGATCGCTAACAGGAGAAATTTGCTGTCATCATTGCATGTCGTTTTCTTTTTAAAGATAAATCACATGCTATGATTTTTCTTACAGATATTCTAGAAGTTAAAGTTGATTTCATGTAATGTTTTGATTTCGTTTAATGATTTTAAATGTTCTTTATTTTAAGAACCATTTCCGTCAAATAAACTTAATTTTAAAGTAACATTGTAGTTTATTCTCAACAAAAATAAAATTTGTGGGTGGCGGCCCGTGTTCTCTGACGATCTGTCCTAAATATATGTCAAACACTAAATCTTTAAAGGTAAGGTAAAGTTTTCATCCTAATAGCAACATTAATAATATTGAAAAATATTAAAAATATTACTAAAAGATTTTTAAATGAAAACATTTTGGCCCATTTCCCTGGTAACACCTCCATGGCTTCTAAAGTTTTCAAAAAGTTTTCATTTAAAAATCTTTTAGTAACATTTTTAATATTTTTCAATATTATTAATGTTGCTATTAAGATGAAAACTTTACCTTACCTTTCAGTTGCCAGATGACGCTAGTCACCTACTCCATCCCTAACAACACACAACATTCCAGGAATGTACTACCAAAGTTCTATCAATATTTGAATGTCCTGTACATTTAGGGAACATTTGGTGAACATCTGATTAAATTATTCCTGGAATGTTACCATAAGACATTCTGTGAACATACTACCAATGTTCCTATATGTTCATTTTAAAATTCACGGCGCATGTATTTGTGCATGGTGCTTAGAGAGGGCATCACGTGACTAAAAACGACCAATGACCATGACCTCACTTCGAAGTGCTTCGGACTTCGGCCATCTTGGCATGCATATGCATCTTGGCCTTGGCCACCTTGCCGTGCGTGATCGTTGTTTGTTTTTATTTGTGCTTTTTAAGAATATTTTTTAATTCGGATACTTTTATAATAACTTTAATAGTATTATTAACATAGTGCATAAAATCAGTTGGAGTAGCAGAAGCAATGTAGATAAAAAATCTGCAGGAATAACGTTTCAAAGGTTAGTACCTATGCAAATATGTAAACAAAGGCATGCCCCTATTTCAGAAAATACCCATTTATTATTTTAATAATTGCGAATAAGCCACAAACTTGCTTATTCCTAACTAAAATAGTAAATAGAGATAATAACTGTAACCTGTTAGAAGAAGATTTTCTGTTGGAGTGAATGCACAGAGAGTGATAAACTCCAACAGAAGTCGGAAAAAGAAGATCTACTTAATGTAGCCAAAGGAACAAAAATGTGTGGCTTCTACGTTGGAAGAAGCTGAAGTAACTAAAATACTACTTCGCAGTAGTACTTGTATGGGAAGATGTAAAGACAAAGAGTATAGACTTGATATAGGACTGGAGATGGAAAATTATGAATAGATAGATGTAACTTGAATAGCTAGCTCAATATGCAAGAGAATGGCCACTTGACACTCAAGGAAGGATTCGGCCAATTTGCACGGCTATTTCTGGCTGGACAATAAATTAAAGGAAATGACAATGATGGCTAGAAAAGAAGATATTAAGACACTGTTCACAAAGTAGATAAGGTAAATATAATAATATAATGAAAATAGAATAAATTTTTGGGCGCCAGAAGAAGGATAACTGGGTTAACCCTCTTCCAGGTATTCTACGCTGCTATAGAGTATATTAAATTTGTAGTACAAGTAGGTTAAATGTTATTAAAGATTATTAAGTTATAAAATATATTATCAAGATAAAGGAGTAATAAGAAAAAAAAATCACAATAAATGTATATTTATTGAATGTAACTACCAGATTTTCACAATCTCCGAGTTAAGACAAGTAACTAGTATGTAACTCTAACATGACAAAAAAAAATACTAGTGAAAGTCATTTACAGAATTACCTTACAAATATAATCTAAGAATAATCTTAATAAGGTTAGAAAATCTGAATAAGGGTACCTCTAATACAGAAAGTACAACTTACACTTGGTTAGCAGTAACTACCCTCACCCAATAACAATGGTACGAATATCATACGTACACTTAATTCAATACTACCTGATAATATGAACAAGATATTTAATATATGTATGTACAACTCAATGAGTTGACGGGTACCAAGTCCCTAAGTGAACCAACGGAGTTCTGGATACCAAAGATCCTTTTACCGACTCGTGGTTCTTAATAATAATGGCAAGTAAAACTAGTACCTTCCTGAGGGGATGGTACTAGGGATTTATTCGAATTTAATATAAAAATTAATAGTTAAAGTTAAATAATTTGAATAATAGAAATTTTTAATGATATTTGAAGTTAATTTGAAAAATTTAATTTAAAATATACTAAAATAATTAAAGGAGTTTAAATAGTTATATAAAAGGGAAACAAGCCAAAGAATAATAAAAAAAATATAAGAGTACCAACACTATTGTATGGGAAAGTATCTGAGCTCAGAGATTCTCACCATGGAAGTTACGCAGCTTTGGGGAACGCTATCAATTATTATACTGTTCCGTAATACTATAAAAATCTTGAAAAGGGAAAGGTTATGTGCAATAAATTTATAAAGTACCTATATGAATAAACTAAGTATCCTGAAAATCACAAAAAACAGTCTAAATTTTTACTTAGAGCAAACCGAATGTTCATCAACACAAACCCCTTTTCACAATCTTCCAATGTTCCTTGCGGTGCGTTCCTTGCTGTGTATTCCCCAAATTGACCGGGATGCAATGAGCACAAGGGGGTGCTAACTCCCTCTTGCAACTGTCCTGCTGGAGGTACAAGAAAACAGGTGGAAAAAAAACCAGTTGAAGGTACAGGCGAAAAAGATAGATATGGAGATCTTCCAGGCTGGTCTCCTAGTGACCGTCTCTCTAGAAGTGGTCTACCTTGGTGGTCTTAGGTTTTCTTTTTTTTTATGATTTCATAGTGGTGGCTAAAAAAAACACATATGGTATTACTACCAATCCACCAATGTGTCAAAAAGAAGCAAGAGAAACGAGGAGGTGTTTTTATTCCTATGGGAATAAGAAGAAATAGGTCATTAAGTCCAAAAACTTGAATGACTAGACAGCTCGACTCTTTATTAAGTTGTTATCAGATGACCTTGTTCAAATAACACATGTGATTTTCAATTTGGCTACAAGATATAATTACTGTGAAAAAATATTTCATTATAATATATACACAGGTATATAGATATATTATACAAGGATGAAATATAGTATGATTAGGCAATGGATACTTGTTTGATCATGGTTCAAAAGATAGGAGATCTGTAGACTTGAAAGGAATATAAAAAAAAATTAAGTTTAAATTAGCTCTATTTTCCAACAGAAAGCACAAATTAGCAAAGAATATTCAATTATCTCTCGATGATTTTGATCCATGAAAATAAACCATAGAAACCATGAACATAGACGACATGAAACTTAATTAGCAAGTTAGTCAAGAAAATTTCAATATGGCGGAAAATAAATTAATAAAATTTTTTATTTACCAGGCCGGAACTCATTTTAAATCTGCATTCAAATTCTTCAACTTCGTATTCACTAATAACTTTATATTCCCTAATGCTGGATGGATTCAATCTTTAATTATAATTTGGATCTTGAAATTGTGGGTAAAATATCAAGCTACCGACCTGCCACTCCGACACACTTCTAGAAAGCCAATGCCCTCTCGTTAGCTGGCTGACGATCTCCGTGGGCAATTCAATTCCCCTCTCCCATCGATACGCTGTCAAACGCAAGCAAACCAATGTTGCCACACTTAAAATGTGACGTCACAAGCATTTAAAATTCTGTGATGGTGTTATGTTATATTTTAATAACCATTGAAAGAAAATAATTCTAAAAATAATGAAATAATATCTTCCCATCAATAATGGATTCTATAAGGGGCGGAACGTCACATTCCCTTTTGACCACGAGAAAAAAAAATTTTAATTAAAAAATTTTTTTTTTTTTTCACATATTAAACTAAAGTAGTAGTACTTAGTGTATCATTCCCCGTTGATTCGCAAGATTACAAATAATCACAACTAATAATCAAGGGAAAGCAGGATGGTCACTGCAGCAACTAACAGGAATTGCAAAAGATGACCCGAAGTCCTAGTAAACGTGACTGGTTTTTTTTTTTTTCTTAAAAGCCAAACAACCTACAGATGAGATTTAATTTATAATGACAAATAAGTGTCGAATTGGCAGCAAATCCAAAGTTGTACTATCCCTGGACATCAGATTTATAAAGGGTATATCCAAGGACGAACAACCAGGCAAAGGTGTGAGCCAATTCATACCCTAACGCAAGTAAATATACTAAAGTCACCAAATAAATCACTAACTAAAATTAGTGAAGAATAATCGAACACTCAATCCAAAATTGGAATAACAATGGACACCAGATTTGTAATGGCATATCCAGAGAAGAACAATCAGGAAGATTTATGGAACAATTCTCACCAATACCGAATAATACAAATAGTAAACATACCAAACGAATCCAAACACATTAACCAAACTAAATGTGGAATTGGACACTCAATCCAAAATCGGACTATCAATGGACACCAGATTTATAAGAGCATATCCAAAGAAGAACGATCAGGAAAATTTATGGACCAATTCACATCAATACTAAATCATATAAATAAATAAGTGAAGAATCGGACACTTCATCCAAAATCGGACTATCAAAGGACACCAGATTCACAAAAGCATATCCAAAGAAGAACGATCAGGAAGGTTTATGGACCAATTCTCACTAATACTAAGTAAATAAACTAAATTAGCTCTACATCTACCCTCATCCGGTAATGTGAGCCTATCTGAACTAAATAATAGAAATAAAGGATGAACTTATAAGTTCTATGACTCTATGGCAACTACAAAATATGACGGGAACAAACTCCCAATTTTTTTATAAGACTGTATATTCATTTGAACATACATAGGATTATCCAGGAGATATTCCTGAATCTAAGCAACAACTAATGCCTAAGGAAAGAAGGGGAATCTACTAAAAAGAAAATCAATAATTCGTCCCGATGGGTTAATCACTAACATTACGACTCTACGTATATGGATAGTCAAAGCATCAATATACTATGAAATAAGAGACATAAAATAAGCAAACTAAACTTCCCTATTATCGTGTGAAAACGTGCCTGGAATATCTGGACTAATTACACAAGAATGGTTAGGAAATGTTGCGCACCGTTTCCCGACCGGAAATATTATCATGCATAAACATCCGCATACTCAACCATGAAAGACATGGATTACGAAATCGGATAGCAGTGATCAGTTGCTGAATTTCGAACCCACGTATTCACCAACTTTGAGCATTAACAGACTAGTTCATAAGAAGAAATATGAAAGACTCAAGAATTCATCTATAAACCAAAATTCCAAACTCATTCCAGAATTATACTGTGGAGAAAATAAGGATCTGAATTATTGTAAAGTATCTAACATGTCCGTGACAAATGTCAATAGCGTAACCCAATAACAAGTTAAAAACCCCATCTTTCCAATATGGCAAATCCAATACTTACATGATATAAAAATAATATAAAAAAATAATAATAAGTAGGTAATCAAATATCCAAAATATAACACATAATCTAAGATATGGTAGTGTAACATAGTTCCATTTCTATTCAGCAAGAATACTTGTATGAGCCGACATATCCAAATATCTAATAATCAACAGCCCTTTTATTATAAGAGGTTGAGTACACAAACTAAAAGTACAAGTGGGGATTATCAACTTGGTAATACTATTGGCTGGATTAGTACTTGAGAATATTTGTCCATGAATTAAAATGCAATTCATAATACAGAAAAAATGATAAACTCATACAAGCGGTATTACACAAGAATTCGGTACCTAATAAGTAACTAATAAGTGAGAAGTCATCAAACCATGCCGAAGGTTAAAAATTATGCTATGGTCCTGCACTCTCTGGTGATTAAAAATTTAGACTAAAATACTATACCATAATAAAACGAGCTAAAGGCAACCACAGGAAGGGATTAGCTCAACAACCCTGTTAAGCTAATCTTCTTCCGATGAAGTTGAATCAGCATCGTCCATGGTATTGTCAGGCAGTAAATCCTTTACATGAAATTGACCAATTCGCTTATTAGTCGAATTGTCCTTTAATTCATAAATCAAAGGAGATACTACCCTTAATACAGTACACGGAACATATTTCTGGCACAACTTTGCAGAAATGGCATCACCCTTACTGGATTTGACAAAATTGCGCTTTAAGACTCGATCACCAACAAAGAATCGCAGATCTCGTTTCCTCAAATTATAGTGCTGCTGGTTCCTTAGGTAAGAAGATTTTAACTTCTTCCTAATGTCTGAGAAAATATGAGGTAACGTCTGGAGATCATCTAAGCGATGAAGTTTCTCAGATATTTGAGGAAGGTTTTCGGAATTGTCTGAAATTAATCCAAAATAATCACCTGATACCGCAACATTCCTACCAAAATTCAGATATGCTGGGGAGCACTGGGTCACTTCGTGGACAGAAGTCCTTATGGCCTGAGCTATGGAATGGATATATTGATCCCAAGCTCGGTGATCCGGGTAGGTATAGGACCTTAGAGCTGTGACAATACTGCGATTTACTCTCTCAGTATGATTTGCTTGTGGATGGTAGGCAGCATTGTAAAAGGTCTTTTGAAGCTTATATTTAGCTAAAAGATCTTTAAAGGCCTTTGATACAAACTGAGGGAATTTGGGGAACACCATACACCAGAAAGACTTGTTCCTCCAAATATTTTAAAATTGCTGGAGTTGTGGCCTGACGAAGAGGACAAACCAAAGGAAATTTAGTGAAATAATCCACAACTACCAGGCAATAGGTATTACCCTTGTAGCTCCGAGGGTACGGTCCAATGAGATCCATTGAGATCATCTGCCAAGGAAAATTGATGTTTCTGAAGGAACCCATAAGTCCAGCTTGTGGTAGGTTACTTGGTTTACAAGTAGCACAAACCATGCATTTAGAAATGTACCTTTTAATAGACTTCCGCATGCCAGGCCAATAATATAATTCAGCAATGCGGAGATATGTCTTATAAAACCCAAAATGACCAGCTGTAACTTCATCATGAAACATATGCAGAATATTTTCCCTATTTGGCGTAGGCACAACTATTTTCCACTCCGACATGTTGGATAAGGACTCTATCGGAATAAAGGTGTGTTTGTACAGAACATTATTCTCTACCTTAAAATCAGGATATTTTTGTGGGTCTTGAGTAACCCTATCAATCATATTCTGATACCACACATCAGGGGTTAAAGAAGACAGATCTAGGACATTAATATCGTGGACACGTGAAAGAGCATCTGCAACCACGACCCCGTTTGCCTTTCTATGGACAATCTTATATGAATAGGCAGCCAGTTTACATATCCATCGAGAAAGTCTCTGAGAAGGGTTTTTCATACTATGAAGCCATACCAAGGAACTATGGTCCGTAATTATAGTGAAATTACGACCTTCCAAATAATAACGAAACGCTTCTAACCCATGGATGATAGCTAAGAGTTCTTTCTCTGTGGTTGAATAGTTTTTCTGGGCCTTATTCAACTTCTTACTAGTGTAAGCTATTGGGTGTTCAGAGCCATCCTTCAACTGAAATAATACGCCACCAGAAGCAGTATTAGAGTAATCTGTCATCAGATAAAAATGCTCATCAAAATTAGGTGACATCATGACCGGAGCGCTCGTTAAAGCATCTTTAACGCGCCTAAAAGCTTCATCGGCCTCAGGAGTCCAAGTAATGGTCTGTCCCTTTTTCCTGTTCTTCAAAAGATCAGTAAGAGGAGACAACAAGGTAGAGTATGACGGTACAAACCGACGATAATAGCCACACATTCCCAATATCCTACGGACTTGGGTGGTGGTCTTAGGTATGGGAAAATTTTTAATAGCTACTATTTTCTCAGGATCAGTCCTTAGCCCCTGGTTATCAACAATATAACCCAAGAACTTAAGACTAGGACGACAAAACTGACATTTATCCAAATTGATCGTCAGATTAGCTTCCTTAAGACGTAAAAATAACTTATCTAAAATTTCCATATGAAGGGAAAAATCGGGAGTGACAACCAAAATATCGTCCAAATAATAGAAAACATAGGGCTCTAACTGTGGACCAATGACTAAATCCATCAGACGACACATTGTCTGAGGAGCAGAAACAAGACCGAAAGGCATGGTGACAAACTGGAATAATCCTTTACCACTGACAGCAAAAGCAGTATACTTCTTGCTCTCTTCACTCAGTGGGATCTGTAAGAAGGCCTTAGACAAATCAATAGAAGAGATGTATTTGGCATTCTGAAGTTTGCTCAAAATCACATCTATTCTGGGGATAGGATAAGCATCCCTGTTCGTTGTGATACTGTTTAGTTTTCGACCGTCAAAGCAGATCCTGAAGGATCCATCCTTCTTCTTCGTTAACCAGAGTGGGGAACAATAGGACGACGTTGAATGTTCTATGATATTTAAAGCAAGCATCGAATCTACTTCTTTTTCTAAATCTGCCTGCCAGGCTTGAGGTATGGGATACTGATACAACCTAAAAGGAGTGGGATTTCCCACTTCGATAGTGTGAGATATTAACGACGTACGACCTAGTTTGTCTTTTGAAGAAAGAGTAGTGAATTTAGAGATCATACTCTCTAATTGCCTTTGTTCGGAGCTTGATAAACTAGCAAAATCATGAATAGCACTAAGGGTAGATAAATTAAATTCAGATATGGAAAAAGAAAAATCAGAACAACTTAAGGTGCTATTGAAAGCATTGAAAAAGTCCATACCTAGAATTATAGAATTCTGCACGGAAGGAATAACATATAATGTAATTTCTCTACATAAATCGGCCACTGTGATTTCAATTTGGAGTTTGCCTGTAATGGACTGAACTGTACCATCTGCAGTAGATACTTGCAACGATGAAATGGGCATAATGGGAATACTAGAATTTTTCAATAAATTTAATGAATGTGCCCCTATCAAGGAAATATTAGAGCCACTATCTAACAAAGCTAAACACGATTGTCCTAGAATTTGAATAGGGAGATATGGCCTATTATCATTTTGTTTCCTAACTAATAAAGAATTAATATCTAGATATAAAGTATTTGGTTGTCTAGAACCGTTATAGGGAACTAACCTAGACGTATCATCATCATTAACAAAACTAGAATCTAATATAGATAATGGAACTACATCACTATCACAATTATTATTGTTACGTTGAACACTACCAATCAAAGAAGAATTTGTAAATGAACATCTGTGATCATTTGAATCAAGCGAATCTAACGTATCATCTATAGAAATTAATTTCTGGTTTAATTTTGTTTTGTGGTGTGTGCTGTTTTCTTGAACGACACCCCTTTCCCTTTTCGTGAAGATGGGTTTGGGTTGCTGGATGTGCTTGGTCCAGCAGTTTCGTTTGACGATGGGGTTGGATTCCCTGATTGGGTGTTGGACGGAGAAACGTTCAGGGGACGGACCTCCGACGTCTCGTTTCCCGAACACTTAGAACAATTCCTTTTAAGGGTGTTCTCTCGGCCACAACCATGGCAGAAAATACGACTTTGAGGAATTGCACAATTGTAAAACGGATGACCTGGCTGATCACAATTCCAACAGACAAGAGAACTAACAACCGAAACATTATGATCATGGCCCTTATTTGGCCAAGAACGTTGCCTAAAGGAAGTTGGCTGAGAAGAAGAGTTAGAATAGGATCGAGATGTGGATGGAGGTTGCGAAGACCAGGATAAAGTTTCCTCCAAACGTTTGCACTTTATAGTAAGGTCATCAATGTTCTGAATGTCCATAAGAGCTAATTGTTGATGATAAAAGGGTAATAGACATTTAAGGATGATTTTAATTTTAGCTAAATCTGACAAAGGAGTGTCTAAACGACTACACATACCTAATATAGTATTAATAAACATAGTAACAGATTCCCCAGGTTTCTGCTTATGATTCTTAATTTGATCTAGTAGGTCGTCCTGGAACGAGTACGGAAGAAAATCTGACTTCAACTTTTTAATCAGATCAGACCAACAAGAAAAATTACCCCTATTATTCCTAAACCAGGTAAAAGCTGTCCCGGTGAACAGTTCAGCAGATGCAGCAAACAAATCCTCTTCAGAAACACCTCTAGATACTCGAAGACATTCAACCCTTTCCAAAAATGACATCACATCAGTGTGCTGTTTTTCACCTGAAAATGAAATACCCCATTTGTGTACTTGCACAGGTTTGGAGTAAGTGAAACTAGATACATTGACTGGAGCATTAGGAGTAGAGGTAGCTATGGGGTTAACTCTAGAATCAAGTTCACCCTCTAGTGTTAATATTCTAAGAGAAACAGATTTCTTGAAAGGTTCCTGTTCTTCGGTAGGACAGTGTAACAAGTGTACACGGGCAGAAATATGGCCTAGACGAGATGTTAATCGCGCATACTCTGTATCCTTTACAGTTCCCCTAAATTTTTCGATTTTTTTAGACAAGCTGTCCAATGTTTCAGAGATTCCTTTCTGTTGTTCCTCAAAAGGGATGGATACAGCTGATATTTGGAGAAAACTCCTATTGCCAGCTTCTTGTTTCAAAGCACCTCTCAGAAGATTGCGTTTTTTATCGACAGTTGTCGACTCCTCTGGCATTATGTCCCTAATCTTTAATTCATAATCCAGTTCATCCACCAGAAGATGTTCAGCTTTAAAAGCACACATGATGAGAGCAAAATTATTGACAAGTAGTCCAAAGAACAGAAGTATGAAAGATACCTAAGTTTGCACGCAAAATATATATACCGAGAAAATATTCGCAACACACCAACAAAATCAAAATGGCCAGCAAAAAATATATATATATATAATGAAGTATATAATCAAATAAATAAGATCAAATAAATATATAAGATCAAATAAATGGATAAATAATCCAATAAATAATGTATACTCAAGTAAACCTACTACCTAAATACTGGAAGTAAATTTTTATTTATATGTAACTTACCACCACTTTGGAAAAAATATATATAATAATAATCAATGCTTAGTTGTACCTCCAACTATACCACTATTGGCTGAAGGAATAAAAATTACCTTATATGAATTATATTATTAATAGCAATATTAAATATAAGTTCCCAATAAAAAATTCAAATTTAACCCAGAATGTAAGTTGCACAAACCTATACTATAATGAGGTCCCAAAATATAAACAAAAATCAAACAGCGTATAAGAATACCTGATATGTATCAGAAATTAAAAATAAAATAAATAAGTAACAAGATGTGTATAGAGATACCAAACGGAAATAACAAAGAAACTTGAGATAAAAAGAGAAGAATTGACCTAAATAAATACTGTCTCAGACCAAAAATAAGGCCACCACGTTGGGAAGCCGATGTAACCTGTTAGAAGAAGATTTTCTGTTGGAGTGAATGCACAGAGAGTGATAAACTCCAACAGAAGTCGGAAAAAGAAGATCTACTTAATGTAGCCAAAGGAACAAAAATGTGTGGCTTCTACGTTGGAAGAAGCTGAAGTAACTAAAATACTACTTCGCAGTAGTACTTGTATGGGAAGATGTAAAGACAAAGAGTATAGACTTGATATAGGACTGGAGATGGAAAATTATGAATAGATAGATGTAACTTGAATAGCTAGCTCAATATGCAAGAGAATGGCCACTTGACACTCAAGGAAGGATTCGGCCAATTTGCACGGCTATTTCTGGCTGGACAATAAATTAAAGGAAATGACAATGATGGCTAGAAAAGAAGATATTAAGACACTGTTCACAAAGTAGATAAGGTAAATATAATAATATAATGAAAATAGAATAAATTTTTGGGCGCCAGAAGAAGGATAACTGGGTTAACCCTCTTCCAGGTATTCTACGCTGCTATAGAGTATATTAAATTTGTAGTACAAGTAGGTTAAATGTTATTAAAGATTATTAAGTTATAAAATATATTATCAAGATAAAGGAGTAATAAGAAAAAAAAATCACAATAAATGTATATTTATTGAATGTAACTACCAGATTTTCACAATCTCCGAGTTAAGACAAGTAACTAGTATGTAACTCTAACATGACAAAAAAAAATACTAGTGAAAGTCATTTACAGAATTACCTTACAAATATAATCTAAGAATAATCTTAATAAGGTTAGAAAATCTGAATAAGGGTACCTCTAATACAGAAAGTACAACTTACACTTGGTTAGCAGTAACTACCCTCACCCAATAACAATGGTACGAATATCATACGTACACTTAATTCAATACTACCTGATAATATGAACAAGATATTTAATATATGTATGTACAACTCAATGAGTTGACGGGTACCAAGTCCCTAAGTGAACCAACGGAGTTCTGGATACCAAAGATCCTTTTACCGACTCGTGGTTCTTAATAATAATGGCAAGTAAAACTAGTACCTTCCTGAGGGGATGGGTACTAGGGATTTATTCGAATTTAATATAAAAATTAATAGTTAAAGTTAAATAATTTGAATAATAGAAATTTTTAATGATATTTGAAGTTAATTTGAAAAATTTAATTTAAAATATACTAAAATAATTAAAGGAGTTTAAATAGTTATATAAAAGGGAAACAAGCCAAAGAATAATAAAAAAAATATAAGAGTACCAACACTATTGTATGGGAAAGTATCTGAGCTCAGAGATTCTCACCATGGAAGTTACGCAGCTTTGGGGAACGCTATCAATTATTATACTGTTCCGTAATACTATAAAAATCTTGAAAAGGGAAAGGTTATGTGCAATAAATTTATAAAGTACCTATATGAATAAACTAAGTATCCTGAAAATCACAAAAAACAGTCTAAATTTTTACTTAGAGCAAACCGAATGTTCATCAACACAAACCCCTTTTCACAATCTTCCAATGTTCCTTGCGGTGCGTTCCTTGCTGTGTATTCCCCAAATTGACCGGGATGCAATGAGCACAAGGGGGTGCTAACTCCCTCTTGCAACTGTCCTGCTGGAGGTACAAGAAAACAGGTGGAAAAAAAACCAGTTGAAGGTACAGGCGAAAAAGATAGATATGGAGATCTTCCAGGCTGGTCTCCTAGTGACCGTCTCTCTAGAAGTGGTCTACCTTGGTGGTCTTAGGTTTTCTTTTTTTTTATGATTTCATAGTGGTGGCTAAAAAAAACACATATGGTATTACTACCAATCCACCAATGTGTCAAAAAGAAGCAAGAGAAACGAGGAGGTGTTTTTATTCCTATGGGAATAAGAAGAAATAGGTCATTAAGTCCAAAAACTTGAATGACTAGACAGCTCGACTCTTTATTAAGTTGTTATCAGATGACCTTGTTCAAATAACACATGTGATTTTCAATTTGGCTACAAGATATAATTACTGTGAAAAAATATTTCATTATAATATATACACAGGTATATAGATATATTATACAAGGATGAAATATAGTATGATTAGGCAATGGATACTTGTTTGATCATGGTTCAAAAGATAGGAGATCTGTAGACTTGAAAGGAATATAAAAAAAAATTAAGTTTAAATTAGCTCTATTTTCCAACAGAAAGCACAAATTAGCAAAGAATATTCAATTATCTCTCGATGATTTTGATCCATGAAAATAAACCATAGAAACCATGAACATAGACGACATGAAACTTAATTAGCAAGTTAGTCAAGAAAATTTCAATATGGCGGAAAATAAATTAATAAAATTTTTTATTTACCAGGCCGGAACTCATTTTAAATCTGCATTCAAATTCTTCAACTTCGTATTCACTAATAACTTTATATTCCCTAATGCTGGATGGATTCAATCTTTAATTATAATTTGGATCTTGAAATTGTGGGTAAAATATCAAGCTACCGACCTGCCACTCCGACACACTTCTAGAAAGCCAATGCCCTCTCGTTAGCTGGCTGACGATCTCCGTGGGCAATTCAATTCCCCTCTCCCATCGATACGCTGTCAAACGCAAGCAAACCAATGTTGCCACACTTAAAATGTGACGTCACAAGCATTTAAAATTCTGTGATGGTGTTATGTTATATTTTAATAACCATTGAAAGAAAATAATTCTAAAAATAATGAAATAATATCTTCCCATCAATAATGGATTCTATAAGGGGCGGAACGTCACATAACAAATGGATTATTTGTAAAATTAAAATTTTTTTTGCGTTTTTGCTAATGTATGCGTTTATAAACAGGATGGTAGACCACACACTATAATAGTACCAACTAATGAATACACAGTATGAATAGTATAGTCGGTTCGCTAAACTTAGTCTCAGACACAACTGGCTAGTGATTTTAGTAAATAATTTTGACAATTTGGTAAAATTGGCAAAAAAATAATAACTAAATAGTAATTTTGGCAAAATTGGCCAAAAACAAAAAAATTACCTACTAAAATCACTAGCCAGTTGTGTCTAGGGAAACGACTATACTAATAAACAATTTCTAAGCTGCTTTTTATAATATTTTGTGAGTTCATTAATCATATTTTTTATTTAAAACTAAAATTTGTTAATAATGCTCAGTAATGCATATATTTTGTATTTTTAGCTTTCCAGAAGGCATGAAGTATTGATCAGATTTGTTAATAGAGCAGTATGTTCAAAACATTTTTTAGAAAAAGATATTGACAGAACTTCACTTTAAACTATTCGTTTGAGAGACTGTGCTGTTCCAATAGCTTATATCACACAGGTAATATGCATAACCCAATTAATAATACAATTACAATATACAGTTGGAAAAATTAAAGAATAGGGCTTTTCATTTACAGTCATTTGTTTCGAGCTTCTGTCATATGTCGTATAATCTGTGTTATTAATATTATACACAGATTATATATGACAGAAGCTCGAAACAAATGACAATCGATGAAAAGCCCTATAGGGCTTTGTTCATTGTCATTTGTTTCGAGCTTCTGTCATGTGTCACATATATTAATATATCTACGTCATACGTCTTTGGTTTGTATCATTGGTTATATCAATAATGTATGACGTAGATATATTAATATTATGTGACACATGACACAAGCTCGAAACAAATGCCTGTGACTGAAAAGCCCTATAATCATGAACGATCACATCAGTCACTTATTTTGTATAGGGCTTTTCATTCACAGTCATTTGTTTCGAGCTTCTGTCATGTGTCACATAATATTAATATATCTACGTCGTATGTTATTGGTATTACCAATGATACAAATCGAAGACGTATGACGTAGATATATTAACATTATGTGACACATAACAGAAGCTCGAAACAAATGACAATCGATGAAAAGCCCTATTTGCTGTCTTTTTCTATAAATCACAAACGTTTGTTATAGAAAAAGATCATCATCATCATCATCATTGGCTCGACAGCCCTTTCTGGGCTGGGTCTTGGCCTGTTCCAGGATTCTTCTCCACTCTGATCTGTTTCGTGCTTTTTTTCTCCAGTTTTCTATTTTTAAGGTTTTTATATCATTTCCTATTTGTTTTAAAATAGAAAAAGATAGCAAATACAAAATAAGTGATTGATGTGATCGTTCATGGGTATACGCTCTGAGCTTCGCTGGTGGCGCTCCTAGCGGATTGCTAATTCAACTTTCACCGGTAATTTTTAAATTTATTATTTAATTGTTATCGCTTAATATTTACAACGCAAAAAAGTAATTAAATTGTAATAGATTTTTTTAAGATTTTGCTAATCATTTTGACGTTCTATTGATAAAATATGAATTTCTTACTTCGGATACTTTCACAATTATCGTGTAGATGGCGTTAATATTAATAGAATAATTTATAATTACCTATTACGGAACAGTAAAAAAACTTAAATTCAGTATTTAAAACGTAAGTATATTTAATTTAAAAATATATACCACAACTTTGATCAACTAATATTTTTTATAATTAATGTTTTTAATTTTAATTTTAAATTAATCACTTTGACATTTATGTCAAATTTCCGGTAAAGGTTTACAGATTTGTCACTACTGGCGCTCGCGAATTTGCAAATATCCCCTCTATGTACTAGCTCACAGCGTATAGGGCTTTTCATTCACAGTCATTTTTTTCGAGCTTTTGTCATGTGTCACATAATATTAATATATCTACGACATACCTTATTGGTATATACAATAATACAAACCAAAGACATATGACGTAGATATATTAATATTATGTGACACATGACGGAAGCTCGAAACAAATGACAATCGATGAAAAGCCCTATTCTTTCATTTTTCCAACTGTAGATACCGCTGCTCTTCATTATCTACATCAGAGATCTAAGTTGACATTGTTGCCCAATTACAAAAAATTTTTGAATTCATTTTAAGTCCAATATATCACATAATTATTGCGAAGTAGATTATACAAGAAAACAGATTAATATTGAATGTAAATAAATAAAAACATCAGAAATAGAAAACAAGAATTAAATTTTAATCTTAAGTTAAAGTAAATAATAAAAACAATAAATATAATAAAACAAAATACTTATTTGTTTGTGAAAAAGCTATTTCTTTGTGGCATTTTTGTAATTATTGTAACTATTTTAATGGGGAAATAAGCCACAATTTACTTGAAAAAATAACTTTATTATGGTTTCTACTTCCACATTGGACGTCGTTGTCAAAATACAAAATGTTTTATTATTTTCTTTATTAAATATTATTTATTATTTAATTTATTATTTATTTGATTATTATTATTATTTAAGCATATTATTACCTGTAAATATTTCTTCTGATTGTTAATTGTAAAGGATAGAAAAATTACCATTTATTTTATTTTCTTTTAGAATCAGCTGAGAGAAGTGGTCTACAAAAAACCAGGAAGGAAATGGAATATGTGGCTATGAAAGGCAAAAGAAAGGTTTACAAAGAAAATGTGACACATTTTTATAGGAATATCAGTAAATTACATTAAAAAAATGTATGAAAAGATTTTTTGCAATAAAAATGTTTATATTTATCAAGGATGTATTATTTGGTATGGCCACATATCGTCAGTGATGTGACAATACCTCCTATCTGTTTTTTCATGAGATTTGTAAGATAGACTAAAAACTTGTTTGGGCCACCTCCTGTTTTCATATATTTTTTAACTTGTTTTGCAGTAAATTTAACTATCTATTTACTACAAAACAAGTCAGAACTTATGTATGAGGAGGTGACCTTAAAAAATGTTTTTCGTCTCCTGCAAACCTCATGAAAAAGATATATGAGGTATTGTCACATCACTGACGATATATTTCAGAGAATGTCTAAAAAATATACTGTGAATGTTCAAAGAACGTTCGTAGACATTCATGGAATGTTCCAACAAGACATTTAGTCTAAAAAATATACTGTGAATGTCCAAAGAACATTCATGGAATGTTCCAACATTCATGGAATGTCCCAACAAGACATTCAGTCTAAAAAATATACTGTGAATGTCCAAAGAACATTCGTATACATTCATGGAATGTTCCAACAAGACATTCAGTCTAAAACATATACTGTGAATGTCCAAAGAACATTCGTAGACATTCATGGAATGTTCCAACAGAACATTCTAAGAATATTTAAAATGCTGACACAGCACTTTCCAGGGACATTCCAGGAATGTTTTCAATGTCCTGTGAGTACCTTCTAGGAACATTCCTGGAATGTTTTGTGTTATTAGGGATACACGTCAGTTGCAATGCGGGGATAAACTTTCATGGTTTGGTCACTTCGAGTAGAGAGCAGCAGACCTACACCTCTCCGATGATGACTCCAATAAGAGTCGAAAATCGTCGATCCAGAGTGCTGGTCTGCGCTCCCTATTCCAAGTGAAAAATAGAATTGTTTTGCCTTCGCATTGCAACTGAATAAAAATGGAATTTTTATTTTTACTAAATCTTTATATTCACATATATCCAGCTACTTCTTGTAGTATCTACTAAATATTAGAACGTCTTATTCAATAAAAAATAGTCTTTTGGAAGTTATTTTGAAATTGCTTTAAACAACTGATTCAGTGCCATATGCTAATTATCTCCCAGATGAAGTATATTTAATGTATAGTGTATAAAATACACATTTTTTATATATTGTCATACTTCTTAGCATTTTTGTGCAACTTTTGGTTTTAATCACTCGAATGCCTGATATAAATCATGAATAAATCATATACCTAGTCCACAGTACATCGTCTTTTTTGGAAGATGATTACAAAAGTCTTAAAAATGATCTTAACTGCTTAGTTTGAGCGAGTTCAAACGAAGCGAGCTTCGTTGTCGGACTAACGAAACGCGGCTGTAAATTTGTCGGACAAGAGAACTGTTATTAATTAAATATAAGTATTTTAAATTGAAATTTAAGAGTTTTGTAGTAACAAAATCGTAGAGTCCGACACGCACAAGATGTGTTTTGTAATAACAAAACTCTTAATAGCCAACAGTAGCTCGTCATCAATATAACTTCGGGAGATAGTAGCACACCTTTGTTTCGAAAATTCTGCGAAACTTTGGCAACAGTCCGTCGGGAATATTTGACATAACTTGAATATTGTGACAGGCGCGCTAAATGGAAGTAATAGAAAACAATTGTATTATAATGTAAATAAATATTTATATAAAAAAATACTAAGTTTTCTCTCTAATGGCATATAAAACAACATAATGTTGCTCTACATCCCACCAGAGACTGAAAACAATGGGAACCTTCTCTGGTTACACCTCCGAGGCTTCTATTTCCCTTTGTACTCCAATCAGAGTAAAATGTAAATCAAAAATGAATAACCATTTTCAATTTCGTTGCAAAACGAAAATACAGCCGCACCATATTCTAGTCCTTTACCGCGCTGAGCAGATGGGACGTGAATTATAAATTGTAAAATTTGGACTAGAATATGGTGCGGCTGTATTTTCGTTTTGCAACGAAATTGAAAATGGTTATTCATTTTTGATTTACATTTTACTCTGATTGGAGTACGAAGGGAACCATTCTCGTTGGAACTTTACCGCGTTGATCAGATGGGACGTGAATTATAAATTGTAAAACTCCCTCATCTTCTCTAGTCTCAGCATTCGTATGGGTTGCAAATTGTAGAAGCCTCGGAGGTGTCTATGTTACATAAAAGGACCTCATACTTTTACCCGGGATATTAGTTCAATTGATATTCTGTTTTCACTTAAAATTTCAACACTCAGCTATCTATAACCAATTAACTTACATATCATTATATCATATCAGTCTCCTCCTGTAACTCATATTACTTATCCTAACTTCAACACTATTTGATATCAGACTTCCATATATTACAGACTCAACAACACCCCTTTTTAATCCTTAGTAAATTAAATTTTCATCAACACAGTTGGACTCATTCCAATTTTGGATAAAAACCACAATCATCAACCTATTCATATAAATTAAAACATCTTAGCAAAAATATTTTACACTTAATTATTTGGTACCAAATGTTCTCTAACATAAATGGATCCAGTATTCGCTAATTTATTCGACTACATTTGAATTATGTATAGATGGCTGCATACATTCTGGCTAATTCTCTATTTGCATTATAAAAATCATTTTATACTTTACCTACATCTTTCATAATCAAAGTACTCAAATGTAATTATAGCCACAACTTTGTTGATGTTTGTTATTACTGTTGAACATTTTTAAAAAAATCTTTTATTACAATTAGCTGGCTGTGGTAATACAGAGTAACTTATACGTCACGTTGTCGGTCTGTCCTTTGACACCTTTCAGAAACATCACTCATTTCATTTTGCATTCATTTGTCATTAAGTCATCGGTATGAGCGTCATAAAGTTAGCGAAACGGTTTTTTCAAAGTCGTTATTTTGACTTCTACCATAGCTCAAAAAATTGCACCTCGTTTGCGGATAATTGCACCATTAAAAATTTCATTTGCGGAGTTTCCGTTTTCGAGATATAAGCAAATCAAAAGTGGAGATTTCGGCGCAGCGCTAAAAATAAATGTCGATTTTCAGGGTATAAAATGCCGTAAAGTCACTAAATAACCATATCAAAAAATTGCACCTCGTTTGCGGATTATGAATAAACTGGTTTTAATTGAAAATTGTGAAAATTGAAAATGTTATAAAGGAAAAACGATTTTAATGTTGGTTGCCTATACTGTAGGGGCAAAGGAATGCCAGAATAATTTTCACTTTTGGTAAACCTAAACTGTAACGCCCGGTTTCATAATCAACTTAAAGTGAACATTAACTAAAGTCCACTTTAACGTTGACATTTACCCATATGAATTGCATTGACAAGGGTACCAACCTAAAACTTAATGTCCACTTTAACTGATTATGAAACCGGGCGTAAGGCTAAAAGTAGTATGTACCATAGTCAAAATAACTCCTCCTGACTTAAAGGTAATCCCTCCTTTGAAATTTCATTTGCGGATATTCCATTTTTAAGTTATATCAAAATGAAATTGATCGGGACAGCGCCAAAGTATATATTTCCATTATCGGGATATTTATTAAAAGCTGTAAAAATAACAATAACTATATCATTTAATTTCTTCTGGTTTGAGGATTACGAATAGACCTGGTTTAAACTAAAAATCATAAAGCTTAAAAATTTTCCGAAGAAAAAAATTTTCCATTTTGGTGGTCCTAAACTGTATTTGCAAAAGTATTATCTGTATTGTAATGTATATCTAAAATGACTGTTTCTGACCTAAGAAAATCCCTCCATTCGAAATTTCATTTGCGGATTTTCCGTTTTCGAGATATAACCAAATAAAAAGTTGAGATTTCGAATAAATTTTCATTTTCTGGGTATAATCACCTAATTGCTCCTCGTTTGCGCATTATAAATAAACTGGCTTTAATTGAAAATAATAAAAATTTAAAATTTTATAAAGAAAAACGATATTAATGTCGGTTGTGGTTGCCTACACTGTAGGGGCAAAGGCAAAGGAATAGTAGTGATGTTGATTATAGTTACTTTCGAGGATTCGTCACAAATCGTTACTTTTGTATAAAGTAATCATTTACAAAATAAAAATGTGTACCATTTTTATTCAGTTACAATGCGAAGGCAAAACAATCTTACTTTTTAATTAGAATACGGAGTGCAATCCAGCTCTCTGAATCGAGATTTTCGATTCTTATAGGAATCTCATCGGAGAGAGCTTAGGCTGGTTCTCCATATCCTAACTGACCAGCACCGAGAGCTTTTCCAACACATTGCAACTGAAACAAATAGGGTAGGTGACTAGCGTCATCTGGCAATTGAAAGATGAAGTTTTTCAATCCTAATAGCAACATTAATAATATTGAAAAACATTAAAAATATTACTAAAAGATTTTTAAATTGAAAACTTATTGGTCCACTTCCCTGGTGACACCTCCAAGGCTTCTACAATATGCAAGCCAAATGTATGCTGCAGTGAAGACAAAGGGAAGGAATTCTACACTATGCAATTCACATCCCCGTCTGCAGCTTGGTAAAGTTCCAACGGAAAATGCACCTAGTTACTCTACGGAGTAATACGACTATAAAGTAAAAATGTATACCATTTTCATTCAGTTGCAATGCGAAGGCAAAACAATCTTACTTTTCAATTAGAATACGGAGTGCAATCCAGCTCTCTGAATTGCGATTTTCGATTCTTATTGGAATCTCATCGGAGAGAGCGTAGGCTTGTTCTCCATATCCTAACTGACCAGCACCGAGAGCTTTTCCCACACATTGCAACTGAAACAAATAGGGTAGGTGACTAGCGTCATCTGGCAATTGAAAGATGAAGTTTTTCAATCCTAATAGCAACATTAATAATATTGAAAATATTAAAAATATTACTAAAAGATTTTTAAATTGAAAAACTTATTGGTACATTTTCCTGGTGACACCTCCATCCATCCATCCATCCAATGGCACTACAGCCCAAATTGAGCCTTGGCCTCCTTCAACAAGCTTCTCCAATCATTTCGATTTACCGCTGTTCTTTTCCATGAACGCGTTCCCAGGAAGTTCCTGGCATCCTCATCGACTTCGTCTTCCCATCTCTTTTTAGGTCTTCCAACAGTTCTTTTTCCCTGCATTCTTGCATTTAGCAATTTTCTGGGGATTCAATTCTCATGCATGCGGACCACGTGCCCTGTCCACCGTAATCTCTGCAGTTTAGTGTATTGTGCTAGAGTTGGTTCGCTATATTGCTCGTATATTTCTCTATTATACCTAATTCGCAAGTTGTTATTTTCACTTATTGGGCCCAGTATCCTACGGTATATTTTTCTTTCAAACACATCTAATGCATTGGCAGATTTCTGTGTCACCACCCATGTTTCGCAGCCATAACTTACTATGGGCCTGATTATTGTTTTATATACCCGGAGTTTTGTTTTCCGGTGTACGTCTCGCGATTTGAATATGTGGCCCATCGCGAAATAGGCTTTATTTGCCAGCACAAGCCTTCTATTTATTTCCGGTTCTTCATTGCATGCAACCAGATCCATTCCTAGGTACGTGAATCTATTCATATGTTGTATATCGTCAATAAAGTGTTGTTGCGCCGGTCTATTTGATCTGGTTTGTATGAGTAGTTTTGTTTTATTTGTATTTATTGCTAGCCCTACTGCTTCTGCACTCTGTTTCAACTCAACGTAGGTTTCTTCCGCTACATTTATTGTTCTGCTCATTATGTTTATATCATCTGCGTATGCTGCTAATTGGGTAGATTTGTTTGTAAGTATGTTATTTCCTCTCACCGTCAACCGTCTAATTACATATTCAAGAACAAGATTAAAAAGCGTTGGAGCCAGTCCGTCGCCTTGTTTCAGTCCTTGCGTTATCGTAAACGCATCAGTGATCTGTCCTTGAATACATACCTGTGCTTCTGTTTCTGTCATTGTCATTTGCACTAGTCGTATTAATTTTGATGGTATGCTAAATTCTTCCAATATATTAGGTAGAATTGTTCTATCTATTGAATCATAGGCTTCTTTAAAATCTACAAAGAGATTGGGTGCGTTCGGACGACCACAGCGGCTGGACAGCTGAGCTAGCAATAGTTGTCAGACGTCACCGCTGGAAGTCAGCCGCTGAGAGATTTACTAAGCTTTCCCTATCACGGCTGGATACAACCACTCAGCCGATTTCTGCTGACAGTCAGCCGCTATGGTCGTCCGAACGCACCCATTGTAAACGTCCATGTCATATTCCCATGTTTTGGCTAGTATTTGTTTAACTGTAAATAGTTGGTCAATGGTAGATCTATTTTGCCTAAACCCTGCTTGATATTCCCCGATGATTTTTTCCGTGAGAGGTTGAAGTCTTCGATTAAGGATGTTTGTGAATATTTTGTATCCCGAACAAAGTAAAGAGATGCCTCTATAATTCTGACACAACAGTTTGTCTCCTTTTTTATGAATAGGGCAGATTATACTTTTCTTCCATTGTTGGGGATTTCTTCTTCTATCCATATCTCTCGTATTAGCTGGTACATCTGTTGTGTCAAATTCCTTCCTCCTTGCTTGAGTAGTTCTGCCGGTATTTTATCTATTCCCGGTGCTTTATGGCTTTTTTGTATGTGGATTGCCGTTTGGACCTCCTCTAGCTTTGGGGGTCTAGTTAATTCATTTTCTTCTCCATCTTCCCCAGTTCTTGTTGTTGTACCTCCTGCCATGTCTGCTGCTGCCTCTGTTGTTGTAATGGTGGTTGTGCCCCTTTGTTTAATACTTCCTTAAAATATGTCATCCAGGTTATCTTAATTTCGTCCATATCGCTAATGATTTCACCCTTCTTATTTTTGCAGAGGCTAGTCTTCGGTTTGTATCCCTGTCTTAAATGTTTGATAAGTTGGTATGAACTAAGTGTTTATCGTTTCCTTAAACTCCCTTTCTATATTTAGTATCCGTTGGTTTTCGTACTTTCTCTTTTTCTGCCTGCACAGTTTATCTGCTCTTCGTCTTTTGTTCTCAAATTCTGTTTTTCTCTCTCTAGTACGTCTGAGTATGTAATTCTTATGTGCTTTATTTCTTTCCTGTATAGCTTGTTTGCATTCTTCATCGAACCATGTTTCTTCTCTCCGTTGTGTCTTTGTTCCTAGGATTTCTTTCGCTGTGTTTAGTATGATACTGCTTATGGTGTTCCATTGATTTTCTATTGTGGAGTCTGCTCTGTTTTCTTCTAGTAATTTTTCATCCACTGTTCTCTCAAATCTTTCTTGTATTTCAGGGACTTTTAGGTTATCTAAGGTTAGTTTTTCTTGTTTTGGATATTTTTCCTTTACCTTTCGACTGATTTTGCATCTAAACCGTGTCTGCACTAGTAGATGGTCTGAGTCACAGCTTGCGCCACGTCTGCTTTTTACATCTAATATACTCGTCGCCATTCTTTTTTCAGTCAGTATATGGTCTATTTGATTTATTGTGTTTCCCTATGTTTCCCTATTACCCTATGTACTCTTCTTCTTTTCCGATCTTGGCGTTTGTGTCGCCTATCACCATTTTAATGTCGTTTCTTAGTATTGAGTCATAGATTCGTTCTAGATCTTGATAAAAGGCTACCTTAGTGTATTCTTCCTGTTCATTTGTGGGACAGTGCACATTTATAAGGGTTATGTTAAAGAAATGCGTTTTTATCCTAAGCTTGCAGATTCTTTCATTGATGGCTTGAAAATCTGTTATCAGGTGCTTCATTTTATTATCTACGATAAAGGCTACTTCAAATTCTTTATTTCCTTCATCTTTACCGCTATACAGTATAGTGTGTGTTTTAGTGTCACGGCTACGTTTTCCCAACCATTTAGTTTCTTGTACTGCAGTGATTCCTATTTTATATCTTTTCAGTTCGTGTAGAAGGATCCTCTGTGCTCCTGGTCTATTTAGCGTTCTGACATTCCATGTTCCCAGCATAAATTCCATATTCCGTTGCCAAAGTCGTCGTCTTGATATCCGTCCATTCCGAGGCCTATCTGAAGGTTTCGTAGTAGTACTTTTTTACAAGAATATGTTACTGGCCTATCGCCCAACCCCCTTTTCGGAGGACCATTTCTCCCTTCCTCGTCAGCCCTTACCCTACTTTCCACTGGGATTGGATACCCAATCTCCGGTAAGGTTGCTCAGGTTCTCCAGGGTTCACCCGTCCGGTGACACCTCCAAGGCTTCTACAATTTGCAAGCCAAATGGATGCTGCAGTGAAGACAAAGGGAAGAAATTCTACACTATGCAATTCACATCCCCGTCTGCAGCTTGGTAAAGTTCCAACGGAAAATGCACCTAGTTACTCTACGGAGTAATACGACTATAAAATAAAAATGTATACCATTTTTATTTAGTTGCAATGCGAAGGCAAAACAATCTTACTTTTCTTACTTCATCTTTTAATTGCCAGATGACGCTAGTCACCTACCCTATTTGTTTCAGTTGCAATGTATGGGAAAGCTCTCGGTGCTGGTCAGTTAGGATATGGATAACAAGCCTACGCTCTCTCCGATGATATTCCAATAAGAATCGAAAATCGCGATTCAGAGAGCTGGATTGCACTCCGTATTCTAATTGAAAAGTAAGATTGTTTTGCCTTCGCATTGCAACTGAAAATGGTATACATTTTTATTTAATACGCTCTGAGCTTCGCTGGTGTCGCTCCTAGCGGATTACTAATGCAACTTTTACCGGTAATTTTTAAATTTATTATTTAATTGTTATCGCTTAATTCTTACAACACAAAAAAGTAATTAAATTATAATCGATTTTTTAAAGATTTTGCTAACCATTTTAACGTTCTATTAATGAAATATTAATTTTTTACTTCGGATACTTTCACAATTATCGTGTAGATGGCGCTCAGATTAATTTATAATTACATATTACAAAATATTAAAAAAACTTAAAATTCAGTATTTAAAACGTAAGTGTATTTAAGGTAAAAATATACACCAGAGCTTTGACCAACTAATATTATTTCCTATTAATGTTTTTAATTTCAATGTTTTAAATTAATCACTTTGACATTTATGTCAAATTTCCGGTAAAGGTTTACATACTTGTCACTACTGGCGCTCGCGACTTTTTAATTATCCCCTCTACCTACGAGCTCACAGCGTATAGTCGTATTACTCCGTAGAGTAACTAGGTGCATTTTCCGTTGGAACTTTATACCAAGCTGCAGACGGGGATGTGAATTGCATAGTGTAGAATTCCTTCCCTTTGTCTTCACTGCAGCATCCATTTGGCTTGCAAATTGTAGAAGTCTTGGAGGTGTCACCAGGAAAATGTACCAATAAGTTTTTCAATTTAAAAATCTTTTAGTAATATTTTTAATATTTTCAATATTATTAATGTTGCTATTAGGATTGAAAAACTTCATCTTTCAATTGCCAGAAGTCCCCTACCCTATTTGTTTCAGTTGCAATGTGTGGGAAAAGCTCTCGGTAGCTGGATTGCACTCCGTATTCTAATTGAAAAGTAAGATTGTTTTGCCTTCGCATTGTAACTGAATAAAAATGGTATACATTTTTATTTTGTAAATGATTATTTTATACAAAAGTAACGATTTGTAACGAATCCTCGAAAGTAACTATAATCAACATCACTACTATTCCTTTGCCTGTGCCCCTACAGTGTAGGCAACCACAACCGACATTAATATCGTTTTTCTTTATAAAATTTTCAATTTTTATTATTTTCAATTAAAGCCAGTTTATTTATAATCCGCAAACGAGGAGCAATTAGGTGATATGTTCATTTAGCAATTTTACGGCTTTTTATACCCAGAAAATGAAAATTTATTTGAAATCTTTTATTTAGTTATATCTCGAAAACGGAAAATCCGCAAATGAAATTTCGAATGGAGGGATTATCCTCAAATCAGGAGGAATTATTTTAGATATGGTGGATAATACTTTTGCTAATACAGTTTAGGCCCACCAAAATGGAAATATTTTTTCTTCGGAAAATTCTTAATTTTTATGATTTTTAGTTAAAAGTTAAAAATTTTAGTTTAGTAAAAAGGTATACTCATAATCCTCAAACGAGGAGGAATTAAAAGATATGATTATTTAGTGCTTTTATAGCTTTTGATATTTACAAAAAGGAAATAAACACTTTGGTGCGGCGCCGAAAATTTTTATTTTTTATAACTCTAAAACGGAAAATCCGCAAATGAAATTTCGAATGGAGGGATTTTCTTACGTCAGAAGCAATTATTTTAGATATACATTACAATACAGATAATACTTTTGCAAATACAGTTTAGGACCACCAAAATGGAAAATTTTTTTCTTCGGAAAATTTTTAAGCTTTATGATTTTTGGTTTAAACCAGGTCTATTCGTAATCCTCAAACCAGAAGAAATTAAATGATATAGTTATTGTTATTTTTACAGCTTTTGATAAATATCCCGATAATGGAAATATATACTTTGGCGCTGTCCCGAGAAATTTCATTTTGATATAACTTAAAAATAGAATATCCGCAAATGAAATTTCAGAGGAGGGATTACCTTTAAGTCAGGAGGAGTTATTTTGACTATGGTACATACTACTTTTAGCCTTACAGTTTAGGTTTACCAAAAGTGAAAATTATTCTGGCATTCCTTTGCCCCTACAGTATAGGCAACCAACATTAAAATCGTTTTTCCTTTATAACATTTTCAATTTTCACAATTTTCAATTAAAACCAGTTTATTCATAATCCGCAAACGAGGTGCAATTTTTTGATATGGTTATTTAGTGACTTTACGGCATTTTATACCCTGAAAATTGACATTTATTTTTAGCGCTGCGCCGAAATCTCCACTTTTGATTTGCTTATATCTCGAAAACGGAAACTCCGCAAATGAAATTTTGAATGGTGCAATTATCCGCAAACGAGGTGCAATTTTTTGAGTTATGGTAGAAGTCAAAATAACGACTTTGAAAAAACCGTTTCGCTAACTTTATGACGCTATCGGTATGTAAACAAGTAAATTTTGGATCCCACGTGTTGGGATATACATTACCTTAGGGCATTATCCCAGTTGCCATGTAACCATCACAAGGCAATTTTTCAAGGTATGCACTTATAACGCATCAATGTGATATTTAAAGGGTGTTTACCCTAATATTTTTCTTTTGTGGCTCAGCTAGCATCAAGTTTGTAAGTATAACCAACTTGCTATTATAACCCTAGTCAAAATTTAAATTCCAACTTTGCATTTATTAATTCGGTTATACTTATTTTTAGATCTTAACACTGATGATGATTTTATAAAAAATCGAAAACGTTTTGTTGTGATGTAGCCCTTTAAAGGGATGTTTAATAAAAAATTTTATACCTTTTACAAAGGATTTTTTTCCAATTTTACATTAATTATAAAATAATTACCAGACCGTACTGTTATAAAATGACAATATCATACAATGCCATTAATTAACTGCATCTTTTGTTTTAAAATCGATTTACAGATTAAGAATTTTAATAATTGTAAATTACGCAAAAAATATGACACCTAGGTATAGGACATCCATATACCATTCGAAAGAGGTAGATTTGTTTAGTATAGTTATTTATTAATATACATGGTGTTTCATTTAAAATAAGAATCATATGACACATTGAATAATCTAATAATAAAACTGTAAATTTTGAACACCCTGGAAATAAATGTGTAACAATTAATCATGAAATACATTCAACCAATATCCAAATATTTAGATGTAAAAGTATTTTTTTTATAATTTCTTAAATAACTTGAGAATAAGCCTTCTTTTAAAACTTTACATTTTAAGAAAAGTCAACATAACTCAGAACACTCTGTACATAGGTATAGGGAAGCCTTATGAAACTATACCTTATTTTTTGCGGACAATTAAAAAATGCAATAAAATACAGGGTGTTCCATAAGAAAAAATATAACTTTGATACGCCGCCATTTATTGGGACACCCTGTATATTTCAAAATAATTTTAAAATGTAGATTTTATCAACTTACAAACCACTAATTAATTTTTTTTTCAAATCTTTTACCATTTGGCTATAATCTTTCGTCGCGTTAGTGGTGACTCACCCTGTATAGCCCAGTCTGGTTAGCATTTGATCTTGCATGCCGAGCTACCCAAAATTTTATTTTTATAATCATTTGGGAGGTCAATAGTAGTGTAAATTTAAAATCGCGAATTAACTTCGCCGTTGCGTTAGCCGCCATCTTGACTTTAAAAGAAGAACCGTTTTTTCTCAATATCTCGGCCATTTTTAACTTTTCGACAAAAAGTGTAGGGGCTGAAATTGTTGAAAATGTAATTTCCTATAATTTTTTTGATTATCTTTTTTTGTGCCGCTGATATTCTCCGACTTAACGGGGTAAATAGTGACAGAGCATAATTATTGAATTATCTCATTTATTATTAGTTTTAGAACAAAAATGTACCTATACAAAAATGGAGAGAATTAAATTTTATACAATTTTGATCTCTTTCATTTTTTTTTGCTAAAATCGATGTTTCAGGTAGTATGTATGCCACGGGTCGGCAACCTTTTTCGGATGGCGGGCCATGTTCAAAATAAAACCTTTTATGCGGGCCGTATACTCAAATGTAACTTAATTAGTCTTTTTCTTCTTCTGTCTGTTTGCATCCCTCCTGGACAAAGGCCTCCAATGAGTTCTTCACTTCTCTCTGTTTTGTGTTATTTAGTGCCAGTTACTCCCCACTTGTGCTTTGATATCGTCTAGCCATCGTTTTTGGGTCTTCCATTACTAAGGCTGTGCTCGTCTGGTCTCCGATGTATAATGTTTCTCGTCCATATTTCGTTGTTTTGTCATGTCACGTGTCCTACTTAGTTTTACTTCATTTGCGCAATTTCCAATTACATCCTCCACCTTCGTCCTGCTTCATATGTCCTTATTTTCGTATATGTTTTTTCAGAGATACTCGTAACATAGCTCATTCAATGGACCTGTGATTTTCCTAATCTATACAGAGTGAGTTTTATGTATGTAACGCTTCAATTATCTAGGAAACGGCTTGCACGATTTCTATAAAATTTGGTATGTAAGGGTCTTGTGATACGGCCGATATTATGGTGGTATTTACATTGTTTTCGGATCTTCCGTTTTTCTGAAAATCTAATGAACCTTCTTGTTTGAAATGGGACACCCTGTACATTTTTTGCATTTTGAAGTCCTTAAGAAATGCTGATTATTTTTATGTAATATTCCCTATACCTTAATGCCATAATTTCTTCGTTATTGCCATATTTATTTAACAAAAAATTTAAAACAAATTATAAAAATCAATTTTCTCGGCCCGATCAGACATTATTTTAGGTTCTTTGGATCATTTTAAATAAAAAAGGTCCCTTGTAATTTTTCTCTAAAGTCGATCGTTTTTGAATAGTTACAAACAATTTTATACTGAAAAAACGAAAAATGACGGTTATCAAGGCTCAAAATCCCAAGTAAAAATATTACTTTTGTAATTACAACCTAAATGCAAGTTCAAACCTTGTTATACGCAGTTTGGGCTTATTTCATTTTAAAAGATTGTTTTTTAATTGTTAATGAAGCATGATCGCCCTTCTCTCATAAGCAATTCATTTACTTACACTCTTCTTAAAAAATAATAATTTTAGAATAAAACATGCCAAAAACTCTCATGGGGAGCTGACAGAAGAAGTATCGCCATTTTTCGTTGTTTTCAGTATTAAATTGTTTATAACCAAAAAACGTTCAAACGTACAAAAACGTTAGTTGTTTTCAGAATTAAATTGTTTATAACTTTAGAGAAGAAATTTTAAAGAACATTTATTGCTAAATAAATGTAGCAATAACTCAGAAATTGCCGCATTTAGGTATAGGAAATATTACATAAAAAATTATCAGTCTTTTTAAGGACTTCAAAACGCAGGGTGTCCCATTTGAAATAAGAAAGTTCATTAGATTTTCAGAAAAACGGAAGATCTGACAACAATGTAAATACCACCATAATATCGGCCGTATCACAAGACCTTTACACAGCAAAATTTATAAAAATCGTAAGTACTAACCGTTTCTGAGATAATTGAGGCGTTCCATACATAAAACTCACTCTGTATATTCATTTTTCATCTGTTTTAAGACATTTAAGACAACTTTCTGGTTAGTAATTTTGGTAGTGTTTCAAATCCTATATTTAATATTTCCATACCGTGGTTTTCTGGTTTTGCTACGCTGAATGAGTGTACTTCTGTAGAAATAGTAATCTTCAACAATAATTTTTATTATCTTATTTTTGCCGTTTTAGTGATTCCATTTTTATCTTTTATTTGATGTATTTGTTGTCGGTCTTTACTACTTATTTAGGGTTTTTATCACTTTCAAACTCTTGTTTTTCTCTATATGTTCGATTTGTTCGGTGTTGTTGTCCCTGATATCTTGTCTTATTCTTTTTCTTATTGCCTTATTAAGTTTCTTATATTCTGGTGAATTTCGGTCCATATGCAACTTCTGTCCTTAATCGTCTGTTGTGTTTCTGTCTTTAATTTATTATTTTTCATAAATTTGTTAATTTTTCCTAAAATTGTATTAGTGCTTTGGCGGGCCGCACAAAAAGTTGCAAAGGGCCGCATGCGGGCCGCAGGTTGCCGACCCCTGATGTATGCGGTTAACCCAATAACCTTGACCATGATTTTCAAGGTCATATTCAAACGCAGACGTATTCATTCTATTCAGTGTTGCAGTTAGAAACATGGGTCCCGCTCGAATAAGAACGCGTGACCTTGGCATGACCTTGAAGGTCAAGGTCAAAGTAAAGGTCGCCATTGGATAGCCAGGAAAAAGTCCTAGAATTCTACACTAAATTTACAATCAAGATGCAGTAGAAATAAACAAACCAAGACACGTTAAATGCTAGTAGGAGCACTCCCGAATAATAATTTACAATGTTAGGTAAACTTTGGAAATCATGATTTGGGATTTATAATGTACCTATATACATTGTAAATTAGGATTCGGGAGTGCTCCTAGTAGCATTTAACGTGTCTTGGTTTGTTTATTTCTACTGCATCTTGATTGTAAATTTAGTATAGTACTTTTCTTTGATCCTAACCTCTACATGTTGCTAGATAACCAGTAACTCCGGGAATTGGAATACCCTGTTAATCTTATAATTTTCCGAGTTTGTGCCTCTATATCTTGAAAATCTTCCATCAGATCGAGATCTGCCCGTGAGAATTTTTCATCAGGATGCTTCAAAGAGTATCTTTCCACAGTATGAACTACATCCACTGGGACCTAATTTCCATAAGATTTGTGCGGGGTACTTTAATATTATTTTGACTCAATTTGAATGGTAAAAAATAAAAGATACTAAATTATTCGAAATTTTATAAACAAAATGGAATATTTTAAAAATGAAAAACTCTAACTCATTATATTCATTGTATCTATGTAGTTTCTCAGTAGGTACTTATAGTTTTTACGCAATTCGATATTACTTAGCAAAAACTTTTTATTTTCATCCAGTGGCGGTACTAGACCAAAAAACTGGGGGGGGGGCAAGTCCCAATAGATTTTGAGTGACCGGTTTACAAAAGTGATTATAGTACATCCTGCAAAAGTCCTGCAAAAACAGGGGGGGCAGGTGCCCTCCCGCCGCAGGCTAGAACCGCCACTGTTTTCATTCTTTTCAAAGAAATTCCTGTATGTTTGTGCGTTGTACTTATTTTCAAATATTTGTCTTAAAATGTATAAAAACAACTTTCTATTTTTTGCCTTTTGATTAATACCACAATTCTATGTATAACAAACTAATGATGTGTGAATGGGAGTTTTCAAAAACTAATAATATTTATGCTTTTTTGGAAGATTAAACATATTGTTACTATTATTTTAATAGTAATCCTATAAATTATAAATTAATTAATTTCAAATTCACTATTTTATAGACTTATAGAATCTTAATACAACCCTGTGCAATGATATAAATATCAGGTTTCACGTGTTATGTGCATGTATTTGTTGACATGCTACTTTTCTTTAAACGAGCACCACACTCTCGAAAAAGTTGACCGAAGTCCAAGTACCCATCACTACACACTCGTTCAACTTCGCGAGGAATACATTCAAGCGGTGCGATACCGACAGAGAGCGGAAGTAGAACGAAACTAGGAAAAGTTGCAAGAAGTGGCTGTGTACACTCTCGTACTTACTTAACTTCGATCAACTTCGCCGAAAGTGTGGTGCTCGCTTTAAAGTGAATATAGTAATACTTACGGACAAAAATTTGGCTTATAACATGTGAAGTGAAATTTTTTTGCTGCTATTCTTAACCCCCCAGTGCCATAGGAATATGATTTCTTTTCCGAATGCGATGCTTTATAATGTCATATAAATGCTCTATCAGATTTAAATCTAATATTGACTAATGGTAATCATTTAATTTTTAAATTGAACCCCATCAAGGTATATATATATATATATATATATATATATATATATATATATATATATATATATATATATATATATATATATAGTGACTGTAGACCCCGATATGGGGCTAAGTCGCGAAAGCTTTCTAGATCCTATTTCTTGGGAGGATCAGTCCCTTTTGCTTATGTTATCTTCTTAACGATTTCTCTCCATTTTTTCCTGTCTCTAGTTTTTCTCCGCCATTCTCTGACTCCTGCGTTTTTAAGTCTTCTTCAACTTATTGCAACCATTTTGATCTTGGCTCGAAGGACCACAATAAATCATCTTGGAGGAGACTACTAACTCAGTGAGAGCTTTATTAGTGGACTGTTTAGCATAGGGTGAATTTAAAATAGAATAAAAAAAATAACAGTAAAAAAACCAGACCTTAAAGTAAATTTTAATAAAAATATTTCCTACCTTGTCATGTCTCGTTGCACAAGCTGGAGCAGGCCTGCTATTTTTCGTACTGCTATTGCTGAGTAGTATAAATCACTCGCGAGGACTATATTGAGTTTCTATACACTTTTCGGAATAATTGTAAGTGACTGTTAACCAAGAGAGTTGGTTGGCGAATTGTCTTTTTAAAATGAGGCGAGTAGGCAGGTAATTACATACAAAAAACTTTAAGGTTTTTACTTGAAAATAATGATAGAAATTAATACATACTCACTGAATTAGGTATTGGCCTACTCGTATATACGGGGTGTCCCATAATATTGAAAAGAAAATGAATTAAAATATTCTTTACAAAAACAAGAAAATTAAAAATTGTTATTCCTACTTATGTGGACGAACCACAACCGCCCACCACAATACGCAGTATTGTTACGGCTCAAAAGGCAAAGGACATAATTTTACTATAGAGCGTTTATATATACCACTATTAGTTTTCACTGTGGCCACTCTAACTATACCATCAGATCCAGGATGAACCTCAATTATACGGCCCAAAGGCCATGGTAGCGGGGGAATATTATTTTGGCGGATTACCACTAAGGTACCTAGTTGGACGTTTGGAGACGGAGAATTCCATTTAGCCCTTTGATGAAGAGTTTGAGACTTTCGAAGTTTGGAAGCTCTTATAAGAAAAGGGCCCGCAAAATCAACTCCAACATTACTGAAAGGTTTTAGTTGAGATATTCGAGCTAGCGGTAGATTTCCCATTAACGGAACTGGAGACAAAGGATTGACCTTAAAACCGTTGACTGATAAATATACTGGAAGATACGAAACTAAATGAGCGTTTATGTACGACACCAGTGGTTTTAGAAATAGATGGCGTTAGCAGCTTTCTAGGTACGAGATTGAATTTACCTGAGACAACGATGAGACGTATTCAGGTAGCTTTGGTTATCGGAATTTGGGGTCGGTCGGGTCGATCGGATTATAATAAAAATTATTTATTTCTTTTGATGCATTTAAATTTGAGTTCTCATTCAACGACAACAATGGCAATTTTTAAAATAATTATTGGAGTGTAAGTACCTATGTATTACTTTCTAAACTCGTTTTTAAATTAGTAAGAATAATTGTAGTCGTAATTTGTCTTTTAATTTGAATTCTTGAAACAAATAATTAAATATTCTAAAGTTTATTTAATAATTTTATATAATATATATGATAATATAATTTATTTAATAAAAAATTTATTTAACGAGAAAAATACTCACTGGGTGATTTTAGATATTGTACATTTCTTATTTTCCTCATAATCTCGATACCTAACAAATTAGGTAGTTATTTTCGATAATTACAGTCTCTTCTGATCATTGTATATTTTGTTTGGAGATATTGCAACCGTATTTACCTGGGTAAAGAATAGAAAAGAAGAGTGGAATCAACACATAAGCAGGATGTCTGAATCAAGGATAGTAAGAATAGCCAGGGACAAGTCACCGTTAGGCCGAAGAAGTATAGGACGCCCAAGGAAAAGATGGAATGACAATTTAGGGACAGAATGAAAGGCACCCTTGAAGAAAAACAGGCAGTACTGCCTATATAAAAGAAAAAGTAAAAGAAGAAATTCTTTAGGTAGATTTTTGGTAGTATAATGTGCTTCTTTGGAGTTTTACTGAAGATCATTGTTTTCGTTTTAGTGGGAAAAAATTCTAGGCCAGTAGTGTTTGACCAATTCGCTAATTCCTAAATAGTCCTGTCGCCAGAGGGGGTACAACGACCTCCTTAATTCAGATGGACTTACCCAAGTTTATTTTATGTATTTTGACCCGTAGAAGACGAATTTTTTGGGTAACAGTCGATCCGGATGTCGATAAGATTGTTATAAACAAAGAACTTGAGGAGTCACATAACAGCGATTTTTCGCAAAACAAAACATTTTTTGTATTTTTTGGGTGATTCTCAGCAAAAAATGGTCTTACAAGTTTTTTCTTCGGATGCATAGTTTTAGAGATAAACGCGGTTGAACTTTCAAAAAATCGAAAAAGTGCAATTTTTGAACCCGAATAACTTTTGATTAAAAAATAAAATAGCAATTCTGCTTACTGCATTTGAAAGATCAAGTCAAATTCTATCGGTTTTGATTATTTGCATTGCTAAAAATTAAGTTTTTATTTGTTAAACAAAGCCATAAACACATAGTGTTTCCCGTGCCCAATGCATGCGTTTTAATGTATGTAATCTACGTAGAAATTGTCTGTATGCACACCTACTCGTTCGATTTAAAATGGGAAATGCATTGAAAACATCATTCAATCACTATGTGTTATAGCTTTGTTTAACAATAAATTAAAAATTTATTTTTAGCAATGAAAGTAACCAAAATCGATAGAATTTGACATGAACTTTCAAATGCGGTAAGCAGAATTGTTATTTTATTTTTCAATCAAAAGTTATTCGGGTTCAAAAATTGCAATTTTTCGATTTTTTGAAAGTTCAACCGAGTTTATGTCGAAAACTATGCATCCTACGAAAAAACTTGTAAAACCATTTTTTGCTTAGAATTACCCAAAAAATACAAAACAATGTTTCGTTTTGCGAAAAATCGCTGTTATGTGATTCCTCAAGTTCTTTGTTTATAACAATCTTATCGACATCCGGATCGACTGTTACCCAAAAAATTCGTGTTCTACGGGTCAAAATACATAAAAAAAAACTTGAGTAAGTCCATCTGAATTTAGGAGGCCGTTGTACCACCACTGGCTACAGGACTAAAATGACTAGTGGGTTAAGTGATTTAGCGATGTCATTGATGGCAATAAGGAAAAGTGCAACGAGTAGACCATTGAGGAATGTCGTTTAATTGGATTTTTGAGTCTAAAAGAACGTTATCTATGTGAATAAGTTTCGTCTATATAGGAAATTACTAATAAATTTTATATTTCCTGGAATTGACCAACTTAATAGAATTCTTATATCTAATCCCCAAATGGCACGCGTTATAAAATATAATAAAATATAGCCATAAGCCAAACATACTTTATCACATCCAAATGACCCATGAATTACAGATTCAATGTCCCCTAGGTTGTCTAATGTAGATGTGGACTTTCTAAATCCACTTTGTATAAGGCCTAGGTAGCTATAATATCAATAAGTCTAATACTATCTAGTATCTATCAAGTGGATAAACTAATTAATTTTAGCAAGTTTTGTTCCATTGAGTTTTTTCACTAAGCTAATACTTTTCGAGTTATTTGAGAGTGAATATGTTCGTTTTTTAACAAAAAAAAAACACGTTTTTAGACTGTTTTACGCAAATAACACAATAAGTAAGTATTTTATCGAAAAAAGGAATCAATAAAAATATAGTTTATAAAAAATTAAAAAAAAATGTCTGTATAAAGTCTTTATACTCAATAGAAGCAGAGTTGTAGCTAATTAAAAGTAAGTTATTATTCGTCAAATTCCAAATGGAATATTTCAAAGTGAAATAACCAAAAAATAAAGCACATTTCTGGGAAAACTCATCGCAACTTTTTTAAAGTGTTTAAAAAAAGCTTTGTTTTTGTTTTTAAAAAAGTTTCTAGCATTAAAGTAAGCACGTTACGCTGAAAATAAAGTTGGTCATTTTTTGTAAAAGATAGTTTTAAAAAAGCGTTAAAATCACCCTCTAAAAGGGAACTTGCATAAGATTTTTATTTCGAAAGAGATGCTATAAATTTGCTAACTCATCGCAACTTTTTTAAAGTGTTTAAAAAAGCTTTGTTTTTGTTTTTAAAAAAGTTTCTAGCATTAAAGTAAGCACGTTACGCTGAAAATAAAGTATAGTTTTAAAAAAGCGTGAAAATAACCCTCTAAAATGGAACTTGCATAAAATTTTTATTTCGAAAGAGATGCTATAAATTTGCTATAAATCACAACAGAACACGATTTAAAAAGAAAAAAAGTTGTTTGTGTTTTTCGTTTGGCCCCTCAAGACAAATACAATCAAATTATTGTTTACGATTTGATAGACAGAAGAAATTGAAAATAAAAGTTGGCAAAACTAAACCTGTTTTTCTCAAAACTGCTTTTTTCAAAGGCGGTGGACATTGTAACTCAAAAGCTAGTTGCCAGATCCACCTGAGATGTTTCATATATTTTCTTTAGACATTTCGTAAGGTAACTCTGTCGAGATATTTTTTGTTTCTTGCTTATTTTTTGTTTAACAATAACAAGTATGTTGACTTTCACCATTTTTACAAACAATTTCGGTATTTTGACTTCAAAATAGTGATATCAAAAACTCAATCGTCAAAACTCATAAGAGAGACTCATAAGCTAATAAAATATCTTTGATTTTTTTGTTTTATATGATCCATTGACGAGTTCTGATGTCCACTGCAAAATCCATTTTTTTTATGTTTTTAAAAATTTAATATTTGGTCTTGAAATTTGTTTGGAGTTCATATTCTTTGAATTGTACTGAATATGGTTATTCAAATTAAAAATAAAATAATTCTACCATAGTTTCAAACAGAATTCAAAAAAGGTGATTGAAATGATAATTTCAAACCATACCCCCCCCCCTTAAACAAAATTAGTAAAAAGTTAAAAATTCGAAAACATGTGTTAAGGTAACAAATATTGCGGCCCTCGGTAATAGACTAGAAACATTTTGTGGCCCTTACTAAAAAAGCGCTACTGATTAATTTCATTTGAGATGCTAATTAGGAGGTGATTTTTAGATTTTTTTTACAAAAAAAGGGATCAACTTTATTTTGTGCGCAACTTGATTACTTCTGATACTAGAAACTCAAAAAAATAAAGCTGTTTTTAAACTTTTTAAAAAAGTTATGATGAGTTTTCCCCGAAAAGTTCTTAATTTTTTGGTTATTTCATGTAGAAATATTTAATTTTGAATTTGACAAATAATAAGAACCTACTTTTCATTAGCTACAACTCTGCTTTTACTGGGTCTACGACTTCATAATATGTCATATTTATATAAAACATTTTTTTCACTTTTTGATAAGCTGTATTTTTGCTATGAATGTTTTTTTGGTGAAATACTTCCTTTCTTAGTTATTTGCGAAAATCCGTCTAAAAACGTACTATTTTTTGAGAAATGAATATATTCACTCGCAAATAACTCGAAAAGTATTTACTTGTGAGGTCAGGACTAGTGAAAAAAACTCTAAAGTCAATTTATATTTTCAACATTTTTGCAGAAACAAAAACAAAAAAAAATTAATACAGATTAATATGATAGTGACTGCTGCGTTAAAATTTTGAATACGGGCCACGTAAAATAACCGCGTGTTCTTGGCTAGTTCCTTGAGTAGGGAGAATTGTAAACTTCCCTCTAAGGCTAGTTCCAACAAATTTAAGCTAGGCGAGCCACTATACGGGCAGGTTTTAAAGACAACAAAATAATGCATAGGCTTTCGTATCTTTCCGTATTTATCAATCAACGTTAAAACATTTAACACATTTAGACAGTACTCTACGAATGGCTCGTTTGGAAGATATAATCCAAAAACGCTGAGAAATTAGGTATTGAACAGTTTGAAGCCCGGCGTGTAGATATTGCAGATGAGTAGATTCAATAATCATATCAGTTAATTTACAACTGTTAGGAAGTAATGCCGGAAATTTGCGATCATACGAAATGGGCACATTACCTAGGCAACTACCTACACGTAGAATTCCCTTTGCATCGATAAAAGGTGAAAGCTTTCTTAAATTTTTTGGAAGCAGCTGTTTATCTTGGATAAAATTTATTAAAGTATTAAAAAAGATCTGCTGTGTTTGTTTAACAAAAACCAGTAAGGAGTTATGTTGCTCCAATAAACTTAAACAACCTATTTCCAGATTACCATATCGGTTTTTGGTTACATAATGGAAAAAACGAATAATGTAACACAAACATCGAACACACCTATTTAAAGACGAATGACGATCCAATAAAATATCTAAAAAATTATTGGGAATTTCAGCAATCAATGCGACAGTCCGCACTTCCAAATTTACATTAGTAGACTCCTTTGAATTAAGTTCAAAGAACGTTAGCGGATCAGATTGTAAGAAGGTTGGCCCCGCCCACCATTTGGAACAGTTAATTAACTCAGAGGGTAAGCAACCCCTTGAACCAATGTCAGCAGGATTTTCTTCAGAAGGAACATAGTGCCAACATGAAGAAGTTACTCGTTCCTGCACATAAGCTACTCTATTGCTCACAAAAGTTTTCCACTGATGAGGGGAAGATTGTAACCAACGTAATGTAACAGCAGAATCAGAATAACAGTATATTTCCTTGATTTCTACTTTATCTTTAATAACAGAAGAAACAAAGGAGACTAGTCGAGCCACTAAAACCGCAGCAGACAATTCTAATCTTGGAATAGTAAGTCCCTTATTAATGGGTGCGACCTTAGATTTAGCTATAACAAAAGAAACAAAAGGTTGGCCTGAAGGTGATAAGCATCGAAAGTACAAGACAGCGCAGTAACCTTTCTCGCTAGCGTCACCAAAACAGTGAACTTCTAAGCGTAAAATATCGTCAATTAATAAACGACGAGGTAAATTTAATTTACTCAAATATGCTACATCATCAATGTATTTTTTCCACAAACGGATAATTTCTTTTGATGGAGCATCATCCCAACCAATCTTTTGAGTCCATGTTCTTTGAATAAGGTGTTTAATTAGAAATGTTATTGGAGATAAAAATCCAAGAGGATCAAATATTTTTGCTAAATTTGACAAAAGATGACGTTTTGTACAAGAAGAGTCTAAAACTTGAACTTTAAAAGCAAATGTATCCGAAGAAGCGTCCCATTCCAACCCTAATACTTTAAGTGTTGTGGACGAAATATCATCATTAAATGTAAGAGGTTTTATTGCTAAATCTGATACAGCTAATCCTTTCAATAAATCGGGTACATTACTGGACCATTTTTTCAACTCAAAACCTCCTTTGGCAAGTAAGGCAATAAGTTCGTCTCTTAGTGCTAAGGCATTTTCGAAACTAGGACAGGAAGAAACGATATCATCAACGTAGGTTCCAGTTTTAAGTGCCTCGGCTGCTAGAGGAAAATAATCCCCGTCATCATTAGCCAACTGATGTAGACATCTAATAGCAAGATAAGGAGAACAAGAGAGACCATAAACAACTCTGTTGATACGAAGATCTCGAACAGGTTCAGAATTATTAAAACGCCAAAGTACTCTTTGATAATCTGTTTGAGTAGGATTAATTAAAATTTGCCTATACATTTTAGAAATATCGGCCGTAATTACATAACCATGCAATCGAAAATTAATCAAAATTGTACAGATGTCAGTCTGAAGCTTAGGACCAGTGAATAATTTGTCATTGAGTGAGGGTTGATTTGGAAGATGCCCGGAACCATTAAAAACGACCCTTAATTTACTTGTTAGACTTTCAGGTCTTAAAACACAATGATGCGATAAATAGTAAACATAAGGTGAATCGAAGTTATTCAATGGGACAGGTTCCATGTGACCGAGCTCAAAAAATTCCTTCATAAAGGTGCGGTATTGGTCATAAAGTTCAGGAGATTTTTGAAGCCTTCTTTCTAATGAATAAAACCTACTAAGAGCAAGTGATCTAATATTAGGAAAGACAGGATTTTCTTCCTTAAAAGGTAGATCTACTACAAAGCGTCCTGATTGTTCACGCGTATAAGTATTCATAAACATATTTTCCACTTTAGCGTCATCAGGAGCTAAGCAAAAAACTTCAGGGACTGCTTCTAATTCCCAGAATTTCTTTATTTGCTGATCCAAAGAAACCGTATCTTCAACTTGGCAAAATAAAGAAGTAAGAGTAGGTGCCTTTGAAATATTTACTTTTCCCATAAGCACATAGCCAAATATAGTATTAATTGCATCAGGTTGATCTTGATTGCCGTAAATACGTCCATCCAAAAGAATTGTAGAGAATACATCAGCTCCTAAAAGAATGTCTATGGATCCTCTACGAAAGAAGTTATCATCTGCTAACTTTAAATTAGCAATATGGGGCCAAGTATTAACTTCTAAATTACATAAAGGCTGATCCTCACATATTTTTGTCAAGACTAACGCATCGGTTGTCAAAATAGGAGAAGATTTACGTACTGGTTTAAAAGAAATGGTAACCCCACCTAAATTAGTGTTCGACTGCATAGAACCTAATCCTTGGATGTTAGCTGAAGTTTTCATGGGACGTAAACCTAAACGCCTAAGGGTCTTTTGACAGATGAAGGACGTCATGCTTCCCGAATCTAACAGACACCTAACAGGTTGGTAGTTACCGTGACAATCAAGCACCTCAATACATGCAGTGGAAAGCAAAGTACTTTTATCAGCGGAAGAAAAACACACAGAAACGGATGATCCAGTCGTTGAATTTAAAGTGGATGCCGCCGAATCTTGAACATTCTCTTCTTTCTTAGAAGAGGAGAAGCAAAGTAGTGTATGATGTTTTTTATGGCACGAGTGACAAGTCCATGTAGATTTGCATAGGCTAGAACGATGTGATCCAAGACAGTTAATACACATCTTGTTCTTTTTTATTAATTGAAATCGATCTACAGGAGATTTTGCCAAAAAAACGGAGCATTTATAAATGGCATGGGTATCATTAGTTTTACAGATAGAACATTTTGGTTCAGGTTCTGTTTGAGCAAGCAATGATGTAGATTTGGAAGAATTAGGTTTTTTAGAAAAGTTAGATTTTGGTTTAGTGTGAAAATCAATATTATCTAAAGCGAGACAACTTTGATTTAAAAAATCAATCAGTTTTTTATAGCTTGGGATGGTTGAATTATTATGAAAAAGCTCAAAACGTGTTACTAAAGAAACAGTTAATCGTTTTAAAATCATTTGAACAAGTATAAAATCCCAATGTACTGTGGGTAGTCCTAGCTTATTTAGAGATGCCACATTTTTCGAAAATGTATCTAACAACTTGCGTAGTTCTTTTGGATCTTCTGAAGTCAGTTGTGGTGAACTTTCAAGGTTATTCCATAAATTGGCAGCGATTACCCTAACATTATTAAACCTTTCACAAAGCAGATCATAGGCAATTGGATAATTGTTTGCTGTGATGTCAATATGATCCACAGCATCGCGCGCTGCGCCCTTTAAACACGATAGTAACAAATTAAATTTGTCAATTGGTTGTAAGTAAGTAAGAGTATGAACGCGAGCATCAAACTGATCTATAAAACTTCTAAATTCAGTTATTTTTCCACTGAAAGATGGCAATTCCGGTTTCGGTAAATTAAAATAATTTATAGGTAAAGGATTTTGAGACTGTGAAGTTGATGTAGTTTGCTGACTTGATGTTGAAGATTTTCTAAAGGCTTGCACGTATGTTAATTTAATTTTATAATATAATTTGTCAAAATTACTACGGCAATCATCTTCGACTTTAAATAGCGCGTCCTCATTATCTTGCTCAGAAACTAACATAATTATTTTATTATGAAGATCATAAAAATTGTCACGAATTTTTTCCAATCCTTCATACATAACTTCCAAAACCGGGTAAAAATTCTTATCGTCAGCAGCTACCTTTAAAGCAACAGCATGAATTTCAGTCATTTGTTGCAGTTCAACTTGTCTTAAAGATTGATATTTTTTAATTTTATCTGCCATTTTGTAAATTTAAATGTAGAATTAATAAATTTAGAAAAATATGAAATTAGCGTTAGGAAATAAAATAGGTTCACCACACGAAAATTAATAAAATACAACCGAACTTTGTGCTAATAAAATAGAAAACTATGTCCTCTGCTATTTGAATATTTATAGACAAAAAATAATTATAAAACATAAACCCTTTAAATAAAAATTACTGTGTAAAATAAACACACAGTTTCATCTATAATAGAGTCAACCTGTATAATAATTATTATAACAAAATTTGTCTATTGGCCGACGTTGACAATTTAATAATAATTACTTTTACATTAATGTGTTCCTTTTTTACTTAAAAAACAACATTAACTGAGGTATAGGTACCACTAACGATCGGCACAAACAAAAAACCAATTTACTAATTGATACGTGATTTTAATTTTGTAAAGAATATTTTATCGCCTTATGTTAAAGAATAACAAAAAAATAAAGTCAAAGGAAATGCGGTTAAATAACCTGAATTTGATTCTGATCTTTGTAAATTAGCAAAGTATGACAATAAAATCAAACAATTCAGGTTTAAAAGAAACTTTCCCCGACTATATTACCCTCTTAGAAAAATGAAAAATGCAAGAAAAAAATATAGAAAATGGATCTATCAGGCTCGTAACGGATCAATAAATCATCTTGGAGGAGACTACTAACTCAGTGAGAGCTTTATTAGTGGACTGTTTAGCATAGGGTGAATTTAAAATAGAATAAAAAAAATAACAGTAAAAAAACCAGACCTTAAAGTAAATTGTAATAAAAATATTTCCTACCTTGTCATGTCTCGTTGCACAAGCTGGAGCAGGCCTGCTATTTTTCGTACTGCTATTGCTGAGTAGTATAAATCACTCGCGAGGACTATATTGAGTTTCTATACACTTTTCGGAATAATTGTAAGTGACTGTTAACCAAGAGAGTTGGTTGGCGAATTGTCTTTTTAAAATGAGGCGAGTAGGCAGGTAATTACATACAAAAAACTTTAAGGTTTTTACTTGAAAATAATGATAAAAATTAATACATACTCACTGAATTAGGTATTGGCCTACTCGTATATACGGGGTGTCCCATAATATTGAAAAGAAAATGAATTAAAATATTCTTTACAAAAACAAGAAAATTAAAAATTGTTATTCCTACTTATGTGGACGAACCAGATTTCCTCTTTTCTTTCTTCCTCCTGGATTCCATTCTATCATAGCATATGTCACTGCTTCATCTCCTGCTCGCCAGATGTGACCTAACCATCTAACTCTGCATTGCTTTATTTTGGTCACGATATCTTCTTTCAGTACTCTCCTGATCTCTGCATTGGTTCGGCTTCTATATTCATTTTCCTCTGTTCTGATTGGTCCCAGTATGGTTCTCATGATCTTTCTCTCCACTATTCTTAAGTTTTCTGCATCTTTTTTAGTCATCGTCATTGTTTCTGCTGCGTATAATAATATTGGTCTAATTATGGTGTTATGCATTCTCATCTTGGTTTTAATAGTCAGTATTTTGCTTTTAAGTAGTGTTTTATTTGCAAAATATGCTTTATTCGCTGCTAATATTTTTTCCTTTATTTCTGGTATTCTTTCACCCGTTTTGCTTATTGTCACTCCCAGGTATTTAAAATTTTCTACATCTTCAAACTCTGAATTCTAGCATTTCTTTCATTATGTTTCTATTCTTTGCAATAATAACAATGTCGTTTGCGTAGGCGACTATTTGTCCACCTCTTGTTCTTAGGTTCCCTTTGTTTATATTTCGTAGTACATATTCTAAAGCTAGATTGAACAGTGTCGTGGATAAGGCATCTCCTTGTTTCACTCCTTTATTTATAATGAATTCATCTGTCTCGCCTCTTTGTGTCTTTATGCTAATTTTGGTAGTTCTCATTGTCCTATTTATTAATTTTCTGAGTTTATGTGGGATTTTTAATTTTTCCAGGGCAATCATTAGTTCTTTTCTCTTAATCGAATCAAATGCCTGTTTGAAGTCGATGAATAGCATTTCTAATTCTAGTTTGTATTCATTTGCTTTTTCCATTATTTGTTTTATCGTGTGTATAGCATCTATTGTCGATCTTCCTTCTGTGAATCCACATTGGTATTGTCCCACTCTCTTCTTCGTGATCTTTGACAATCTTTTCCTTATTATTGAAGTCAATATTTTATACGTTGTGCTTAGTAATGTTATTCCTCTATAATTTTCACAAAGTTGGTCTCCCTTTTTATGTATTGTTATTACCTGCCCTATCTCCCAGTCCGCCGGCATCTTCTCTTCCTTCCATATCTTTTTCAATAGTCATAGTATTTTTTCCTTCAGTTCCTTTCCTCCATATTTTATAAGTTCCATGTTAATTTCGTCTTTTCCTGGAGCTTTTCCATTTTTGCTCCTCTGTATTACTTCCTCGAGTTCCTCTATTGTTGACTCTTTTGAGACTTCAATGTGTATTTCTTCTGCTTCTTCTTCCACTGTTTCCTCTTCATCAAGCATTTCTTCTTCATTGTATTCCTCCGTCAAGAGTTCTCTGTAGTGATCTGCTCATACCTGCTTATATATTCATTGTCTTCTACTATGACTAGTCCCTCTTTATTTTTTATTCCATTTGTTTTACCTTTGTATTTTTTGGTTTGTTCTTTAATATTTTTATAGAAATGTTTTGTGTTTCTATTTGTTCTTTCCTGTTCTATTTCTTGCATCTTTTCATCTGTCCATCTTCTTTTATTTTGTCTTATAATTTTCTTAGCGTCCTTTCTTAATTTTTCATAACTTTCTCTGTCTTCCTCTTTATCCGTTCTCAGCCATTTAGTTCTTGCTTGCACCTTTTTTTCTGTTAGTTCTTTACATTCGTTGTTATACCATTCCTTTTTTGTTTTCTTCTGTTGTTTGCCTACCTGCTTCTTTGCAGCTTCTTCTATTGGCTTTTTGATCATGTCCCATTCTGATTTGATGTCCTCTGCTTTATATTTCTCTCTTATTTGAATTGTTACTTCTTGTTCATATTTTTTTCTAATATCTGCATTCTGCAGTTCATTGACATTCCATTTTTTCTGTTGATTTTTCGGTTTCGTTTGGATTTTAACTTTTTGTCTTATTGTGGCTGTGACCATATAGTGGTCTGAATCCGCACACGCACCTCTGAATGTTCCCACGTCCTTCATTGAAGATTGTTTTCTTTTGTTTATTAGTAAGTGATCAATTTGGTTATACGTTTTCTGATCAGGTGACCTCCATGTTACTTTATGCATTTTAGGGTGTTCAAATTTTGTTGAGCTTATTATCATGTTTGTTCTTGTTGCTAGGTTACATAGTCTTAGACCATTATCATTAGTGTTTTTGTGTACGGTGTGTTTTCCTGCAATTTGCTGTAAAAAATCCTCTTTTCCAATCTGGGCATTGAGGTCTCCTAGTATAATTATAACATCTTCTTTGGGTATTTTTTCCATCTCTTCTTCTATCTTATCATAAAAACTGTCTTTATCGTCTGTATTGCTTGTTTCTGTAGGTGCGTATAGGTTTAATAGTGATATATAGAATGGTTTATTATTTATTCTTACATACGCAATTCTTTCACATATCGGTTTAAAGTTTATGACTTTTTCTCTTAGCTGTCGTAGAATCATGAATCCCACTTCTTTTTGTCCTTGCTTCTTTCCTCCTGAGTATAATATTGTAAAATCTTGTTTATCAATCTGTCCTTGTCCCTCCCACCGTATCTCTTGCAGTGCTGCAATATCTATTTTATACTTTGCTAGTTCTTTGCTAATTTCCAGCATTTTGCCTGGTGCCAACATCGTTCTTATATTCTATGTGCTTATTTTCAGTTCTTTATGTTTTTTATTTTTTGCTTTCGTCTTTTATTTTTGTTTCCTTGTCTGCTCTTATTTATTTCTTTTTTGTGATACATCAATTTATCTGCAACCATTTTCTTTTTATTTACCTCGTCCGTCGCCAAATAAGTATTGTCTTGTATTCTCTCATCAGTTGTTAGTTTTTTGAAACGTTTTGGAAAACCCCCAACTGATTCTTGTTCTTATTCCATTTCCACTCTTGTCCATCTATTATCAATTTATTATGCTTAATTTGGACACGTTTTCCTTTCTTTATTTCATAATTTGCTATTTTGACTATTTCTTTTTGTATTTGTAATTCCTCTTTCGTTAAATCATTGTTTATATATATTCTTTCTTCTTTCACTTCTTTAAGTTTTCTTTTATTTTTCATTACTTTTATTTTTTCCTCTTTGTTTGGCAATCTGACTAAACATGTTTTGTTTCGTAATTTCACAGCTTCTTCTATCTTTATATTAATATCTAGTTCTTTTTTCATAAAGTTCTCCATTGTTTCTTTTAGTAATCTTCTACCTCCTATATCTATTGTCCTTCCCTGTACTATAACATTATTTTCTTTTCGTGCTCTATCGAGTCTTTCAAGGCGCACTTTTACATCTTCCAGTTCCTTTTTCATATGTTCATTTTCTCTTCGCACTTCACTATTCTCTTGTCTTAATTCTTCTAATTCAATTCGGAGTTCCCTCATTTCTTCTCTGTATTGCCTTTGTTCCTCTATAATTTCTTTTACGTGAATTTTCAGATCTTGTGTCTCTTTCGTTAAGTTTGCCATCATATTTAATATTTGGTCTATTTTGTCTTCCTCTGTGTTCCTTTTATCTGGGGTACTTGATACTTTTTTACTTTTCGAAAAAGACTGCTCCTCATTTGCTCTATATCTTTTCCGATTATCGTCGGATGTGTAATCGTCGGGGTTCATTTTCTTACCGGAATTGCTCGCGATAAAATCACCGTCCCCACCTATCGCGTCGGAGGAAGATGATTTTCTCAAGCAATGTGTTCCTCTTTCGAATGTGTTACCCCTAAATTGAATTAAATTAAATTAAATTACTTTACGTTATTTTGGAGCAGTTTGATTCATCAGTTCCCACCTTTAACTTTCAAAATTCCAGTTTCTGGAGCTTTTAATCAACGTTCTAATGATCTACTTTTTTAGGCTTGATGTAGAATAAAATTTTTTTTGTGGTTTTAAGTTTATATTGAATTTAATATTATTGTACTTACAGTCTGTTTCAAAAGTTTATTTCTATAACTTCACTTAACACTGATCGTCTTTGACACACTGTAACTAAAATCACTTTAGAAACTATTTCTCATTCGCCAAAAAATTGAATTTTTAGAGAGCCTGATTTTTCACGTGTCGCTCTGACTACACTAGAGATGGGAATCCCCCATCAAGGTAGTATAGTAAGTACTTACTATTCTAGCGACGTAAAGACCGACATTTTCGTGCATTAGAACGAATCTATCATATCCATTATGGCTGGCAAATGCCTAAACATGATCTTTTATGTTTTTAATTTATATGTCAGTTTTCATCCGCTCAATCAACTCCACAAATTTGGTATGTCCTTTCCAAGAAATATCACTCCGTAGCACTATGCCGCCACCGCTAAAATGAACGCTCTGTATGAGGTTGCATCTGCCATACTACTAACCATATGGAATATGGAAGCGAGATTGAGAAATCTTCGTCTACAGAAGAGTTGGCGAACGGTATGCCAGTTGTAACCTCATACAGAGCGTTAGTTTTGGTGGAGGCGGGATAGTGCTATGGAGTGGTATTTCTTGGAAAGGACATACTAAACTTGTGGAGGTGATTGGGTGAACGACAATTGACATTTACATTAAAAACATTATAGAAGATCATGTTTAGCCATTTGCCATCCATATTGGATATGATAGATTCGTCCTAATGCACGTTTTAATGTCGCTAGAATAGTGGGTACTTACCTTGATGAGATTCAATTTAAAAATTATGTGGCTACCTTATAGTCCATATCAGATTTAAATCCGATAGAGCAGTTATATGACACTATAAAACATCGTTTTCGAAAAAGAAATCCTATTCTTATGATACTGGCGGACTAAGGATTGCAGCACAAAAAATTTCACTTCACTGTAATATGCAATATTTTTGTCCGTGAGTGTATTTGGAATTTGGCGAATATGAATCTATTTTTCATTAGCTGTAACTCTGCTTCTACTAGGTCTTGAGACCTCATGCATACACCATTTTTTTCACTTTTTTTACGGGCTACTTTTTGCTTATCAAAAATCTTCCAAAATTGTGTTATGTAATATTGGACTATGTAATATTGGAATATTGTTATGTAATAAAAATAAAAATGTTCGTTTAACAACATTGTTTCATCACACTTGTCACTCACTGTGTTTTCGGATTGTAAGCATATAATCTATTCTTATGTATTTCCTTGATTTTATTGTTTTCTATTCTGATTTTACAATTAACGTTATTTACTTCTGTTATTGTGAAAGGACCTACATAAAGACTATCAAACTTACCATTCTCTTCCCTTTTTACCAGGACTAGGTCTCCTATTTTAAAGTTTTGAGGTGTTGCTTTGAGCTTATTCTTTTCTTGCCGCTCTTTTTTGTGTTTTAATAAGAAGGTTCTGGCTCTCTCGTGTGCGCTTTGTAGTTTGTATCGTAACTCATTGTAGTAGGCATCTATATTGTAACATGGTTGAATCTCCTGTGTAAGGTCTTCCGGTAGGTTAACCTTCCTGCCATATAGCAGTTCGAACGGTGTGTATCCATGATACGCGTTAGGGGTTGTATTGTAGCAGTATGTGAACATTCTGCAACACACATCCCAATTTTCTCTGTCTTCGTCTATGAATGCTCTTACGCACTCGTTCAACGTTCTGTGTAGTTTTTCGCAACTTCCAATGGACTGTGGCTGGTATGCCGTTGAAAAGTTGTGCTCTATTTTTAATAGCTTTGTTAATTCCTGCATTATTTCGTTCTTATACTCTGTGCCTTGGTCTGTTCTTATTTGCTTCATGAGTCCGTATGTTGGTATGAAATGATCAAAGATTCCTCTTGCTATTGTCTCTGCTTCTTTATTGCACACTGGTATGCTGACCGCGTATTTTGTCAGTTCACACAACATTGTGATACAGTATCTATTACCTTCATTACTTCTAGTGAATGGACCTATTGTATCTATGTATACTATGTCCCATGGTTTGGAAGATGTGTCCGATATCACGAACTCTTCGACATGTGTTCTTTTCGGTTTGTTAATTTGACATTTGTGGCATTGTTTAACGTATTTTCTTACGTCTTTTTCCAAATTTTTCCATCGGAATCTTGCCTTTAGCTTCTTTATTAGTCTATTATTCCCTACGTGTCCTCCGAACATCGGATGATTATGGTATTCTTCTATTAATCTGTGTTTTTCTTTGTCATCTTTTATTGTTTCTGGTACTTCACATATGTATATTTCTATATTCTTCAATTTTTTATTTCCTTCTTTAATAAATTCATCAATTGTGCACAATTTAAAAATAATATCATTTACGTATATCTTTACTTTACGTACTGCATTCTCTACCGCCAGCTTATCGAGCTGTGCCAACGCTTGGTTTAAATCGAAATGATCCAATCCTGTGGCTATGCTTTTGCTGCATTTTATTTTGTTTTTGGCCCTAATGCTCAGTCTTGGTGAGATTAGTTCTGCTCCAAAGGACAAAATTGGTAGTCTATGCGCCTCTAAATTATTTAGTACCTTCCTTACTGTCTGTTTGGTGGCTTCTGGCTGTAGTGCGAGTTCACTTTCAGCCTTTGTTTGTCTTGCTTCCTTCTCCTTTTCTCTTGCTTGAGCTCTTGTTATAGCTAGTATATGGGTGTTGTCTATGTATAGGTTCTTTAGTTGATGCAATGTTATTCTTGAAAGGCTGTCTGCGTAGTTACTTTTCCCTGTTATATACTCTATTTCGAAGTCATATTCTTCTAGGTCTAATCTGATCCTCGTGAGTTTTGAGGTTGGTTCTTTAATTGCAAATAGGTGTGTCAAAGGTTTATGGTCTGTTTTTACTTTGAATGTTGGTGCTCCATATAGATAACATTTAAAATAATTAATTCCCCAATGAATCGCTAGTAATTCCTTAACGATTATAGGTTTATTACATTCTCCTTTACTAAAACTTCTTGATGCATATGCTATAGGTAGGTCTATTCCGTTGTAATCTTGACTTAGGATTGCTGAGCAACTCTCATTGGATGCGTCTGTTGTTAGCATAAACTGTTTGTTGAAATCAGGATATTTTAAAATTGGTGGTTTCGTCAGAGATGCTTTAAGCTTTTTGAATGCTTTTTCACACTCCTCAGACCAAAAAAATTCTACTCCTTTCCTCGATAATCTGTTGAGTGGTCTGCATATTTCCGCAAAATTTTTAATAAAACGTCTATAATAGTTGCAAAATGCTACAAATCTCTTTGTTTCTTCCGCTGTCTTAGGTGTCGGATATTGTTCAATTGCTGCATACTTCGCTTTGTCGGGTGATACTCCCTCTTGAGAAAGATCATGTCCTAAATATGTTACTTCCCTTCTAAAAAATTGACATTTTCCTGGGTTAAGTTTCAAATTGAATTTTCGACATGTCTCAAATGTCTTTTTCAGGTTGTCTAGGTGATGTTTTTCGGATATTCCAATTACTACGATATCGTCCATGTAAAGAAATGCTTTGTCTGGTGTTAATCCTGAAAATGCTATTGACATCATTCTTGAAAAGCTATTCGGGCTTACATTTAATCCAAAAGGTAATCTGGTAAATTGAAATGCTCCGTTTTCCGTGCTAAACGATGTGTATTTTCTCGATGACTTTTCTAATGGTATTTGATGAAAACCTGACATTAAGTCTATAACTGAAAACCATTTTACTCTTCCTAGTTGATCTAATATCGAATCTATTCTTGGTAATGGGAATTTGTCTGTAACTATCTTCTTGTTCAATTGTCTAAAATCTATGCATAATCTCCATGCTTTTCCTCCATCTATAGCTTTTTTCGGTACCAGTACTACTGGGCTGTTGTACTCGGATGTAGATGGTTCTATGATTCCTTGGTCTCTTAGTTTTTGTACTTGTCGATTTAATTCCTCTGTTTGCGCATGAGGTGTCCTATAATTCTTGATATATACCGGAGTTTGGTCTTTAACTCTTAGTTTCTGTTCGTAGAAATTGTTACAGGTTAACATATCATGCCTTAGGGCGAATATGTCTGCATATTCTTCGCATAACGATACTAAGTTATCTCGTATATATTCTGGTATGTCTAATTTCAGTGATTCTCGTAATTCTTTTTTCCTATCCTTGCTGTCGTTGACTAGTCTATATATATTGAATAGTTTAATGTCCAACGTCCTGATTGTGCTTGCCTCTACATTTAGTGTTTCGTATGTTGTGTTCAAAATTTTGATGTATGGATTATTACTTGAAATAATTGCTCTTGCTATGAATATTCCTGGTTGTATTTCTTGTTGCTCCACTATCCTGTCGTTCCTTAGCGTTTGAAAAATTTTGACTATTCTGTAAATTTCACATCGGGGTGGTATTATTATGGTGTTATTATCTATATTATCCAGAATTTTCGTACTAATGTAACAATCGTTGTCCTCTTTAATGTGCATTTTAAGGTTTGCGTAGTCCAGTATACATTGAAAGTTAGAAATAAAGTCTCTCCCAATGATTCCGTCTGTTGGAATTGGAAAGTTAGGTTCTACCAATTGAAAGATGTGTTCGAATCGAGTTCCTTTTACTTCTAGTGTTGTCTCAACTTCTCCCATTATTTGCAACTCTCCTTTAGTGACTCCTTTTATTTTCGCCTTTGTGTTTGGTTTCACCTGTTTCTTCATAAAATCTTGTGAACATTTTAGTATTGAAATATCAGCTCCTGTGTCTATGATAAAGGTGCTTGTGTTTTCAAGGATTCCTGTTTTCATTCGTACAAAGTTCGTTAGGTTCAGGTCGAAGTTGTAAATGTTATATTTTATTTCTGCCTGTGTGCTTCCAACTTCTTGTTCATTCAAAACCCCAACTGCTGGTTTTCTTGTTCTTCTTGACTGTCCTCTATCTCTAGTAACCTTACGTTCCTGTTACGTCCTCCTCTTTGGTTTCCTCTGTATGTTTGATTGTTAAATTGTCTGTATCTTCTGTTCGAATAATTTCGTTGATTGTCCGTTGCTTCTCCTTCGTTCCGTTGTCCGAAGTTATTTCTTCTTCCTCTGTCATATTTGTTATGGTATCCTCTTCTGTATTGCTGCTGTCCTCTCCTATTCTCGTAGTTTGTCCTATAATTTAAGACTCTTCCTTGTGCATTTTCTTCAGTCGTATCGATCGATAAAAATTTAGATACTACTTCCTGCGGTGATGTAAAGTTACCTGCTTCCAGTATTAGCTTAGCTTTCTCTGCATTAACGTTTCGTTTCATTGTTGTTACTACTGTTTCCGTCGTATATTTCTTCGCTAACTCCAGTGGCATTCCTTCCGCTATGTATGCTACTTTTAATTGTTCTGCTAACTCTTCCACTTCAGATGCGTACACTGCTGCATCTCTATGCCCTTGCCTTTTCTTGGCTAATTTGGCTATTAAATTCTTCGGATTATCACCTCTTAGTTCTTTCTTCAGTGCTTCAGCTATCCGTGGAATCGTATCTTCCGTGGTTATTAAGTTCCTAGCATTATTGGTAAGTCGTGTTTTTATTAGCGTTACAGCTGTGTCTTCATGACCTTCTGCCAATTTTCCAAGTAGTTCTAATGCGTCCAAAAATGGTTGTAATTTCCCTGCGCTTCCATCGAACTCGTTGGGCAATATCTTGCTTGCGATATTCAAAAATTCATTGATTGTCAGAGCCATGTTTAATATTGTTATATCTTGTTTTATGTCACCTTTTTCCTCTTTTATTTCGTCGTTAATTATTTCTTCTTCTACTTCCTCGTCGCTTTTTCCTTCTTCTACTTCCTCGTCGCTTTGTTCCTCTTCAAATTCCTCGTCGATTGGTTGATGTATTGAATTTGGAACCACTGTTCTTACATTTACTGCTTGAAATGAGCGTATAACTTTGTCTCTGATTTTTCCAAAATATTTGTTGCACGCTTCCCTCTGTTTGTCCGAAAGTGCTTCCCAGTTTTTCTTAGTTAAGTGCGTAAACTTGTTATAGGATTTAATTAGCTGTGTCGTTACTTCTTCCTGTATGTCCTTAGATTTCGGTACTTTTTTCTTTAAGACCCTTCTGCTCTGTCTTCCTACTTCTTGTGCAAGTTCCTCAACTATTTTGACAAAATCTTCCCAAGTAACTTTGTTGCTACTCATTTATACATAATTTTCTATCCTCAGTTCCTGCACTTCTTAGCGAAAATATAAATTCGATAGTCTTACGGTGTATATAGATATGTGGTATATAGATATATAGTAAAAAATAACGAGATAAAATAATACGTCAATATATGGTAAAAATATGTAAAAAAAATTGCAATAATAATAAATAATAGTTCAAAAATAAATAACGTTATATTAACCCTTGTAAATAAGTAGTTAGAATAATAATGTAAATGTATTATGCATATAGCGTATATTTGTTATATATTTATATCGTATATTTATATTGATAGTGTATATTTACGATAGCAAATATTAAAATCATAAAAAAAATTGCAAAAATGTACCCTCGTAATAAATAATATAAATAATATATACCTCAAATAATAATGGTAATATGCCATGTGAATAACTTTAATATGTGTAAAACAAATTCCAATAATACCCATAAAGATAATTAAAAATAAATAGATAAAAATACTAGAAATATACATTACTGCTATATATATACTTACATTACTGCTATATCATTCATTTGTTAAGAAATATCGTGGAAATACCATAAGAACAAAATATAGACTCACCACTTTAAACGTTTGTGTTCGTATCACCAAAAGTTCTCGATCCACGTTCCCTGGCATTGTCCATTGTCCCACGATGTTCCATCTCCATACTATTGTCCATTTAGCTCCATGTCAGGCCTGCTGTCTCCATCCTTTCTACATACCACACTGTATTCTAGGGTGGTCGAGGTACCAGATCCTCAGCCGTTTTTCTTTCCATTTCTCGTTCCAGTTTACTTCAGTTTCTTCCCTGGTCTTGGATCGCCATATGATAGTCCAGGATTACTAGGGCTATCTTCTCCCGGTAAGGGTGGTTAACCCTTATCCGAGGGGTGGAATGATTAATAGTCGTTTCACTGTTGAAGTTGTTTTATTATACTCGCATGAGTACAAGCTGGTAGCAACCTACGTAACGTCGTCTCGCGGAATGTAGATGACACTATCTTTTAATGTGAATAATCTTACATCTAATAAAATAGAATGACGAATGTGGAATGTGTAATGAGGATTCCCTTATTATGTTTTGGTTGTATAAATATATTTAAAAGTGCAAAGTCAGCGTCGACCCTGAAAAGTGTTTATAGTGGCTGTATGTATAATTACACCTCACGATCTAGGTCAACAATGTTTATGTAACGAAAGAAGGTTGGAATTGTTTATGATGACATTTAAATAACCGAAAGAAATTAGCGTAGATAATTAAAGGGTGTTTTTAAAAGATATCTAATGAGTACAGATGAATTCTTGTACACAGACAGTCAGTCATAGTTTAAAACATAATACAGTCACCAGTGCTATCCCCTCTACTCGCGCTGGTCCACTATTCGCTGATGGTTTCAAACCGTTTGAAACTGATGCTAGAACAAACCTAATATTTTTTAAAAATATATCGAATGACACTAAACAAGACCATCCCACTCCACCCCCTGGAGGTGGTGTGGGGGTAACTTTAAAATCTTAAATGGAAACCCCCATTTGTTTTTGCAGATTTAGATTGATTTCGCAAAAATAAGCAACTTTTATTCGAGAGCTTTTTTCGAATTGTGGATAGATGGCACTATAATCGGAGAAAACGATTTATCGTGATACCATAGGTAAATTATAGAAACGGTCTAATATCTCGAGAAGTACTCTTCCAAATAAAAAACCAAAAAATACGTGTTTAATATTTTTTGAAGAACCTATCGAATAACATCAAACACGCCCCTTCACTCCACCACCTGGAGGTGGGGTGGGAAGTAACTTTAAAAGCAAATAGTAATCCCCACGTTTATTGCAGATTTGGATTTCTCATGAAAAAATAAGTAACATTTATTCGAAATATTTTTTAGAATTGTTGATAGATGGCGCTAATAGATAGTGTTTTTTAGATTATAGTGCCATCTATCCATAATTCGAAAACATGTATCGAATAGAAGTTACTTATTTTTACGTAAGCAATCCAAATCTGCAATAACAAATGGGGTTTCCATTTAAGATTTTAAAGTTACTCCCACCCCATCTGCAGGGGTTGGAGGGGGGTCGTGTTTAGAGTCATTCGATATATTTTTGAAATATATTGAACACATATTTTTCAGTTTCTCGATCCAATGTTCATTTCGCGAATTATTCGACCCTCCTGTGAAGTATTCGATCATCCCTGGCGAAGAGTTCCACCCTGGGCACCAGGTACCTCGGAGACCATCGTCGTCATGAAATTCGTGTTCAGTGACCTCCAAAACCTCCAAGTATAAAAATTCAACTCATTTCTGTCAATATTTCCTGAGTACTAAATTTTTCATTTTCCATTTCTTAGAGATGCATTTTGAAAATGCATTTTCTCATGCACAACAATTCTTGCCGGAGATCAATTTAGTTCACAAAATTGCCTGAGACTCTCTCGAATCGAATGCAAAAAGTTGCATGATGATTTATCTTACTGCACAAAATGTCTAGGCTTAATGCTTCGTTGCCTTGCCTAGTTACCTAGTACCTAGGTTTTACAATGGCTTGTTCTTTAATTCTTAAATAGTGTTTGATGATACTGATAACTTCTTTTAATTTTTTAATTCTTTTTTGTTTTCCTTTATCTTATCTATATTTTGTTTTTTTTAGAATTTTCCCAAGAGAAGAACACTTTGGAAATTATAAAAACAATAGATATACAGCTTTCGAATCTACTTGCTCAAGAAAAAACATTAAAACGTGAAATTTGTGCTAAGCGGTTTGTTGAAAAAGAATACTTAAATCAACATTTGGATATTCACGGCGCAGAAAAACCTTATAAGTGTGAGATTTGTTTTCAGCAATTTAGTCAAGATGTAAGTTTGAAAAAGCATTTAAGGGTACACTCTAGAGAAAAACCTTACAAGTGTGAAATTTGTTCTAAGCGATTTAGTCGTAATGGAAAATTGATAAAGCATTTAAGGATACATACTGGAGAAAATCCTCACAAGTGTGAAATATGTTTTAAACAATTTACTGAAGCAGGAACTTTAAAAAAGCATTTACAAATACACACTGGGGAACAGCAATACCAGTGTGAAATTTGTTCTAAGAAATTTAGTGAAGCAAGAACTTTGGAAGGTCATTTGAGAATACACACTGGCGAAAAACCTTACAAATGCGAAATCTGTTCCAAGCAATTTAGTCAAGCAATTTATTTGAAAAACCATTTGAGAGTACACACTGGAGAGAAGCCTTACAAGTGTGAAATTTGTTCTAAGCAATTTAGCCGCCATGGAAGTTTAAAAAAGCATTTAATAATTCACAGTGGCGAAAAGCCTTACAAGTGTGAAATTTGTTTCAAGCAATTTAGTCAAGCAATCAATTTGAAAATCCATTATAGAGTACACACTGGAGAGAAGCCTTACAAGTGTGAAATTTGTTCTAAGCAATTTAGTGAAGCAGGTAGTTTGAAAAAGCATTTAAGAAGGCATACTGGAGAGAAGCCTTACAAGTGTGAAAATTGTTCTAAGCAATTTAGTGAGGCACGTAGTTTGAAAAACCATTTAAGAAGGCACACTGGCGAAAAGCCCTAGAAGTGCGAAATTTGTTCTACGCAATTTAGTGAAGCAGGCCATTTGAAAATGCATGCAAGACTACACACCGAAGATAAAGCATTGTGAAATTCGTTTAACCCTTTGAGTGCTTTTAAAAGTTCGATAAAAAACCACGAGTTTTGCATTTTTTTAGATATTTAAATTGTGAACTCATTTTATTGTGAAGACGTCTATTCTCCTTTTCATGAACATTTTTCAGTGCGTCACAAATTATAGAAAAAAAGGTAAGTCCGTGATAATACATATTTATGACATTTATTCTAACGTGACATTTTAGTTAAATCTGACAGTTGTCAAATTTTATTTTCAATTTGGAATAAAACCAAATCAATTGTGTCTATTGCATTT